>NC_133657.1:26033238-26633238 GCF_009905375.1 Apium graveolens | reverse complement strand
CATTCAATAGCCTTCTCGTTCTTAACCTTAGCATGTGATGGTGAGGACACTAATCAGATAACACGAAACTGATAAACGCCAACTTTCGTTGCACGAGTACCATTCTACCAAACATCCAAAAAAGAGATAGAAGCTGAATAGGCACCAATTATATTGAGACCCTATATGTCTATAGAATTTGACAACATAACAGTTTAAGCACAAGTTATCTATCTTGATTACATAGGGCAAGTAAAACGGTTAGAGTTACCTACGAATCATGCATACACATACATGAACCTATGCTAGCATGGCAAGTTCTAAACCTCTATATTCACTATCGCTTCAATAGAGATTAACACGCTATCTTATATGTTAGCTACGCACATAAGACGAATAAGCACAACCAATACTAGGATATCAATCAATCACCACACACCAAGATATCGAAATAATTAACTATTGAAATCCATAAGTAAATCCGCTAGAATCCCATGACAACGATTAGCCCATAATCGAACTCATCGTCACCATGGGTTCCAATGAAAGCATGGTATAAACAAGGTCTTAATAAACTAAATAATAATCAAAGTATGAATAAACGAGATCTAGGTTCAACAAGAACGAAAACGAGCATCCAAAGTTACAACTAATTCAAAGAATCACAAGTTGAAAACAAGATCTTCTTTTTCGGAGTTGTTCTGTGCTTCTAGGTCTTCTCCTTGGTATCCCCTTCGCTTCTTGCGTAAAACACAATCTTCTTCTTCTTAATTCCCCCTGTGAAAATGTCTCAAATCTACTTATATAATAGTCCCATAAAACTCAGATTACATAGAAGTTGGAAGCCAAACAGAAGTAGAAGTCTAAAATAATTCAGCAAAATTCCCGACCCTGCGCGGCCGCTCAGCATAGCTGCGCGGGCGCGCAGGTTGCTGCGCGGCCACTCAGCATAGCTGCGCAGGCGCGCAGGCCTCCACTGGAAAAAATCCAAGTTTGCTCCGTTTCTTTGCCGTAATCTGCCCGTTCCTTTCCTCTCGCAATGGTGAACACATGCCAAGGCTTATTCTTGATAATTCCTCCCCCGAAATGCAACTAATACCTTGAAATACATGAACACTAGAAAAACGCATAAAATACACAAAATACTTGATTTCAAGACACCAATTTAAGCCATTTTAAGACGTTCTGAAGTGGTATAAAATGCCACTTATCACACCCCCAAACTTAAATCGATGCTTGCCCTCAAGCGTCACAGACTCAAAAACAAATAAAAATATGAATGAATACAATCTATATGAAAATGCAGCGATCCCCCTTACTACAATTAATCAACCAAATTGCCACATTTCAACGAATGCAGTTAGACAACTAAAGATCAATAAACTCATGCAAACGGACATACAGCCAAAAACGTGGTGTGTGCAAATGCTTAACAGATATGCTTCGGAACTAGACCAATTACTATGACTAGACTATCCTTAAGGCAATCCTACGATTATACAAAGAATAAAAATTCCAGGCACAAAGTGATATACAACACTACAAGAACTCTGGAGCATACTACGGAATCGTGCTTTTTATTTACAACTCAAATGCTTATTTGACCGTGCAATGAGTGAGGTCCACAAAAGACTTATACAATGATATCCATGTAACGAGCATTAGGTTAGCGGATCCCAGACTCTAAAAGCCTTAGGTCGCTAGGCACAAAGTCCCCTAAGAACTTAATAACTCGAATACCAAAGAGCCCACTCTTGATCAATTATGCCAATTTTTTTTTTTCTGAGCACGTGCGTTTCGCTCCATCTTGCTCAACCCTAGACTACTCGCAACATACGCGAACCGGCTACTAGCCATTTGACGCCTAGCCACAACTAGCAACAACTTCCATATTTTTTTTCTCCAAAATTTTTCTTTTTCATGTCTTTATCACTAAGAACCTATAATCGAATTCTAAGCATAATAAGTAGATTGACCTTGAAAACAACCAAATCATAACACAATCTAGCCCTTTCACATTCTCTAAGACTTAGTGGACTTACAATTGTTTCTAGCATGCATATCAACCTACACAACTTAATATCACTTTAATGCTATCACTACACTCGCATCAATATCACAATTCAGTCGATAAATCATTGCAAAAGGGATCATGGTAAATGCATGAGCTACATGACATTCATAAAAAACTATATGGCATAAATTATGCAACTATATGAACTAAACTATCATGAATATGCAACTAAATGACACACACACAATATTCCTTAACTACCACCCCCATACTTAAAATTTTCAATGTCCTCATTGAAGGCAATAATAAGGATTTCAGGCATACCTAATTAGCGGGAGATTCACCCTCGTCGGGTGGAGGATCAGGTGGCCAATCAACCTCGCCACCAGTGTCTCGAACAACAGTACCGAAAGCATGTGTCAAATCTGCAGCAAAATGACGGTGAATATCGTGCATGGCCTCCATACGCCTAGTTACTCGCCTGTACTGCTCATCACCAACACCAGTCCTATCAATTATCTGCTGCACATGAGAAGAACCCTCTATAGGCACTGGAGGATCCGTTCGGCTACCCTCTACATCATCAAAGATATATCCCAACCCCTTGTCAGGGGGTGCACCTAAGAATGAATAACTCAAGTGATTTGGCAGTGGGTTGAGCTCAAGTGTAGGAGCATCTTCAATAGACGACTCGAGACGATCCTGAGAAATTTTCAGCTCTGCTAACCCAAGAGAATCGAATGGCACATAAAACTTCCTCTTCCACAGAGGTGCATTCAAAACCTGAATTTGCTCTACTTTAAAGCACTCCTCTTTAGCTGTGGGTAATTTTATTTCCTTGAACACATTGAAAGTGACCTTCTGATCATGAACCTTCATCGTAAGCTCTCCTTTTTGCACATCGATCATAGTTCGGCCTGTAGCCAAGAATGGTCTTCCCAAGATAATGGGAATCTTCTTATCTTCCTCGAAATCAAGAATTACAAAGTCAACAGGGAAGAAGAGTTTATCCACCTTGACCAAGACATCCTCCACTATACCTCGTGGATAAGCGATGGAACGGTCAGCTAGTTGCAATGACATGTATGTTGGTTTCGGCTCAGGCAAACCAAGCTTCTTGAAGATAGATAAGGGCATCAGATTGATGATAGCTCCTAAATCACATAAACACTTTTCGAACGATAAGTTTCCGATGGTGCAAGGAATAGTGAAGCTTCCAGGATCTTTAAGCTTCGGAGGCAACTTCTGTTGCAGCACAGCACTGCATTCCTCCGTTAGAGCAACGGTCTCTAAGTCATCGAGCTTCACTTTCCGAGAGAGAATACCTTTCATAAACCTCGCATAGCTAGGCATCTATTCAAGAGCTTCAGCGAAAGGTATGTTGATATGAAGTTTCTTGAACACCTCCAGAAACTTCTCAAACTGCTTATCCAGCTTTTTCTTCTGCAGCCTTTTAGGAAAAGGAGGTGGAGGATAGATCTGTTTCTCCCCTGTATTACCCTCAGGAGGAGTGTGTTCCACAGTAGTCTTCCTTGGTTCCACCTCTACTTCCTTCTGCACATCTTCTTCAGCCACAACTGCATTTTCTGAATCTTGATATTTTTCAGGCTCTTCGTCTTGCTGAATTTGGGGGCTTGCGACCTTTCCAGACCTTAACGTGATGGCATTCACATGTTCTTCAACTTCCCTCTTTCCTGGATTGGCTTCTGTATCACTAGGAAGCGTTCCTGGTGGTCGATTCAATAAGGCATTAGCAATTTGCCCTATTTGGTTCTCCAGACTCTTGATAGAAACAGCTTGGCTTTGGCATATAAGAGCCTGGTTTTTGCACATAAGCCTCAACTCCTCTAATTCAGATTTTTCATTCGAAGATAGACCTGCATCATGAGTTTGTTGTTGAAGTTGAAGTTGTTGCTGAAAACCAAGAGAGTTGAACAGCTTATTTCCAAACGGCTGGAACGGCTGTTGCATCACATTCTGATTGTTGCTCCAGCTGAAGTTAGGATGATTCCAGTTGTCAGGATGATAAGTGTCTGGAACTGGTTGTTGTGATCTCTGAAAGTTGCTCACAAACTGAGCTGAGTCGCTAGATAAAGTGCATTGCTCTGTCGCATGATGAGGACACTTCCTAAGCATCTCCTTGTAGCGCTCCCAAGCTTCACTTAGCGATTCTCCCGTTTGCTGCGCAAATTGAGTAATAGCATTCCTGAGTGCAGCTGTCTTCGCCATAGGGAAGAATTTAGTAAGAAACTTCTGAGCAAGATCTTCCCAACTAGTAATCGAACCAGCTGGTAGAGAGTGTAACCAGCTCTTAGCCTTGTCCTTCAGAGAGAATGGGAACAGTCTCAGCTTCACAGCATCTTCAGAAACACCATTGAACTTGAAGGTGTCGCATATTTCGATGAAATCCCTAATGTGTGTATTGGGATCTTCCGTTGGAGAACCCCCAAACTGGACTGAAGTCTGTACCCATTGAATTATGCCAGGCTTGATCTCAAAGGTATTAGCTGTGATAGCTGGCCGGACAATGCTAGATTGAATGTCATTGATCTTGGGTTGAGAAAAATCCATCAAGGCTTTCGTTCGTGCTGCTGGATCTCCCATTGTAATGAGTACCTGAAAAACAAACAAATAAACCGTGAAAGTAAAAGAATTCGAGTCAGTGAACTTTAACGGCCACTGATGACAAGCACATAAATTAAAAATTAACACCGAGTCCCCGGCAGCGGCGCCAAAAACTTGTTAGGGCGAAAACACGCGCTAATATTCACGCAAGTATACGCGTTCGCAAGTAGTATAAGATATAAATCAGATTCGTTCCCACAGAGACTAGTTTAGGTTAAGTTCAATTTATGCACCTATGCAACAATGTATGGTTATCGCTCAATGCTAAAACAAATAACAAATTGGGTTTTTATTAAACTAAGAGATTATACTAAGTAACATTAACTAAGAGAATTGAGGTTAAATTAATATATATGATAAACATGGGATCCTAACTTCATTAAATACTTCATTCAATAGCCTTCTCATTCTTAACCTTAACATGTGATGGTGAGGACACTAATCAGATAACACGAAACTGATAAACGCCAACTTTCATTGCACGAGTACCATTCTACCAAACATCCATAAAAGAGATAGAAGCTGAATAGGCACCAATTATATTGAGACCCTATATGTCTATAGAATTTGACAATATAACAGTTTAAGCATAAGTTATCTATCTTGATTACATAGGGCAAGTAAAACGGTTAGAGTTACCTACGAATCATGCATACACATACATGAACCTATGCTAGCATGGCAAGTTCTAAACCTCTATATTCACTATCGCTTCAATAGAGATTAACACGCTATCTTATATGTTAGCTACGCACATAAGAATAAGCACAACCAATACTAGGATATCAATCAATCACCACACAACAAGATATAGAAACAATTAACTATTGAAATCCATAAGTAAATCCGCTAGAATCCCATGACAACGATTAGCCCATAATCGAACTCATCGTCACCATGGGTTCCAATGAAAGCATGGTATAAACAAGGTCTTAATAAACTAAATAATAATCAAAGTACGAATAAACGAGATCTAGGTTCAACAAGAACGAAAACGAGCATCCAAAGTTACAACTAATTCAAAGAATCACAAGTTGAAAACAAGATCTTCTTTTTCGGAGTTGTTCTGTGCTTTTAGGTCTTCTCCTTGGTATCCCCTTCGCTTCTTGCGTAAAACACAATCTTCTTCTTCTTAATTCCCCCTGTGAAAACGTCTCAAATCTACTTATATAATAGTCCCATAAAACTAAGATTACATAGAAGTTGGAAGCCAAACAGAAGTAGAAGTCTAAAATAATTCAGCAAAATTCCCGACCCTGCGCGGCCGCTCAGCATAGCTGCGCGGGCGCGCAGGTTGCTGCGCGGCCGCTCAGCATAGCTGCGCGGGCGCGCAGGCCTCCACTGGAAAAAATCCAAGTTTGCTCCGTTTCTTTGCCGTAATCTGTCCGTTCCTTTCCTCTCGCAATGGTGAACACATGCCAAGGCTTATTCTTGATGATTCCTCCCCCGAAATGTAACTAATACCCTGAAATACATGAACACTAGAAAAACGCATAAAATACACAAAATACTTGATTTCAAGACACCAATTTAAGCCATTTTAAGACATTCTAAGTGGTATAAAATGCCACTTATCAGGGAGAAAATGACTCTATTAAAGGTGGCTGAGAGTCAGATTTTCCCTCAGAAGCATGTGACTGCTCTTCTGCCGTAACTATGGCAGGCACTGTAACCGACTCAATGTGCCCTCCTCTCTCTGTGTCCTGAGTATCATCTATTGGTCTGTATGCTTCCATTATGAGTAATGGAAGTGTGCTTGACTCAGTACAGGATGCCATGGCCCTATGGCGAATTTCAATAGATTCATCCTGTTGATAGAATGTCTCTAGTAACTGTTCACTGGCCATATCAAAGTCCATGTCCTGTTGGGAGGAAAAGGATGCGCTTTCAGATGCCTCAGTAAATGTTCTTCTTTTCTTGGGAGGAGGCAGAGCTGAGGGTTCATTCACATCCAACAACATACTACTTCCTACTAACCTTCTAGGCAACATTTTAGACAGTGGGGGAGAGGTTGAGATAGGTTGTGACTCTGTGTTTGGCTCTATAACCTGGGATTGAAGCTGCGTTTCTATAACTTCATGGTCAGCCCTATCAACCACTGGGGGTCTTTCAACAGAAGTAGGAATAGTTTGAGTGTGAGGAATCATTACCTGCAGAGGAAGACCATCTGATGTTTGAGCCTGGGTGGTTTGAACCACTGGAGGTTGAGCTTACTGCTCATGACCGGGAAGATTGAAAATAGGTAAAGGAATGTAAGTGGCCATGAAAGCAGATACAAGTACTGGAACTTGCATGAATTTAAAGGTTGTGTCTTGGCGAGTGTAAATCTTTTTGCTTACTGGAGGGGGTTCAGTTACTGAAGAGTTAGCAAAAAGAGCTTTATGCTCAGGTGAGAGAAGATGTTCTGCTATGAGCATGAGAAAACGAGCGTAGTAGCACGAAACCCTACGATTTATAGAATGATCACGTAAAGCAGTAGTTAGACGTCTCAGAAGAATGGGTAAAAGTAGTTTGCCAAAATTGATCCTTTGATTGAAAACAACCGCAAGACCAATATACTGCAGAGTGGAAGTGATGTTGTGAAAGTTGGATTTAGTGTAGTTGGAAAACACTTTGGGAACTGTATCGAAGAAAATATCGTATTCGGAAACCAAATTGGATTTAGACAACTTGGTTAAGTTAATCACCCCCTGATAGTGAATAGCATGGAAAAAGTTTGAAATATCATTTTCAGAGGGCAAATTACAGAAATTTTCCATTGGAAAATTTAACGCTCGATTGACGACTGTTTCATCAACTACATACTGTGTGTTTGACACGGTGAATGAAAAAGATTTAAAATCATCGGCCACAGTAGAGGTTGTGCAAATCAGTCTGAGCAGATCGACATTTAAAAGCACATTTGATTTAATAGCAGAGCTAACAATCGAATGGTCATTTAAAAATCTAATCCACGGCTTAAATTTTTCCACATCACATTTTTCTGGATTAAAATAACCAACAAGATTATGCGAGACAATTTGGAAATTGAGAGCCATTTTAAAAATTAATACAAAAAGACACACACTGTCAGAATTTTAAGAATTAAATTAAGAAATTTTTAATTAAAAATTAATTAATAATTCGAATTAATTCAATTATATTCAAAAAATTTAGAAACAAATGTGTCTTGACCACCAAAATCAGATATGCAACCAGATAAGTCAAACACACAACACAACAGCCAATGAAATGAAAGATTTGATTTTGAAAAAAAAATATTGGTAGCACTTCTGTATGTATATACGTGTATGTATATAACAGGAGTGAAAAACTTATGCTGGGTAAAAACTCGAGCAAGGAAGTATCAATGGAGGTTTGTGTTTGATCGAATAAAGAGAGAGAGAGAGAGAAATAAGAGAGAAAAACTGTTGGAGTGAAAACTGAACTGAATTAATTTACAAAACCAAACAAAAAAACTTTAAGTAGGACAACTGGTATGACAATCGAGGAAAGTCATACCGATTGTCTTCCCGATTGTCATACCAGGAAATTGAGAAAACAAAAATACTAATAATATAACTGGTATGACAATCTGATAGTCATACTGATTGTCATACCAGTACAAAATAAAAACAAATATTATCTGATATAAATTTTATTACTGGCAAGACTATTGATAGTCATACCGATTGTCTTGCCAGTTATAAAATTAAACTGAAAATAAAATTAAACACATATATGTACTGGAATGACTTTCAGCAAGACAATTTCAATTGTCTTGCCGATTGTCATTCTAGTATAAAATTAACTTATACACAGAATTAATACTTATAGATACAGAATAAATTTACAAAAACAAAAGCAATATTTCAGGAATAATTTTATTTTATTCCAAAAATAGAATTCTGTTAAATTTTAGCAAATAAAATTCATAGAAAAATAGTTTTAGAGAAAATAAAATATTCTGAGATATTAAAATTAATAAGTAGAATAAATAAATAAGATAAGATAATAAAAATTACATAGAAATAAGCAAGAAATTATGGAAAATATGATAGAATAAATTTGCAAATGAATTTTTCATTTATGAAAAATTCATTTGTAAATTCATTCAAGAACATAGTTTAGATATTCACAAGTTTAATCACTAAAGCTATTCAACATACCCAATTTACCAACTAATTTGGTAAATATGGATTCATCAAGAGGTTTAATGAAAATATCTGCTATTTGTTCTTCTGTTGGAACAAAAAATAGTTCAACGGTACCATTCATGACGTGCTCTCTATTAAAATGATACCTGATGTCAATGTGCTTGGTCCTTGTATGCTACACAGGGTTGTTGGTGATGGCTATTGCACTTGTATTGTCACATAGAATAGGTATTTTGTTCAATACAGGGCCATAGTCCCGTAGCTGATTCCTAATCCACAGGATCTGAGCACAGCAGCTTCCAGCAGCAATATATTCAGCCTCGGCCGTTGAAGTGGAAACTGTTTGTTGTTTCTTGCTGTACCATGAGACTAGTCTGCTACCTAGGAATTGACAACTCCCTGAGGTGCTTTTTCTATCAACAACAGTTCCTACGTAATCTGAATCTGTATATCCAACAAGGTTAAAACCAGATTCTTTAGGGCACCAAATACCTAGATTTGGTGTTCCCTTAAGATATCTCAAGATTCGTTTAACAGCAACGAGATGAATATCTCTAGGATCCGCTTGGAACCTTGCACATAAGCATGTAGCATACATAATATCTGGTCTAATTGCAGTAAGATAGAGTAACAAGCCAATCATACCTCTGTAGCTTGTGACATCTACCTTAATGGAGTTTTCACATGGTCCAAGCTTGACAGCTGTAGTTGACGGAGTCCTTGCTGATGCAGAATCATATAGATTGTATTTTTTGAGGAGTTCCTTGAGATACTTGGATTGACAAATAAAAGTCCCATCTAACCTTTGATTTACTTGTAATCCAATAAAGAACTTCAGCTCTCCCATCATGCTCATTTCAAATTTACTGTGCATTAACTTAGCAAATCTCTTACAGAGATTATCATTAGTAGACCCAAATATTATATCATCCACATAGACTTGGACTAATATAGTATCATTCTTATGCTTTTTAGAAAAGAGAGTTTTTTCTATGACACCTCTAATAAAGCTATTTTCAATAAGAAATTCAGAGAGAGTGTCATACCATTTTCTCGGAGACTGTTTGAGTCCATAGATAGCCTTGAAAAGAAAGTGGACAAAATCCAAATGATCTGGATCTTCAAAACCAGGAGGTTGCTCTACATACACCTCTTCATCCAGCTTTCCATTCAGAAAGGCACTCTTGACATCCATCTGATAAACTTTAAAGTTAGAGAATGTTGCGAATGCCAGAAATATCCTGATGGCCTCTAGTCTAGCCACTGGAGCATAGGTTTCATCATAATCAATGCCTTCAGCTTGAGAATACCCTTTAGCTACCAGTCTTGCTTTATTTCTTGTAACCACACCATCTTCATCTAGTTTATTCCTGAATACCCACTGAGTACCAACAACTTTCTTGTGTGTAGGTCTAGGTACCAGTTTCCAGACTTCTTGATGTTCAAACTGATTGAGTTCATCTTGCATAGCAATCACCCAATCTGGATCATTCAGTGCTTCTTCAATCTTCTTAGGTTCCATCTCAGAAAGAAATCCTGAGAATAGACATTCATTTTGAGTAGCACGTCTAGTTCTGACTCTAACATCTGGATCACCAATAATCAACTCAAAAGGATGAGCTTTATTCCAAACAGTCTGTCTTGAAAGATTTGATCTTGATGATTCGCCTCGAAACACATTGGGATGTTGTGTCCTACTAGTTGATCCTTCAGCATCTCCCCCTGAGTTGTTGTCAGGTTGACTTGATGATTCTTCGTCAGTAGCAGTGGTATCTCCATTGTTGCCAATGTTTCCATCACCATTACCTTGAGTATCATCATGATTAACAGGTTCTTCACCAACAATAACCTCAGGTTCTTGATCATGTTCTGATTCTGAATCTGACATATCATCAAACTTCAGTTTCTCAGAAGGATCTTCAGTTTGGATACTAGGGAGTTTAGTGTCATCAAATGTAACATTTACACTTTCAGTTACTTTGCGTTGATCAATGATATACACCCTGTATGATCTTCTTCCATATCCAACAAAAATACCCTCATATGTTTTTGCCTCGAATTTACCACGACGATCATCTCCATCCTTGAGCACGAAGCATCTGGCACCAAATACATGAAAGTATTTGATAGAAGGTTTTTGTTCATTCATAATCTCATAAGGAGTTTTCATGAAGTCTTTGTTGATTAGAGTTCGATTCTGAGTATAACATGCAGTATTGAAAGCTGCAGCCCAAAAGTACATTGGAAGACCTGATTCACTTAACATCGTTCTTGCAGCTTCAATCAATGTACGATTCTTCCTTTCTACCACTCCATTTTGCTGAGGGGTTCTAGGAGCTGAAAATTGTCTGGTAATCCCTTTGTCTGTACAGAATCCATTGAGAAGTGAATTTTTGAATTCTGTTCCATTATCTGACCTTGTTGCTCTAACAGGGACATTATAATCTAACTCGATCAACTTGATATGATCAATCACAAATTGTGGTGTTTCATCCTTAGAGTGAAGAAATAAAACTTACGTATACTTGGAATAGTCATCAACTATCACAAGACAGTAACACTTCTTTGACATTGAAAGAACATTAACTGGTCCAAATAAATCCATGTGCAATAATTGCAGAACACCAGTTATGGAGGATGTGTCAGTGCCTTTGTGGCTTGCTTTCTTTGACTTTCCTTTCTGGCAAGCCTCACACAGTCGTTCTGGGGAGAATTCCAGCTGAGGCAGACCTCTGACCAATTCTCTTTTGATAAGAGAATTCATTGTTTTGAAATTGAGATGGGAAACTCTCTTGTGCCATAGCCAACTCTCATATGACGATGCCTTTGAATAAAAACAATTGACTTCAGGATTGCTTCCAGAGTTCATGTCAGCTACGAACAAATTTCCTTTCCGGATTCCCATCAAGGAGGGTTTTTTATTTTTGTTATGCAGAATCTGACACTTTAGCTTATCGAATAAAATATTGTAGCCGTTGTCACAGAACTGACTAATGCTAAGCAGATTGTGTTCAAGTCCTTGCACAACATACACATTTTCAATGATAACATTACCAGCTAGCAAACAGCCATATCCCTCAGTTAAACCTTTGTTGTTATCTCCAAAGGTAACCACTGGGCCAGCTTTCTCAACCACATTTGATAGCAGGGCTCTATCTCCGGTCATATGTCTTGACGATCCGCTGTTAAGAATCCACACTACCGGTTGTACCTGTTTCATACCCTGCAATACAAATGGATTAGACCTTCTTCGGAACCCAAGCTTGGTTGGGTTCGGCATACTTGTAAAATTGGTCTTTATCAGGTAAAACAACATTCTTAACTTTAATGTTCTCAACTTTCTCAATGACTGGACATTTGACCTTGTAAACAGCCTTGACAAATTTCTGTTTAGGCTTAGGCACAAATGTCTCCTTTCTAGCTTTAGGAGGACTAGCAGTCTTAGACCTATCATGCTTCCTATTATTCACATGCTGACGAGGAGTAGTCTTATTATTAGAAACATGCTTACCATTAAAATAAGCATACATCAAATTAAAAGCACAAGACATACAATCAGGAACACCACATGCTTTATGAGAGGGATTAACAACATGCAACTTATGCATGGTAGACATGGCATTTTTGTTATCCAACTCATGTGTGTCTGAGTTAGTCTCAGTTGCTTTCACAACTTTGACTGGAACCTTTGACACAATTGACTTGGAAACAACTTTCTCATTAGCAAGATCTTTGGCACGGATTTCTTCTTGAATAATAAATGAGGTCTCATCAAATGGTTCAGCAATTGATTTTTTATAGAGGGGTTCATCAACACCCTTAAGCACATGTGGTACTTCCCTACCTTTAGCACAGACATGAGGAGGGGAGTTTATGCCTAATTCTCCAATAGCAATATTATAATCATAACCTACTCCAGATGTTTGATTAATAGCTTGCTTATTGTAGAACTCTTTAACCTTAGAGCAAGAATTAAAGTAAGCTTTGACCTTAGTCTCAAGACTGGTGATCTTGTCTTTGAGAATAGTTTCGAGTTGTCTATAACAGTCAACTTTATTCTCTAGAAAAGATACTTGTTCTTTTAATTTATCTTGATTAATGTGCACAAGTCTTAATTCATTGACCTTTTTCTCAAGGTCTTTGATTTGTTGATTTAACATTTCATTATCACGACGAGCACAATCTAAGGAACCTCCTAGATGATAAACTAATTCAGCATCAGTTAATTTTACCTCTTTTCTTGACGATGAGGTGTTTGCATCACTAGCCATGAGAGCAAGATTCCCAACTTCTTCATCTTCACTGTCGGTATCATCCCAGCTTCTTCCCTTTGCCAGGTAAGCCCTTTCAGATTTACTCTTCTGATTAGAATCATAAGAGTTCTTCCTAACTTGTTTTGGCTTCCTGCATTCTGTGGCAAAGTGTCCCAACTCATTGCAGTTGAAGCATCGAATGGTGCTTCGATCAACCATCCCTGTTTTGTACCCACCACTGCTGGTGTTAGAGGATGAAGATCCACCTTTCTGGAATCTGTTGTAGTTGGACTTGTACTTGAACTTGGGATTCCTCTTGAATCTGACATTGGAGAATCTCTTGACAATCAGGGCCATTGACTCGTCTTCCAATTGCTCCAGTTCTTCCAAGGAATAAAAAACATCTCCTAATTGATTTGTAGTAGGAGGATCAAATTCTGCTACTATCACATTTTCTTCAGCCTTCGAAGACTGTACCATTCTCTCTGACTGTTGAGATTGTTGTTGTTGTTGTGGTTGTTGTTGTTGTTCTTCAGCTACTAGAGCAGTAGACGTGCTGACCACTCTTCCTTTCCCGTAGACTTCCTTCTGCTGAATCTGTTCCAACTCATAAGTTTTTAACACACCATAGAGTCTTTCCAAAGAAATCTCACTCAGATCTCTTGCTTCTCTTATGGGAGTGATTCTATGTTCGAGATGAGTTGGCACTGTTAAAAGGAACTTTTTGTTGAACTCCCTGATTGAATAGTATTTACCATTTATGTTCAGATTGTTGATCAATGCATTGTACCTCTCAAACATTTCAGTGATTCCTTCTCCTGGATTGGATTTAAAGTATTCATACTAGAGGTTAGGATTTCTAACTTGTTCTCCTTAACTTCCTCTGTTCCTTCATTAATCACCTCAATAGTTTCCCATATGTGTTTGGAATCTTTACAGTTCATCACATGTCTATTCATCAAGGGATCAAGGGAATCTACTAAAATTAATTGAAGGCTAGCATCCAGGGAGGCTTCTTCTTTTTCAGCAGGAGAAAAATCCTCAGGATTCTTTACATAAGTTCTAGCTTTGGTAATTTCCACATCATCTTCTATTACCTCCGGTTCAATAACCATCGGAATTTTTGGACCCTTCTTTAACACTTCTAGATATTTGGGATTTGCAACTTGAAAAAATAATAGCATCTTCTTCTTCCACATAACATAATTTTCTTTATCGAATAGTGGAATTTTAACGGTTCCAACTTTTTATGTAGTCATTATGAATTTTTGAGTAAATAAAAATTCAAGGAGTGAAAGAATCACAAAAGTCTAGGATCTTGATTTGTTCGTTAATCAGAAGGCTCTGATACCAATTGTTAGGTCTCAATATGTTTGTAGAAGGGGGGTTGAATACAAAAAATATTGTTTAATCGAATAAAATGTGGAATAAAAAAAGTGAAACAAAATTCAAGTTAAATAAAACTATTATTAAACTTGAAAGGTGTTACAACAACGGTATCGTTTACAAGGGATTAATCTCAAATAAATTATTCCAAATCTAGAATAAATTCGACATGAACTTTTTCTATGTTTGTAATAAAAAGTATCAAATGCTAAATGCAATTTGAGATTAAGTTCTAGGGATTTTGATCCGCTAGATAGTTACACAAGAACAAGAAAAGGATTTCTAGTGGATTAGATTTAACAATGAATACTAGAAATAAATGATCTATGAAATTGCAATAAGTTCTCTGCTGTTTTCTTGGTTCTGTGTTCTTCTGTTAATTTGATATTCAATTCTCTGTCTTTAGAAAATCAGTTGCTGCTTTTATATTAAATCAATCCTTGATTTAACTGGCAAGACAATCCTGATAGCTCAGCAAGACAATCCTTTTTAACTGGTAGAACTTTCGGTAGGACAGTCTATTGAACTGGCATGACTTTCGGCAAGACAATCTAAATGAACGGGCATGACTTTCGGTATGACTATTGATTGTCATACCGATTGTCATACTAATACAAAAGATTGTCTTTGCTGAATTAATTTTGATTTTAAATTCAAAATTAATTCTGAAAAACCATAATATTAATTTAGAATTAATTAATCAATTAATCCAATTAATCAATAAATTAATTTTTGCAGATATAATTTATTTTCTTAATTAAATTATATGACTTAATTAATTAATAGAGAATTAATACTATTCTTGAACAGCAGCCACTCTTCTGACAATCTGCTGAAAATCACTGAAACTTATGAATCCATTTCATCACTTGAATGTTGACACTCGATGTACTATCTAGTTCATGAATGACTAACATCTGTGATGTTTCTTCAAGTCTTGATTTTCTTCAGATTAAATCCCTGTAATTAATTGATACCCTAACGAGATCTCTGTCACTTGATTAAATCCACAATCTTGATTTATATCGCTGAGGCATGATCAATATCTTGAGCTTCTTCCAGTGAATTAAGTCCTCAAGTCTGTAGATGAACAATGTTACTTAATCCTTTGACATATGTTACTTTGAGAGATCTCTCTGACGATAGAACCACTATTTACTTGTTACATCCTTATTTGAGTTGAGTTAAATCCTCGAATAAACAAATAGACTATGACATATGCCTTTCAATATGCTTCCAATTTTTCTTTAATTTTGCTCTCACAACCCTGTCTCCTTTTTCTGGTCCACAACCCTTGGGATAGTCATAATATTCCTGCAAACCAGATCACACAAAGTGTCACTTGAATAGAGTTAAGAGCCCCTACGGTCTAATTCAATCAAAAAAGTATATGTAATTTACCATTTATATTTATATTAATCAAACAAGTAAGTACTAAAATAAAATAATAAAAAAATACAAGTTATTACTTACTTTAAACTCTTCGATACAACCATCTAAAAAAGCTTCTCTTTGAGCACCCTTTGTATTAATGATTTTATCATCAAATCTGATCTTCACAATGTAACTCAAAAGGTGCTTGGTTTTAGACTCCTTGAACCTATAAAAAAGTAATGAGAGGAAAGAAATAAATTAATAACATAGATGATTTAGTTCAGGTGTACTATTTGGGTCACCATACATGTTATTCCAGGGAGTAAGAGGAAACATTGATACTATAATTGCAAATAAATCAATGTTGTTATATTGTATTTAACATGTTTTTTTGCTATGAATGCAAAAAAGAAAAGAAAAAACAAACCCAACATACCCTTTTCCATTCTTAAGAAAATAAAGTGTTGGCTTCGCGTCTGGAGTTGGTTTTGTGTGGTAACCCTCATCACTACAACTGCGCCTTTTCCTCTCATATATAATTTTCTGTTTACTATATTTTTCTATATTTTCTTCCACATTGTAGAGCCCTTCTGCATCACTCTCTTCAGTACTAGCATTCTGCCCTTCACATCCCATTCATTGGTCCCGACCTTCTTGTTTCCCTTACCGTTGTCTCCATTAGCCTTCTTTGAATTCAGACCAGACCATGTTACCTATAAAAATTTATTTGCGTACATCATATAAGTATTTCTATTTTCAAAAATGTTTAATTTTGAACAATTAATCATACACATCATCAACGAATATTTGCACAATATACAGTATTATACATCTCGATCAGGGATGAATATAGAACCGAATATAAGGCTTGTCTGAGTGGTCTTATAAGAAGTAAAAGCAATGGCTCTCATCATTGAACAAGATGATAATCATGAGATTATTCCAGAAAAAATTATAATTACGCAAGATATTACGCGGGATCTTTTGTTTTTAGGAACTTTTTGCAGTTTGTAGCGGTCTTTTTTGCATATATCACTCTTGGTCTTCTCACTGTGTTCCTTATAGAATAACATGCAATCATTCTCACAAGGATAAATCTTTTCATACTCCATGTTCAATCCTCTAATCAGCTTTCGTACAGTGTAGTACTTCTCAGGCAACTTATGATCATCAGGAAATACTAATCCAATGAGGTGTATCAAGTTATCAAAACCATTATTACTACAATTATGCCTCTTTTTCCAATGATGCAACTCCATTACAAACTCCAATATTGTAAAATTGGCATTATTTGGATATATTGGTTCGAAAGCAGTATTTACCATCTCGTAAAATTCTTTTGCTTTTGCATTCGGTTCTTCATCAAAATCTTCGCAATCCTCAAAATCATCATCATGTGCATCATACATATAATTATCTCTGTAGCTAGTATTGCCAAAACTCATTCTAACATTGTTGCGCAACACATATTTTTCCCCATGAAAATCCCACCTAGTATATCATTGCATAATACCATGTCGATACAAATTAACTTTCATGGTACTAGGATACTTATAGTACTCATTTCCATAATTTTTGCACGGACATCGTATAAGACCGTTGTCTTCGGGATCAAGATTTTCAATAGCAAATTTAATGAAACTATCCACACAATTTTTGTAATCTTCCGTTAAATATTTTACCTCATTATATCGATGACGACCAAGGAGCCAACTACTGGAAGATCAATAAAAATAAATTACCAATATAATTATGAAAACTAATATTATCTTAAAAATTATTAACATAACTCATTCATTTAAATACACATTAGTCAATAAAAAATAAACAAATAATAATCACATTATTCTTGGAAACAAACTTAATCTACTCAAATTCATAAAGAATATCACAATTAAGCTACTTAAAACAAAATTATGTAAAAGAATTGCACCTACTTGATGATTTGAGATGCTCACATGAAGAAGAAATTAGTAGTAGAAGAGTAAAAAAATTAGTGAAATGGGGAGGAAGAACGACAAAAATGACTACTATAATGCAGAAGGGAGTAGGGTTTCCAAAATGAGCACGTGTTAATTCAACCAGAAACGGCCGAGTTTAGCAGAATACTAAATTCTACTGTTATTGGTCGAATTTATATATATGCCAAAAAATACAATCGAATTTAACTAGGTTCAACCAACCTCGGTTGAATTTATATAACTTTAACCAGGGTAAGTCGAAAATAGCAGAAATTATTTGATATAGTATCTGGTTAATTCAACCAGAAACGCTCGAATTTAGTAAGACATTAAAGTCTTCTCTTGTTGGTCGAATTTATGTATATGCAACCGTTAATAGTCGAATTTAACTCCGTTCCACCAATATCGGTTGAATTTATATAACTTCGACTACAGTAGATCGAAAATAACAGAAATATTTTGAAATATTTTTTTTATTGGCAAATTTCGCTCCCACTAAAATTTTTAAATTAAGTTCGGAAATTTTTCCGCCAATCCCATTTTTTAAATTTGACCAAATTCAGTCGAATTTATTGCACGTGAATTTGTTTGTTGGGCGGGATTGTTCCCGCATTTTTCCCCTCGTGCCAAATTCGACCGACACAAAAAAGTTGGTCGAATATACCAGTAAATTCGACCGGATAAATTCAACCGCCCTTAAATTCGACTGTCTGTTGGTCGAATTTAACCGCATCTATTAAATTCGACCGATTATGGTAGAATTTAGATGTAGTCAAATTTACTTGGTCGAATTAACCCTTACTTTCTTGTAGTGGATAGGAATGCAATGTGTGCGGAATGAAAATATGAATATTTGGTTGGCTGTTGAACATAGTACAAATTAATTTATTTTATTTAAAATTTATTTAGTTAATATATATAGTTATTAATTTTTGTTTGTTGTTATTGGTCTTAATTTTTTTGAAGGCCGCGAGCGAGATAAAAATTTAGGGACCCTGTAAAAGTGATAAAATAATATGTGTAAAGAATTCTATATCATATTGAAAATTTATGATCAAGTATATTAAAAGTCCCCGAATTTACGATATGCTAAAATATCTTTATGTATTTGATAATTTTTGTGCCCTTTTAAATTGGGGGCCTTGTATGGTAGGTTCCTTGTACATATTAATCGACAACCCTTGTTATTATTATTGGTATTTATGTTAGGTGGTTATGTTTTTAATGTGTTTGAGTTAGTATCATACGTATTTGCGTATGAGGTGTTCTAGTTGGAGCACCCAAGGAAAATATTCTGGTGCCAATATCGATCGATCTGCAATGGGCATCAAATATCAAACAAATTCATTAAATAACGGCTGAATCCATACAAAAAATGATGGGGTCCTTATAAAATGGTCGATAAAATTTTGTTGTTATTAGCTTAACCCACAAAACAACTGACTCGATACAGACTAGTTCGGTTTCTTTCGATATCGACTGAGTTATCGACCAATTTTGGTGATTATTATCATAAAATGATCGAATTACCGGTCGATAAGTAAGTTGAAAGTCATCTTTTAGATTAACATATAATGACACGTGTCATTGAAATCCACCGCCATATACAAACACATGCTAAGAAATGGCCCACTACACGTCAGATGAGTTCCAACACGTGTTATGCACATGTGGTAGTACTCTTAGTCAGTCAATGCAAAACTAAAATTTGACCAAAATGGCAAACAATAGCCAGAGATAATCTGATTTATTCATGTGCATTCATATTTTAAATACCAACTGATTTTGCACCTAAAGAACGATTTGATGGTGAATAAAGACATGTTTCTTGAATATTATATTTTGTCATATATAACACTAATTATAATATTGTGCTATTTTGACATCATATATAGTTAGTGAGTTATGTAAAACCCGTATTTTTGACATCGGTAAAAGACCCATATAAATAGTAACCTTGCAGTTTAATAAAAACTTTTGCGACCACACCATATACGAGTTTTTAATTTAAGATTCCGATTGATATTATGATTATACGTGCCATATTAGTGTATATAAAAGCCATTTATTTTCGGAGGAAACTGAAAGGAATATGTCCTAAGTCCAATCGTGTATTAGGATTTAGGAATAACTTTTATGTAATCTGTTTTGATTTCATTGATATTAATAAAGACTTGTTTTGTTTTTATTACGGGCTTTATCTATTTAAGTGTTTAAATAAGATATACCATAGTTTAGAGTAAAGCTTTTTATGGATTATGATGAGATCATAAAAGTGAGACCTAAAAAGATGATAACTCTAAACTTAAATAGTTCCTGGTCATAGGATTACTAACTGGTAATTAATAATCCGCAAAGATCGGTACATACTATGCTTGCTTCATTATGAAGGATGTCTGTTCTCATAGATATTTGTGTGGTGACACTACAGCTAGTATGTAGGTGCTTATTATGGAATAAGTTCACTGAACATGACTCGCCCAGCTGAACAACTGATGGAGTTCACTCACGTGTCAGCAGTTGTTCGCTTAGTGATAGTTGTACAAGTATCCTTAGACTTGAGGTCATCATAGTCATCTTGTGTACACTGAACTATGCTTTGGTTTAGTTCTTAGTCTCCAGGGATAATTATTAGGGCTCTTCTGGGTATAGGAATTTGTACACAAAGATAGTGTATGATCAATAAAGGATCTACCCCTTCCAGTGAAGGAAGCGAATGTTCAAGGCTGATCCACTTATGCTAGTTCAGGAATCTCTGGCCAGAGTAAATGAAATTAGAAAGGAGTTTCTAATTTGCATAGAACTACGCATAGTAAATGGTAAGCAAGTGATTGAATTAGATAGGCTTGACACGAGATCCATGCCTTATATTTAATCGGAACATTGTAGGGTAGAAGGAGTTTATTGTACGGTAACTATTCGCTGACAGGTTCTTGATATTCTAAGCAGTAAATTCATATTATCCGGATAGTCGCGATATGTTGAGAAGCATCCCTCACGATGTAGAATAAATGTGATTAATTAATTAATCATATTTAATAAATTAGAGAATTTATATAAATAATGATAAAATAGTTTTATCATTATTTATTTCTACTACTGGCTTAATATTGAACCTACAGGGTCACACCATAAAAAGAGAATGATTTAATGGTGGAGGAATTAATTAATAATGGCTGATAATTATTTATTTATGAAATAAATAATTAATTGGCAAATTTAATAATTAATTAAATGAGATTTAATTGATTGTAAATTAATTAAGAAAAGTTCTTAATATTATTAATTAAAGGATTTAATTTTTGGAAATTAAATCAAGAGAGAGAATTATTTCTAAAGTGTTTAGAAAAAGGATTAATAATTAAAAGGTGTTTTAATTATTAATAAGAATAATAAATGAGATAATAATAATAATATTTATGGGAAAATTTTAGCTGAAAATTTTGCCAATAAATACACTATTATAGACCCTAATTTTATTCTAACCAACACCTAACCAACACAAAACCAACACAAAACCCAAAAAGTTTGGAAAACCCAATTCTCTCCACCTCCTTCTTCCTCCCTAACATCGTTTTCTTTGTGGATACCGGTGGAGTGCTTCACACTTGAGGAGCAACTGCTAAGGATCTCTGATCGTTGTCTCCGAATTAATTTTAAAGGTTAGATTCGATCCCTCGAATTTTTATTCATGATCTGTATGCTTTTATTTGGATTTTATATGTGTAAAAGTATTTTGCCATGCCCCCGCTACGTTAAAAATCCAACATTGGTATCAGAGCATAGGTTGTATGCATATAGATCTGTGGTAAAAATTTCAGAATTTTATGTGCTTGTATGAATTAATTATAATTTTTACAAGTTATATCATGGATTAATTTTGTCTGATGAGAAATCGTTTCTCAGAATAATTTTGAATGTTGATCTGGGTTCTACAAGTGTTGTAGTTCGTCTGGGTATTTTTTTCATAATTTTATGATGTATAGATTTTTTATTATGAATTTTTGAAGTTGTATCAATTAAAATTCGTATTAAATAAATCATATATATATATAAATTGTTTATATTATGTATATATATCTATATACATCTGTGGTTTGTACTGCTATTTGTCTGTGATGTCTGTTGTACGGAGAAGAACAGAAAGAAGACAGGTTCTGTCAGGCGGCGCGGATTCCGAGAAAGAAAGCTGTCGGCTGCTGAAAAAAAATAGGGGTGTAACGCATTCCGGGAATGCGTTACACACCTGTGGCGCATTCACGGAATGCGTTACACCCTTTAATGGCTTAAAAGGGGTGTAATTAAAGGGTGTAACGCATCACTGGAATGCGTTACAGGTCTAGTAACGCGTTCTTGTAATGCGTTACAGCCCGACTGTCCATATTAAAATTGATTTTCTGGGAGTTTCGTAACTCCGTTTTGGGCGTGCAATATACCGTTGGATTCGTTTTTCCGAGACGGATCTAATGGAGTGATCAATTTTAGTTTATATAAAAGTTTTTAACTGTTTATATTTCATGAAGTGTTTTAAAGCTGTTTTTGATCGTTTGAATTGATTTTAAATGCTTCATGTGATACATAGAGATGTATAATGCTTAGACTAATATGCTAGATGATATAACATGCCTACCTTGATGTTTATTCATGTTGATATATGTGATATATGCTTAGTTTATCATGCGATGATAGATTTAGGTGAACTTAAATAAACATAAGGCGTTTGTTAGACAACCTAGTATAGTGAAATTGTTTCATAACCTTAATAATAATATTATGAATACAATCATGAGATTCTTGTGTTTATGAAACACGTAATTGAATATGAATTTTCGATATGAGAGAAAGGATGATTCTGTCAACAACAGATTTCTATCTGTAAGAAAGGGTTATTAAGTGACGCCTCTTGACAATGCTCCACCCGATCTGGGAATCATCTGATTATTGATTATTAATTTGAAATATTTAATTTAAAAGGAAGAATTTCTTTATAAATATGATTATGATTGTAATGTAATATAATCCCTCTAAAATTAAATAATATCAAGTAGTAATTGGCCAATGACACAACGGGCTTGTGTCGGTCATAGCCTTCCAACATGGTAGAAAGTAGTTCTTATTTTTGAATCATTGTCGTTTCGTGCCACAGCCGAGGACTTTGATTTCGAAATAAGAAATATTTGTCTATTACATAGAGATATGTACATTGAATAAGAATCTAAAGGTCGTTACGTGCCACAGCCGTGGGCCTTTAGGGACTGATTCAATTGTACGGAATGTTGGGTTAGACTTGACTTAGAATATTGAGTTTGTCGTGCCACAGCCGTGACTCAATTATTCAAGAGGCTAAAGTTTGATTAGGGAATAACATTAGATGTAATTGACAAGAGTTGTCTGCCTATTGCACATTACATGGCGTTTCGTGCCACAGCCGGGGTTGTGTAATGAAAGGTAGGATCCCTATTCCCACTAGCATTATGAATGCTTAATTTTTCATGTAGGGGGTTGAATAAATTAGGAAAACTAGTGGGAGCCACTTATGAATAAAGACCCGATTCATATAGTGTTTTGAAATGAAATCGAATATTTGCTAAGTGTTGTTATGTGTTTATCATTTACAGATTTACTTTGTACGTTATGTCTTCTGCACTATCACTCAGGAGCATACTAGATGCTCACAAATTGACTGGTCCTAATTATGCTGACTGGCTTCGAAACTTGAGAATTGTTCTCAGGATTGAGAAGCTGGAATACGTGATTGACTCACCTAAGCCTACTGAACCTGCTAGTGATGCACATAATGATGAACATGTTGTGTATCGTAAGTGGATAGATGATGCAAATGTTGCTCAATGCATCATGCTAGCTTCCATGAACATTGAGCTACAGAAGCAACATGAGCATATGGATGCTCACACTATTCTAATACATCTACAAGAGTTGTATGATGTGGCAGGGAGGACATCTCGATATGAGATATCGAAGGAGCTGTTCGGTTGTAGGATGTCTGAGGGATCATCTGTGAATGACCATGTACTTAAGATGATCAATTTGATTGAACGTCTTGGACAACTTGGTTTTGCCATGGATGGGGAGCTGAGCCAAGACTTGGTCTTGCAATCGCTTCCGAGTTCGTTCTCGCAGTTTATTGTGAACTTTCACATGAATAAGTTGGATGTCAGCCTGCCTGAACTCCACAACATGTTGAAGACCGCGGAATCGAATTTTCCCCCTAAGAAGAGTTCTGTTCTTCTAATTGGTGAAGGTTTCAATCCTAAGAAAAGGAAGAGGAACCCTTTCAAGAAGAAGAAAGTAGGTGAAGAAAAGCCGGTTCCACCAAAAGCTGAAGACCCCAAGAGCAAAGTTGTTTGCTTTCACTGTAATAAGGTGGGGCACTGGAAGAGGAACTGCAAGGTTTACCTTGCAGAATTGAAGAAGAAGAAGGGTAGTGAGACTACCGCTTCTGATTCAGGTATGTTCATGATAGAAGTGAATATGTCATTAAATCAAATTTCTACTTGGGTATTAGATACCGCCTGTGGTTCTCAAATCTGCAATTCGTTGCAGGAACCAAGGAGAAGTAGGACTCTTGAGGAAGAGGAGGTGATTCTACTGATGGGAAATGGAGCAAGAGTTGCTGCTGAAGATGTAGAATCAGTTCATTTACATATGCCTACGGGAAAGACTATTGTTTGAAATAATTGTTATTTTGTTCCCTCGATTGTGAGGAATATTATTCCCATATTAGACTTGGCTGGATTTTCATTTATTATTGAGAATAATGAATGTTCTATTCTTAGAGATAATATTCTTTATGGACATGGTACTTTAAATAATGGTCTGTATAAATATGACATAATTTACTTCAGATTGAACAAACTAATAAAAGAAAAGGGATGATGAAAATCTCACTTCATAGTGGCACTGCAGTCTCCATTTAGTGGACATGGAGAGAGGGCTGCAGATTTGCTAGGAATGGTACACACAGATATATGTGGACCAATGTCTACGCAAGCCATGGGTGGATTTTCATACTTCATTACTTTCATAGATGATAGATCTGGATTCGGATATGTGTTTGATGAAACACAAGTCAGAGGCCTTTGAAAAGTTCAAAGAATATAAGTATGAAGTGGAGAAATAACCAAACATAGTATTATAACTCTTCGATCAGATCGAGGTGGTGAATACTTTAATGGAGTGTTTCTAGATTATCTCAAAGTAAATGGTATAGTCTCCCAGTGGACGCCTCTAGATTGGTATCTGAAAGGAGAAATCGAACTTTGTTAGACATAGTTCGGTCCATGATGAGCTATGCAAATCTTCCAGTATTTCTATGGGGTTATGCATTGGAAACCTCAGCATATTTACTGAATATGGTGCCTTCCAAAATCTGTTCCTCAAACTTCGTATGAGATATGGAAAGAAAGGAAACCGAGTCTTAAACACGTTAAGATTTGGGGATGTCCAACTTATGTCAAGAAAGTTGACCTAGATAAGGTGGAATATCGATCCGGAAAATATAGTTTTGTGGGATATCCTAAAGAGACTTTAGGGTATTACTTTTGCACCGATCATCAGGTGTTTGTCTCCAGACATGCTACCTTCTTGGAAAAGGAGTTTATCCTTGAAGGAAACAGTGGGAGCAAAATTGAACTTGATGAAGTTCAAGAAGCACAAACTACTACGGATCAAATGGAAACACCTGTTCTGACTGAATAACCTTTTGTGGAACAACCCATTCATAGATGAGGGAGAGTGTCTCGCCAACCTGAGAGGTAATATGGCCTTGTCATTGAGAATGACAATGAGTTGTCGATCATTGATGATGACGACCCTGTGACCTATAATGAGGCTAAGAGTAGTGTTGACTCAGAGAAATGGCATAGTGCCATGAAATCCAGAATGGAATCTATGTATACGGTATACAAAAGATAGATTATAGCAGATGGCCAGGTGGAGACCTATAAGGCCAGGCTTGTGGCAAAAGGATTCAAACAAAGGCAATGGATTGACTTTGATGAAACCTTTTACCTGTGGCCCTGTTAAAATCAGTTCGGATTTTGCTTGCGAATGCTGCTTACTACGACTATGAGATCTGGCATATAGCCAGATGGTTTTCTTTCCAAGGGAAATGAATACCTAGTGTGTAAGCTACTGCGAACCATATGTGGTTTAAAGCAAGCTTCTCGAAAGAAGGAACATTCGTTTTGATGAGACAATCAAAGAGTTTGATTTTATCAAAAATGTAGATGAACCATGCGTCTACAAAAGGGTTAGTGGGAGCGCGGTAACATTTCTTATATTGTATTGAATTAGAGTTGACACACATAACAACATAGCAGACCCACTCATAAAGCTACTTTATGAAAGTCACTTTGATCGTCAAGATGGGTATTAGATACCAGAGTGATTGGCTTTAGTACAAGTGGGAGATTGAAAGGAATATGTCCTAAGTCCAATCGTGTATTATGATTTAGGAATAACTTTTATGTAATCTGTTTTGATTTCATTGATATTAATAAAGACTTGTTTTGTTTTTATTACGGGCTTTATCTATTTAAGTGTTTAAATAAGATATACCATAGTTTAGAGTAAAGCTTTTTATGGATTATGATGAGACCATAATAGTGAGACCTAAAAAGATGATAACTCTAAACTTAAATGTTCCTGGTCATAGGATTACTAACTGGTAATTAATAATCCGCAAAGATCGGTACATACTATGCTTGCTTCATTATGAAGGATGTCTGTTCTCATAGACATTTGTGTGGTGACACTATAGCTAGTATGTAGGTGCTTATTATGGAATAAGTTCACTGAACATGACTCGCCCAGCTGAACAACTGATGGAGTTCACTCACGTGTCAGCAGTTGTTCGCTTAGTGATAGTTGTACAAGTATCCTTAGACTTGAGGTCATCATAGTCATCTTGTGTACACTGAACTATGCTTTGGTTTAGTTCTTAGTCTCCAGGGACAATTATTAGGGCTCTTCTGGGTATAGGAATTTGTACACAAAGATAGTGTATGATCAATAAAGGATCTACCCCTTCCAGTGAAGGAAGTGAATGTTCAAGGCTGATCCACTTATGCTAGTTCAGGAATCTCTGGCCAGAGTAAATGAAATTAGAAAGGAGTTTCTAATTTGCATAGAACTACCCATAGTAAATGGTAAGCAAGTGATTGAATTAGATAGGCTTGACACGAGATCCATGCCTTGTATTTAATCGGAACATTGTAGGGTAGAAGGAGTTTATTGTACGGTAACTATTCACTGACAGGTTCTTGGTATTCTAAGCAGTGAATTCATATTATCCGGATAGTCGCGATATGTTGAGAAGCATCCCTCACGATGTAGAATAAATGTAATTAATTAATTAATCATATTTAATAAATTAGAGAATTTATATAAATAATGATAAAATAGTTTTATTATTATTTATTTCTACTACCGGCTTAATATTGAACCTACAGGGTCACACCATAAAAAAAGAATGATTTAATGGTGGATGAATTAATTAATAATGGCTGATAATTATTTATTTATGAAATAAATAATTAATTGGCAAATTTAATAATTAATTAAATGAGATTTAATTGATTATAAATTAATTAAGAAAAGTTCTTAATATTATTAATTAAAGGATTTAATTTTTGGAAATTAAATCAAGAGAGAGAATTATTTCTAAAGTGTTTAGAAAAAGGATTAATAATTAAAAGGTGTTTTAATTATTAATAAGAATAATAAATGGGATAATAATAATAATAATATTTATGGGAAAATTTTAGCTGAAAATTTTGCCTATGAATACACTATTATAGACCCTAATTTTATTCTAACCAACACCTAACCAACACAAAACCAACACAAAACCCAAAAAGTTTGGAAAACCCAATTCTCTCCACCTCCTTCCTCCTCCTTAACATCGTTTTCTTGGTGGATACCGGTGGAGTGCTTCACACTTGAGGAGCAACTGCTAAGGATCTCTGATCGTTGTCTCTGAATTAATTTTAAAGGTTAGATTCGATCCCTCAAATTTTTATTCATGATCTTTATGCTTTTATTTGGATTTTATATGTGTAAAAGTGTTTTGCCATGCCCCCGCTGCGTTAAAAATCCAACAGAAACGAACTTTGTAAAATGACCTTATCTTATGGACTATCGAGGAATACGAGAATCAAATTACAATTAAGAATTTATAATTCTACAAATTAAAATCCAAGTACAAGGTTTTAAAGCATAAAATATTTATCAGAAAGGATTTACCCCGCGAATCGCTTACGAAGATTAACTACAAAAACAAATAAGCGGCCAAGCGAATATGTAAGCGAACGAATAAACAAATTAAGACCATGCAAATTCCATGCAAATATACTGCAAATAAATTAGCAATAAATTAATCAAGCTAGCTAATCAATTTAAAGCTAGTAAAAGACAACATTCCTTAAAATAAGGATTCATGTTTTTAATGATTAAAGTGCTAGAAAAACTTAGTTTGTAAGCTATGAAATAGGCTTTGAAAATTGAAGCTTCTTGAGGAATAAACATTACATACAAAAAATAAATATGATAAAGTAGCCAACTCTTCTAAGCCAAGCAATTTTCTCTCTCCCTCTTCAAAAAAAACATAATACTGATTTCAAGAACACCATAGAAAGAAAAATTCAAATCTCATGTTCTACTCATTCAAAAGTAACCAAATTCTAAATAAAGCTTCCTCATATCATGTACAGGTACGTTCAAAATTTCATGATCATTGTATTAGTATAGCATAGTCAAATCCTTGCTCAAAATTGGTGATGAATAGAAACTCCGAAAATCTCTTTTTATTTTCTTGATTTTCATGGCATGATTTAGGATCCTTAAGCACAATCAAGCCCTCCCAAGGTTCAAACATCAAGAAGAGAACCTCCCAAGCTACCAAGAAATATATAAACATTCATCCAAACTTTTTTTAAGTTTTAAGTTTCAAGAAAAGTAAGGATCTTGGATGTAAGTATGGTTTTGATGATTGATTTTATATTTTCTTGATGTTTAGTTAGTTAGTTATTAAGGTTGATGTTGTGATATCAAGAACATGATGTTCTTGAGAGGAGTAAGTGTTAAAATGATGGTATGATTATTGATGGTGATTGATTAATGATTTAGAGTGAAAATGAAATCCGAGTAGCGAGCGTAACGTCGATAAAATTAGCGAAATGTGACCATAAGTTTTCTACAAAAATACAGAATGTATAAACTTTGATTTATTGAAACGTAAGACCTGAAAATGATAGATAATCTTGTAAGGATCGTTTAAGCACTTGAATCACTTGATTTTGATTTACGGTTCAAAAGTTAAGCCCGTTTTAGTGAAAATGATTTACGCAACAAAAACTGATAGGAATTATGAATTTTGGAAATAGAAATAATCGACTGAAGAATTGTCAAAAATCATGAAATTTTTACAGATAGTAATAAATAGAGTTTTTTAACTTCCATAAAAATTTCAAGTAGAAATATTTATTTATCAATTTTATAAAAATGTCGGAGCCGAGGTCACGCGGAGTAAGAACCTCAAACTCAACCCACTGCCTTTTCGGGTTTTTCACCCCTATTAACAGAAAACCATTTTGAAATATTGTGTTCTAAATTTTTTCTAGATCACGAACGCGAACATAGTGCGTCAATTGAGTTAACGGGTTGAGAGAAATCAACGTTTTAGTGAAAGATGTATGAATAGTAAAACTCCGTAGTTGACCGAACTTTTAAAATGCTTTTCACCTATTTAAACTCATTTTATCAAAATAAAACTTTAATTATAGATATTAAAAGAACTCAAGAAACTCCTAGAGGTGGTTCTATAAAATATTAATTTTTCGATTATCAAAAATATTTGAGTGTGAGTCGCGTAATAGTAACATTCGGTAAAGTCAACTCTAGAAGACTACTTTGACCGTCCGTTTCGACCAAGGACTGATACTTATTTCGAGTCGGTCGAATATTGAAAATTATGACGTATTGTACTTATTAGAAATATAAGTTGGTGACGGGATTAGGAATACTGATTAAGATTATGATATTTGTTGATTAGAAAACATGGAACAAGAGGAAGTCGGTAAACGTATCTTGGACTCCTGGAAAGTTTTCAAACCCAACCTTTTAAAACTATTGTGTTGTGTTTGTTTTTAAATAAATGCTATATATATACATGATGTTGTATTACAATATTTTACGAATTATGATAAATAATATTATACGATATGTTAATTATTTTGGTATATGAATATTATCAAATTTCAAATCGATAATGCTAGAGAGTAGCGTTGTAGATATGAGGTGTATATTTTAGACCGAGGATCGGTCAGTATAATTTGATAAAATTCGGAAGTATTCCGGAGGTTTTTTATTTAAGAATATTAACGCTATTATAGAGCGTGATGTATAAGTTGTAAGACCGAGAGTCGGTCAATTTTTATAAAGTATAAACCCGAGAATCATCCCGGAGATGTTTTGGATGATTAAAAGTCCGTACTTATTTTATTCCAAGGGACTCGATGTCCACTTGCGAAGTATTAAATACCTCGAATATATTTAAAACGATTTCCAAAGATCGTATTCCCTCAACTATATTTAATCACTCGAACAATGAATATTATTTCGGATATTCATTTTAAATAGGAGAAGTATTCTCCAATTCAAACTCGATTACTTATATCTATTAAAGATTACTTTCATTATTTAAACATAAATTAGTTGAGGAATATTATTTCAAATAATCTTTTAAAATATAATTATTCGAGGTTTAATTATTTAATAATTAAATATTTATTAAATGATGTAATATGATTTAAAAATAATCTGACTTGAATTTAAATATTTTCTGAGTTTCAGAAAATTATTCTACTTATTTCGGATCGTCGAAAATGTTATCTCGACGTATTTTAAATGTTTTGACTATAGTTTCAAAGAAACCCCCCCTCTTTATTTATCTGTTGACAACGGTCAACTCACATTACCTTAGTACTTCCTCTAAAAATTTTCGGAAGTACATATATATATATATTCATATTAGATGATTGTTTCTATCAACAAGCAAAACGCTTGGGGAACTTCGATATGGTTTGAGTTCTTGAAATATGATAGAATTCTTCAAAGGACTTGGAGGGTAGACTCTAGTACGAAGAGTACTAGGGAGACTACCAAAGATACCGCAGGCGAAGGTACTCTATGTACTCAGGAACTTGTGAAGTGTTTGCATACCCGAAATGGGAAACCTAGCCCGAATGCAGCAAGGGTGATAATCGGGATACGAAGGTGTCGTCCTTCTACTAGTAGAAAAGGTTACAGATTTCTGTATTACGACTGATCATCGTATGCGGTGACTCCAATCAATGTCCTATATTCTTCCAATTGGAATTGAGATGCAATACCGTAACCCAAGCCTAGGTGCTGGGTTTTCCATTAAGGTATTTGCAGACTAATAAGTCAATCAAAAATATTATTTTGAAAAGAGGTGTATAATACCAAAAGATTGATTCTCCTGATTACATAATGCTATCTAGAGCATTGTAAATTTATTTTGATATATATAAAATATCTGATTTGATTTAAAGAGAAAAAGGTGATTACCACCAAGTTTTTAAATTGTCCTATTATATGAGGAAATATTATTTTAACAGTTATTTTCCCACTATTTTGTACATTATTTTTGAGCATCATTGCTCACTCTTGATTTCATTTAAATGTCACAACATAACAGGTTACCAGTATACCTGTGTGGGACTTAGTCAATTAAAATCGTGGGGAGAATCCCTTACAGCCTTGTCTCAGGTGGGCCAGAGTATTCAGATAGGTATAAGATGTTAGTAGTAATTATTGTAACTTCATAAAGAGGTTACGAATAATTGTTTAAGATCCTGTAAATTACAGTTCAGTTGTAATAAAAGAAGATTATATTGTGTATATTGTTTCTAAGGCTATAACTTGTGTGTGTATGTGAGATTGGGGTCTGTTGGATTATTGAATCAGTACATATTATACATGATTGAAGGATGGTGTGACGACCCATATTCCTGACCCCAGATTTGGGGGCGTTACAGAAATGGTATCAAAAAAATAAGTTATAGTACTTAGAGACAAGAGTGTTAGGTATATGCTTAGATGCGATATTGCGTAAGAGCTCATATAGAGTTCATCATTGGACTACCGGATGTAGCCCCAATGTATAGATTAGGATAAGTGTATATTTGAGGTATTAAAGTATGACTAATAAAACCATTGGAGATTATCAGAATGGTGAGAAGAAAATTTATAATCGTATATGATTTGGGAAATATTTTGATATAAAACATGGAGCTGAGCCTCCAGCGCGTTTGAGGAAAAGACGATATTACCAAGATCATATGATGATTGGACAACACAAGCTTGGTTACTCATCGTTCCTAATAGGTTGCCCTGAGGGGGCATCATATATGGAAAACCATGAAGTCTAATTATTAATATAACAGTTGAGGTTACCATCCAATTAGTTAAAGGTATTATTTTACCAATAAGGATATGAATACCATATGAATAACGAATTCAGCAGAGATAATGTCCAATTTACCCTTGAGGATTTTATTTCCATCAAGAAAGATTTGAACATAATACACGAATGTTATCATAAGACAAGTACATTACATGATATTATTAGTGCACTTAACATGTAAGGTTATGATGGCTTATCTAAAAAATCAAGAGCATCAAGAATCGATGGCATGTCTACAATTAAAGGGCGTAAGATTACAACGAGCGATGATTCGATCTTAGAACATTTTAAAGGGATCGACCAATGAGTCTAGAGCAGAATTCTTTGGTTGATATGATGTCAGAGACTACGTATATATACTCGTAGACCTCTAATATATTCGGTAACGTATGTTCAATTACACACACATATCACCAAACTTAAGGACTGCATTGAGATCCCTGAGAGATCTTTTTAATCTGTTCCCATGGGGAACTGGCCACCTGTAATTAGTAATGGATGCGTGTAGCAGGCCTATATTTCCTTAATAGATGCTTTTGGAATAATTCTAAGTAAGGTCTTCGAGGTAAAACACCAGAATGACAGATATACTTACGAAAGTCAAGTTAGTAAGTGATTCTAAAATGACGTTGAAAGAGACACTAGTTGAAACATGGAATTACAAAGACAAAGAGGCGGGATCATCCTCAGACGGATAATGACGAGACTTAGGATAATTAGTGAAATATTTTGGCACCTACTCACTATCACCCTACTCCCTCCAAACTGTTGATCATTCATATTGCCTTGATAAGTCATATCAGGTAATTCTTTTAGTTCCCTACTTTGAACTTCTGATTTGACCAACAACTTGAATAGTCTTTCTCCATATAAGGACTTGTTCAATTCTTTTAGTTGATCCATGAATCTTCATTCATAGATTATATTCTTCTTATTCAGCTGAAAGCTATTTATACTTTATTTCAATTATCCAAGGATTTTTAATAAATTTTTCTCAATTCATCGATATATATTCATAATGAGTATCTTCATTTGATTCTTCTTTCATACTTACACTTCTCAATCAAGATTGTAAATATTCAACAAATTGTTAAAAACATGGATGATTTAATATCCATAGATTCCTCGGGAATCCTTTTCTTCTATTCGGGATGAAATTATATATTGAACTTTGAAATCATAGTAAGGGAATCAATTTGATATTGGTATTCTGAATTCAATTCTATTTGCGAATATGATAAGATATGTGAACGAGGGCACCTCTGAGTGTACCATTTATGGGCTAGAAATATTTGATGAGAGGCTATTGATTGTTTTGATGCCAAGACCACTCGATTCAGAGTTATAATTATCTTTCTCGGCCTAAATTTGAAAACTCTTTATTTTGAAATCGTTATCCAGGTAGGTACAATTTCTTTAGTGGTTATGATATTGAGATTTTCTTTTTCGAACAAACTAAAATATGTTTAGTTTCATATGTTCTCATGAACGACTAATTAATGTCCTAACTTGTCAAAATTGTAATTAATATGATAGAAGCCTAGCTAATCGTTCTAGCTAGTTGCTATATGCCAAACCAATTAAGCTGGCCATTTTCTTAGCCGGTTGAAAATATTGCTTGATATGGACTAGTTATTATTTTCTAGTTCCACTTATAATCAATTTTTTTTGTTTTATACGATACATTATATATACAAGATTAATTATTGATAAATTTTCAAAGAATGATTTAATTGAGACCTAACTAGGTCACCCACTCAAACGAGAACTCATATTCAGTTTTATGAAATATTTTGTTCATGAAATGATCTATTCTTTCGTTTATATAACGAATATCCAATAAATTCATAAAGTGATTGAAGAACAATATACTTCCTTATTTGTTAATCATTGAATAAAATTCCTTCTTTGAAAATAGCATCTTTCTGAAACCTCAGTGGTTAACCTTTTGAGGATGTTATTCGAAATTTCTTTCATTATTCGAAAGGAAAGTATTCTTTCAATGGGGAAATCCTACAAGTACCATTCGTGTGATGTTATTATCCACTAATCATTGCTTTCAAGGGATATTCTCTATAATATCAAAATATACAATTCTAAGGACATGGAAGGATACTCCTTATTGTATTCTTTCTTCCAAGTTATAAATCTTTTGAGTGTTGCGACTCTTTTATTCAGAGCTCATTTTTTTTAGATATTAGATTTTTGAAATCTTGTTAAGTTTGTCTAAATTACATCGACATCGTGAAAATCATTCTTCCAAGGCTGATTTGCCTTTTGAACAAAGAGAGTTATAGTTGAGATCCATTTGTTGTATTGTGAGACTGAAAACTCAGTGCTAAGATGGTGTAATCGGAGCATCGTGATGAGTAAGTTGTTTTAAAAAGGGAATACCTTGTTTAGTTATTATCATAAGGATCTTTAACATAGTTATAGAAGAACGATAATAGAGATACCAAACCTGATTAATGAGGTACACTTCTATGAAACATTATTGGGATAGGTACTAATGAATTTGGGAAAGACCAAGCATGTATAAATTCGAGGAATATGATTTTGAAAAAGTGAAGGTAAGATTATTAACAACTCCATGTTAGCAGTACCTGACGATAAAAAGAAGATTTGTTGTGAAGTACAATGATATTTCTACGGAGCTTAAGGACCGTGACATAAGGCGTTTTAATGATGATCTAGAATAATCACGATAAGGTTCGCACTGAAAGGGGCAAAGTGTTTAACTTATGAGGAAAATTTGGATTTTTTTCTTACACTGAACACGAGGTAGAGGCTGCCATCAAATTGATCAAGAGTTATAATTGAGAAATCTATTATCATCAAGGAAAGGCCAGTGTGGTGGCCGACACTTTAAGTAGGAGAAGATAGATAGAGGATGGCAAACTTCAGAACAACTAATGAGGAGGATCGCACGAATGAATTTGAAGTAAGACAATGTGAAGAGAACCTTTTATTACATAAAGGGAAGGATTAAAGACAACTAGAAACTTAAAAGGATACTAGTCATGACCAAATATGAAAAAGGATTTCATTGAGTAGGTAAGTAATTACTCGACATGGTTGAAAATGAAAACACAAAGGCGAGGATTAAAATTTTGGCAATTGCGACTTGTAAATGACCCAAATGGGTGTAAGAGTTTATTATAATAAATTCTGGAGGAGAATTATCAAGAACCAAGTAAGCCGTCATGCTATTTTAGGATTTTGAGTAATAGGTTAAATAAGGCCGCTTATTTTATTATGCAAATAATAGATCTCCGCTCTATAAAATTGTTATGAACGCGGAAGAGATAATTGGTGATAGATAAACCCCGTGATATTGCACCACATAAGGACCCAAGAATTAATTTCACAACTGGATTATTTCCCAAGATATTTTGCGAGAAAGGACGAACAAAGGCACGACTTAGAGTTCTCAAATCGACAAGTAGAATGGGAGGACTATCCAGACCATTGAAGATACGTCTATCGGCTTGCCTTTTATTTGGAACGGTTAGGAGAATCACATATCATTGACATAAAATTCGTATAGATGTACTTACCACGTGAGCATACGGAAAATAGTCTCTGATATCCCTTACGAAGGATAACGTGGAAGAATGAAGGATGTCATTATTAGAGCTGACAAAAGGCAGAGAAGATCGTACACGCACTTTTAAAGGCCACTGGTAGCAGTTCCCAATAAACACGAATACGTCTAAGGCGCTAGAGAGAATAATAAATACGACCCGGAAGGTATCATAGTACTATAAATATTATACGGGGAATGATTAAAGAAGTCTGAGCGATAGCGGAAGCTGAGCGTTCCACGATTCTAAAACGTATCAATCAATTGCGTATAAAATGGTGCTTCCTTCAAGATGGTAATGAGAACTTCTTACATAAAATTATCGATAGAGATGATCTGTTGAAATAAGAAAATGTTAAGGAACGAAACTCTAGCACTAGTAAGAGTGATGGAGGGAAAATGAATAAGTTAAAGGAACATTCCAAACACTAGAAGATGCGCTAATCGTCCATGTTATAGATTTATAAGGAAATTAAAGTGACCAGTTGACGTTAATCGAATTAACGATAATAACGAGTTATCATGCGGGTATTAGAACGGCTACAAAGCTTTGTATGGAAGAGAGAATCATTCTTCCTTAGGTTGGGAAGAAGTTGGTAAGCGGAGGATACTTGGACCATAGTTGAGTCAACAGACCAAAGAAATTCCTAGGACTTATCAGAACTCGGCTAGTGGCAGCCCATGATGGGCACTAGAGATATGCGGACCATAACTATAAGGACAGTGAGTATGACGTAGCAGACCAAGTATTGTTGTAGAGTGCCTCACAGGGAGGAAGCAATGATATTCGAAAGGTAAAGAAATGTTGAACCCAAGGTTTACTGGACCAGTTGAAATCTTTAAAGGACTAAGAAAGTTGGATTATAAATTAGCACCATCGTCGAACGGTCGCCAAGTTTATAACGAGTACCACGAATCGAGGTTAGAAATTTAACCATCAATGCCAAACATATGATTGAAAATGAGCTAATAAACTTGCAGCCAGACTTAGCGTATGTGGAGTAACGTGTAGAGGTCATAGGTCTACAAGTTTGAGTACCTGGAAATATGTTAGACGGACGAGTGGAAATTTTATGAAGAGATCAAATACTGTGAAGTCAACGTAAGAACTCGAGGTTCATGAGTGTACCGTATCCCCTCTTGTTTCTGAACTGATTCCGGGTCAGAATCCTTTTAAGGGGGAAGATTGTAAAAACCCGAATTTTTGACATCGGTAAAAGACCCTTACAAATAGTAACCTTGTGATTTAATAAAAAAATGTGCGACCACACCATATACAAGTTTTTAATTTAAGATTCCGAGTTGATATTATGATTATATGCACCAAGTGAGTGTATGTAAAAGCCATTTATTTTCGGAGGAAACGAACTTTGTAAAACGACCTTATCTTACGGGCTATCGAGGAATACGAGAATCACATTATGATTAATAATTTAGAATTCTATAAATTAAAATCCAAGTACAAGGTTTCAAAGCATAAAGGATTTATAAGAAAGGATTTACTCAGCGAATCGCTTACGAAGATTAATTGCGAAAACAAATAAGTGACCAAGCGAATACATAAGTGAACGAATAAATAAACCCAGACCATGCAAATTCCATGAAAATATAATTTAAATAAATTATCAATAAATTAATCAAGCTAGCTAATCAATTTAAAGCTAGTAAAAGAAAACATACCTTAAAATAAGGATTCATATTTTTGATGATTAAAGAGCTAGAAAAACTTGGTGTGTAATCTATTAAATAGGCTTTGAAAATTGAAGCTTCTTGAGGAATAAAACATTACATACACAAAAATATCATAAAGTTGCCGACTCTTCCAAGACAAGCCAATGAATTCTCTATCTCTCTCTCTTCAAAAAAAGCACAATGTTAATTTCAAGAACACCATGGAAAAAAAATTCAAATCTCATGTTCTACTCATTCACAAATCATCAAATTTTAACCAAATATTTCTCATATCATGTAAAAATTATGTTCAAAATTTTATTACCATTGGATTAGTACAGCATAGTTAAATCCTTGCTCAAAATTGGTGATGAATAGTAACTCTGAAAATCTCTTTTTGTTTTCTTGATTTTCATGGCATGATTTAGGATCCTTAAGCACAATCAAGCCCTCCCAAGGTTCAAACATCAAGAAGTGAACCTCCCAAGCTACCAAGAAATATATAAACATTCATCCAAACTTTGTTTAAGTTTTAAGTTTCAAGAAAAGTAAGGATCTTGGATGTAAGTATGGTTTTAATGATTGATTTTATATTTTCTTGATGTTTAGTTAGTTAGTTAGTTATTAAGGTTGATGTTGTGATCTCAAGAACATGATGTTCTTGAGAGGAGTAAGTGTTAAAATGATGGTATGATTATTGATGGTGATTGATTAATGATTTAGAGTGAAAATGAAATCCGAGTAGCGAGCATAACGTCGATAAAATGAGCGAAATATAACCATAAGTTTTCTGAAGAAATACTGAATTTATAAACTGTTATTTCTTGAAAATTAAGACCTGAAAATGATAGAACTTGTTTTAAGGATCATTTAGGCACTTGAATCGCTTGATTTCAATTTACAGTTTAAAAGTTAAGTCCGTTTTAGTGAAAATGATTTACGCGACAAAAACTGCTAGGAATTATAAATTTTGGAAATAGAAATAATCAACCTAAGAATATTAAAAAATCATGAAATTTTTACAGAGAGTAAGAAATAAAGGTTTTGAACTTCCACAAAATTTTCAAGTAAAAATATTGATTTTTCAATTTTATAAAAATGTCGGAGCTGAGGCCGCGCGGAATAAGAACCCCAAACTCAACCCACTTCCATTGTTAGATATATTTGATAATGTCATGGCTAATATGATTTATGTTTAGTTTTTAGATCTTACTTAAACAGGATAAATCAGTACTTACTGTAAGTCAGGACTTAAGGATATCAGTACTTATATTATCAGGAGATAATCATCAGAAGATGGATATCAGAACTCAAGTGCTGAAGGATGTTCAAATAAGGACAATAGCTGTTTAAAGGATAGAAGATCGAGATAAATATAAGAAGAGATATGCATGAAGAAGGAATTCTATGAAGAATAGAATATTTGGAAGAAAAGATATCTGATTGATGTATTTTAGGAAGCAGAATTAAATTCCATATCAATTAGCGATTATCTTGTAACTGTGTAGTATATAAACACAGACATAGGGTTTACACTATAAGTGTTATCATATTCGATAAGATTATTCATTGTAATCCTAGCAGCTCTCGTGATATTTGTTCATCACTGAGAGGTAACAGTTCCATTCTGTAACAAAGTTTATTGTTACAATAAAGTTTGTTTTCTGTTACTTGAGATATTAAAGTTCGATTTGATTGTACTTTACACTGTATTCACCCCCTCTACAGTGTGTGTGACCTAACAAGTGGTATCAGAGTCGATCTGTTAACGCACATACATTTTAAGATCCAAACACAATCATGTCTGACACAGAAACTCCAACTAAGCCTACCAAAACTGAAGAATCACCAAAGATACAAATTCAAAGTCGGTATGAGACCATCAGAGTTCCCATACTGAGACCATCTGAATATCCCATATGGAAGGTAAGGATGACCATGTTTCTGGAAGCAACAGATCCAGAATATCTTGATAGAATCAAGGAAGGGCCTCACAAACCAACCAAGCTCACTGTTGCAGTTGCAGGTGAAGCAGCAAAGACCGTACCAAAGGAGAAGAGTGATTATACTGCTGAAGATATCGCATCAATTGCTGAGGATGCTAAGGTACGACACTTACTGCATAGTGCCATTGATAATGTAATGTCAAACAGGGTAATTAACTGCAAGACTACTAAGGAGATATTGGATGCTCTAGAAACAAGGTGTCAGGGAACTGATACAATTAAGAAGAACAGGAAGACAATACTCACTCAAGAGTATGAACACTTTGACTCAAAGGAAAATGAGTCATTGACTGATTTATATGATAGATTTGTCAAACTCTTGAATGATTTGTCATTGGTTGATAAGGAGTATGATCTTGAAGATTCAAACCTTAAATTCATGTTAGCTCTTCCTGAATGCTGGGATTTGAAGGCAACAACAATAAGAGACAACTATAATCTTGATGAAACAACTCTTGATGAAATTTATGGAATGCTCAAGACTCATGAACTTAAGATGGAACAAAGAAGCAAGAGGAAAGGAGAAAAGTCAAGGACAGTTGCTCTTAAGGCTGAAGAAGAATCCCCCAAGGCAGCTACCTCAAGGAAAGACAAGGGTAAAGCTCTTTTCACAAAGTCTGATACTGAGTCATCAAGTTCTGAAAGTGATGATGACTCAGATTCTGAAAGCTTGCCTGAGACTGATGCTGATGAGGAGATGATGAAGCTGTGTGCTCTTATGGTGAAAGGGATCACAAAGATTGCATACAGGAAGTTCAGGAAGGGAAAGAAGTTTTCCAGGAAAGGCACAAGTTCTGATAACAAGAATTTTAGAAGATCTGAGGGCAGAGGACGAAAGTCTGATAGAGGAGATTGTTCCAATGTCAAATGCTATAACTGTGGTGAGAAAGGCCACATATCTCCTGATTGCAAGAAAGTGAAGGGTGACAAAGGCAAGGCTCTTGTCACAAAGAAGAAAAGCTGGACAGACACTTCAGACTCTGAAAGTGAGGAGAACTATGCTTTGATGGAAAATGCTGATATAGAAAGTGCTGAGAGCAGTTCTGAAGCTGCTGAAACAAAGGTACCTCAGACTACTTATGCTTTTCATACTGATGATATTAATGAGTTGAGAATATATCTTAAAACCATGTTTGTTAGTTATAGAGATCAAACTTTAACATGTGAAAGATTAACTTCTGAAAATCTTGTTTTTAAGAAAAGAAATGATTTTTTAAAAAAAGAGTTAGTTATGTTCCATCAAACTCAGAAGGATAGAGATGATGCTTTTTATGTTAGGGATGAAGTGCTAAAAATGAATGAATCTCTAAAAACTGAGTTAGAAAAGGAAAGAGAGATTATCAGGACTTGGACTAACTCTGGCAGAACAACTCAAAATTTGCTAAGTAGTGAAAATTGGAAAGAGGGCTTAGGTTATGGAGAGGATAAGAATGATAAAGGAACTGTAGAAATTAAGCCTGTTGTTAAGCAAAAGCCAAAGTTAAAACCTGTTAAGTTTGTAACTATAAAGTCTGATAATGAGAAATCAGAAGTTAAAGAGGAACTAACTTCTGACAAACTAAAACAGAAAAAGACAGCTGAAGTGAACATAGGCTTAATGACTAAGAAGCAGCTTAAGCATAAGCTGAAAGATGTTAAGAATGCAAACAAGGTAAAATCACCTAGGAAAAATAGGAATGGAAAGGAAGGTGTGAATAAAAGCAATGATTATAAGCCTGTTCCTGATGCTCCTAGGAAAACGTGTCATAACTGTGGAAGTTCTAACCATCTGGCTTCTTTTTGCAGGAAGAATAAGAACATAAACTCCTTACCTTCAAAATCAGGTGTTAAGAGTCATTATGTTAGATATAAACCACAAAATCCTTGTTTTCATTGTGGTAGTTTATGGCATTCCATTTATACTTGTAAGGAATATCATAGTTTGTACTATGATTATTATCAAATAAAACCTTCTTTGAAGAAAGTTTCCATTGTTCCTTCTAGTGTAAATTTTGATTCAAAGTTTGATAGTGTAAGTTCTGATAAGAAAAATGTTAACATAAACTCTGATGCTAAATCCGCTGCAAATGTTAACAAACTTGATAAGGCCAAAGGATCCAAGCAAGTCTGGGTCCTTAAAACTAATCATTAGTGGTCTTTATGATTGCAGGGCAACAGGAAAAATATTCTAGTTCTGGACAGTGGATGTTCAGGACATATGACTGGAAATAAGGCCCTGCTATCAGACTTTGTGGAGAAAGCTGGCCCAAGTGTTTCTTATGGAGATGGGAACATTGGAAAAACATTGGGATATGGCAATATCAATCTTGGGAATGTCATCATTAAAGAAGTAGCTCTGGTCTCAGGACTTAAACACAATCTACTGAGTATAAGTCAAATCTGTGACAGAGGTTATCATGTTGATTTCTTTGAAGAACACTGTGAAGTTGTGAGTAAATCTTAAGGCAAAGTTGTTCTGAAAGGATACAGGCGTGGTAATATTTATGAAGCTAAGCTTTCAACAAGTATTGATGGTTCTGCAATCTGTCTGATAAGTAGAGCATCAATTGAAGAAAGCTGGAATTGGCACAAGAAACTCTCTCATTTAAATTTCAATAATATAAATGAACTAGTCAAGAAAGATCTTGTGAGAGGACTGCCAAAGTCAGTATTTGCTCCTGATGGCCTTTGTGATTCTTGTCAGAAGGCCAAACAAAGAAAATCTTCATTCAAGAGCAAGACTGAATCATCAATTCTTGAGCCTTATCATCTACTACATGTTGATCTATTTGGTCCAGTGAATGTTATGTCTATTGCAAAGAGGAAATATGCGTTGGTCATATTGGATGAGTTCACCAGATACACATGGGTGTATTTCTTGCACACAAAAAGTGAAACTGCTTCTATCTTGATTGATCATGTCAAACATCTGGATAAATTGGTCAAAGATTCTGTGAAAACCATAAGGAGTGATAATGGCACTGAGTTCAAGAATTTGATAATGGAAGAGTTCTACAAAAACCATGGAATTAAGCAGGAATTTTCTGCTCCTGGAACTCCACAACAAAATGGAGTTGTTGAAAGGAAGAATAGAACTCTCATTGAAGCTGCACGTACAATGCTTGAAGAAGCAAAGCTTCCAACCTATTTCTGGGCTGAAGCTGTGCATACTGCTTGTTTTACTCAAAATGCAACACTCATTAACAAGCAAGGAAAAACACCATATGAGATGATGAAGAAAAAAAGCCAAATCTGAAGTGCTTTCATGTATTTGGATGCAAGTGTTTTGTTCTCAAGACTCATCCTGAATAGCTATCCAAGTTTGATCTAAAAGCTGATGAAGGAATCTTTGTTGGATATCCACTTTCCAGAAAAGCCTTCAGAGTCTATAATTTGAGAACAAGAGTGGTCATGGAATATATCAATATCTCTTTTGATGACAAGAAGATTACTGGTCTTGAAGATTTTATTGATCATGATCAGCTGAGATTTGAAAATGAAGACTCAAATTCTGATACTGAAAATCCTGACAGTCTATGTCCTGATACTGTAAACTCTGATGGATTAAACTCTGATGTTATTGAAACTGTGGTGACTACGCCAAAGGAAGATGCACCTATGCAGGGGGAGCATACTCAAGAACATATCACATCTCAAGAAGCATCAGAACATACATCTGGCTCTTCAAGTTCTGATCCGTCAAGTTCTGATAAGCAAAGTTCTGATAGTTCTGAAAATCTAAATTCTGAAGAATCCAACTCAGAGAGCATAGTTTCAGGGGGAGCATCAGAAAATGAAAATGAAGACAGCATGGATCATGGGGGAGCATCCAGTTCTAGAGAAAACCTTCCATCTGCAAGGAAGTGGACTAAATCACATACACCTGATTTGATAATTGGAAATCCTGATGCAGGTGTCAGAACTAGAACAGGTACTTCAAACGAATGTCTTTACAATTCTTTTCTCTCTCAAACTGAGCCAAAGAAAGTGGAAGAAGCTCTTCAAGATGCTGATTGGGTGCAAGCAATGCAGGAAGAGTTAAATGAATTTGAAAGAAACAAAGTCTGGACCCTAGTGCCAAGACCAAAGAATAGATCTGTTGTTGGTACAAAGTGGGTATTCAGAAACAAAACTGACAGTGATGGCATAATTACAAGGAATAAGGCAAGGATGGTTGTAAAAGGATATTCTCAACAGGAGGGAATTGATTATGATGAAACATTTGCACCAGTTGCTAGGTTAGAAGCCATAAGGATATTTTTGGCTTATGCTGCTCACAAAAAGTTTACTGTCTTTCAAATGGATGTGAAAAGTGCTTTTCTCAATGGAGAATTGGAAGAGGAAGTATATGTTGAACAACCTCCAGGCTTTGTAGATTCCAAACATCCAGATTATGTCTACAGGCTTGATAAAGCACTTTATGGACTTAAGCAAGCTCCCAGAGCATGGTATGAGACTTTAGCTCAGTTTCTTCTAGAAAGTGGATTTAACAGAGGAACTATACACAAAACACTGTTCTACCTCAACCATGGAAAAGACTTACTTCTGGTCCAGATTTATGTTGATGATATCATTTTTGGGTCTACAAATGACAGACTTTGCAAGAAGTTTGCCAAACTGATGCAGTCAAGGTATCAGATGAGTATGATGGGGGAACTTAGCTATTTTCTGGGCCTTCAAGTCAAGCAGAATGAAGAAGGCACTTTTATTTGTCAAATTAAGTACACCAGAAACTTGCTGAAGAAATTTGGAATACAAGATTGTTCAAGTGCATCCACTCCCATGGCCACTGCAACAAAACTGGATAAGGATACTGGTAAATCAGTAGATATTACTGATTACAGAGGTATGATTGGCTCTCTACTCTATCTAACTGTTAGTAGACCTGATATCATGTATGCTACCTGTCTTTGTGCAAGATTTCAAGCAGATCCAAGAGAACCTCACTTAACAGCTGTGAAAAGAATTTTCAAGTATCTTAAGGGAACAGCTGATCTGGGATTGTGGTATCCTAGAGAATCAGATTTTAAATTAATAGGTTACTCAGATGCAGATTTTGCAGGTTACAAAATTGACAGGAAAAGCACAAGTGGAAGCTGCCAATTTCTTGGAGGCAGATTGGTTTCTTGGTTTAGCAAGAAACAAAAGTCAATTTCCACATCAACTGCAGAAGCAGAATATATTGCTGCAGGAAGCTGTTGTGCACAGATTCTTTGGATGAAGAATCAGTTACTGGATTATGGGTTAACATATTTCAAAATCCCTATTTACTGTGATAATCAAAGTGCTATTGCTATGACAGGTAATCCAGTTCAACATCTATGACAAAGCACATCAGCATCAGGTACCACTTCATCAGGGAACATGTAGATGAAGGTACAGTGGAATTGCACTTTGTTCCAACAGATCAACAACTAGCAGATATCTTCACAAAACCATTGTATGAAGCTACTTTTACAAGATTGGTAAATGAACTTGGAATGGTTTCAGGTTCTTTCTCTAAATCTGCTTAGTTTTGTTCTGTTGCATCAGACTTTATGATCAGTATTTACAGAATTTAATCTCTTTGTGTATTCTGTGCTTAATTGAAAAATATGTTTAAGTACTGACTATTGTCTCATCAATGTTTCTAAACTCTGATAGTGATATGTCTGTTTAGGTAACTATTCAATCCTATGAGGATAACTGTGCTAGATGCTGACCTAGTAGTCTTCAATAAACAAGGGATCCCATGTAAGAAATAATTATTTCTGTGGAAATCTATTGCCACAAGCAAATTCTGATATTGAGCTTAGTTGAATTTACTTTGTCTATCTTATTACTAAGTCACAAACTAGAATAATGCTACTCATCTATTAAGTTCTGATGCTAGTAAATCTGTTAAATGTACTAAGTGCTGATAAACCTCACTTATCAAAAGAAAAAGAAAGAGAAACAAGGATTAAAAATCAGGTACTCCTTTGAGATCTAGAGTCAAAATGTGGAAGGAAAGACCAAGTGCATTGCTGGTATTAAGTAATATGCATCAGAAAAGCAAATAAAATATTTTCTTGGTGACTTTTCACACTCTATGATTACTGGAGAAATACTCTGTTAATAGGATAAATTCTGATAAGCAGTCGTGACTCACTTACACTGAGAAGCCACTGTAAAATAGAATTTAAAAAGATGCACAAAATTAGCACAAAATAGTTGAGGTGGACTCAAGCATGAATTCATTCAATAGTAGGTTTTAGAATAATGACAGGTTTTTAGTAAAGTTTTAGTTATGCCTTATTTCTAAGATGTACAGAAGTGAATCAGACTTTACTCTTTGTCTGATATTTAGCTTAATGCACACACTAACCACTCCATATGAATGATGAAAATCACTGTGGGGATCTATGTTGTTTTAGATGAACAGTCATTGTGTCACATTGTACAAATTCTGAGGACAAGTTCTAATTGCATGTTCTGATGATTAAGTTCTGAAGAATATAAATCAGAATTTGTGTGAGGACTTACTAAAATAGGCATTCCTTTTTCGAGTTAAGAAATTATGTTCTGATGACTGTTAAGTTCTGATATAAGTCTAAGTTCTGATATTACAGTCTGATTCTTTACTTGACTTATTTGTGGATAAAATTTGACAACAGTCTCAGTTTAAACCAAGATATGTTGAAGTGGAAGATTAATAGTCACTATATTTAGGGATAGTGGTACTCGTACATGAACAGTCAACTTTTACTTGCTTCTTGTGCGCATTAAACCATGTTTTCTCTTTCCAATGAATGTTTTTCTTTTTCCAAGTCTGGGGAGACGAAGTAGAATTAATTCTACCTGTAAGCATTCAATTTCTTTGCGTCTCCTGGTATTCTCTTGCCTATATAAGCAACCACTTCATATCAGCCTTCCCATCAAATCTTTTATCACAAACTCAACTTCATAATCTTTATATCAAAAACACCATGGTCAATTACAACATGTTTTTGAACTACGAAACATTCAACATGGAGCTGAGCTGTGCCGATTGGCAGCAGGAATGGCACGTTACTACCATTCCTGATGAGATATGGGACTCCGTTCCTCAGGAGGTACTCACCCACCTCCTGTTCTTCTATATGGACTACCATCGCCATCTGGAGCGATTGGAGGAGGAAAGGCTGGAAGCTCTCCGCCAGCAAGAGCGAATCATTCGACTCGCTATTCTGTTTGTCGAGAGTAGGAAGAAGAAATGATTTATTTTCTTCTTCCTATTTTTCTTCATCATCAGCCTTGCCCTGCTTCTTGAGCTAGGACAAAGGCTGTTAACGTTAGGTTTAGCAGCTTAGGGCAATCTTGTAAAAAGTTCTGATGTAATTTAAATTTCATGAATGTATTCTCTTGATATATTAATGAAATTTGTTTTTGTTTCAAGATCTTGTCTCTGACATATTTTGTAATGCATTGATAAATCCTGATACATATTCATATTCTGATGACCATATAAATTCTGTTTTAACTTAAGTTCTGATTTTATTTTATCAGTACTTGCTCGTCCGATTTATTATGGTCCTTTTCACTCGATTTTTTTTCAGAATATTGATGTTGCAGTGACAAATAATTAAATAAGTGGGAACAGTTTCAATTTTGAATTAAAACTGTTTCACCTTGATTAATGGAATAACTTGGTAAGTGGAACGGTTTTTCCTTGAAAAACTGCAAGTGGGTAAGTAATGATTACTATTTTCTCGTGCCCATTAACTATTCGTTTTTACTGCATGTCTGACAGGTGTCCAACGGTTACATTTTTTTTCAAAAGTATAAGTAAGACAGAGAGAGGATTTTTTAATCTTTTATTTCCTTTCATATTTTTTCTCTCTATTTGCTTTTACTCTCTTTCTTCTTCTAACGCCGGTTTTTCATATAGACATTCTATCAAACACCTAACAGGTACTTATAAATCTCGATTAATTTCATGGCACCTAAGGATTTAATCATTGATGGAGCTAAATTTGTTCCAAACAACTATGCTGCAATTCTTGATAATGCTGAAGCTCCGTCTGAATTGCATTTTGTGCAAGATCTTCTTGCACACAGTGAAATCGGGTATGCATTGACCCAACCTTCAGTATTCTCAAGCCAACAAGTTCTGACACTTTGGAGGACTGGAAACTTTGATAATGGTGGTCCAAATGGTACTCCTAGTATTGTTTTCGAAGTGGGTGATTCTTCATATGCAGTCACTCCTGGTACAATACGCAAGGCTCTACATCTCCCAGAAGGATGTACTTTTTCAATTCCAGAGGAATCAGCTCTTCAGGAGTTAATGGCCAGTTTGGGGTATGAACAAAGTTTGGAAAAGCTTGGGCAGTTGAAACGGGCTCATATCAGAAGGGAATGGAGCTTCTTCTTCGACCGCATCACTAAAGCTTTTGGGAAAAAGTGTTCGAATTTTGATGCCATCCCCATAATGATTCAGCACATCGGGTATGCCATTATAAACCAAACTCATTTTGATTTTGCAACTGCTATAATAGGTTTTATTGGGGATAGGATGACAGAGGATAGGAATGTTGTCTACTTTGCTAGATTCTGTCAACTTATATATACTTTTTGTACTGATGAACCTTGACTAACCAGTACCTTAACTCCACCTTTCAAAGTTGCAAAACGTTACTTTAATGACCTGGTAAATGCTGACACTAAGAAATAAGTGATTAGACCTTTACAGATTCCTCAGTCTATAAAACAGATCTTAGGAAATGCTGATCCTGATTCCTATAGATCTGTTTATCCTGATGTCCAACTAACAACCACCTCCCAAACACCACAAAAACCATCAGAACATATCACTCATACTACTCAACCAACCCTCAGGAAATATATCAAATCCTATCTCTCCACTTCACAGACAGTTCAACCCTCATCCTCAGCACCTACTGTGAAGCCTTCATCTTCCAAGCCTAAGAGGACAAAGACTGTTCCTCACACACCTCAAAAGAGAAGGAGAATTGCTTTGAGAGATGAGTCTGACAGTGAGGAACAGGTTTCTACATCAGAACCTGTTATCAAAGAAGCTGAGACAGTGACTTCTCAGAAGGATTCTGAAATTGGGGGATATAGGCTTCTCAAGAGGCTTAGAAGAATGACTGTTCCTGAAACTCCGAAGGAATCCATATCTACAAAGAGATACAAGAAACAGAGGGCAAAAAGGCCAGTTTCAGATGATGAAGAAGTAGCAGCTAAGGAAGGAGATCAGGAATCTCTGATCTCATAAGAAAAGGAATCTGCTAAAGTCACTACTTCTCCATCAACTCCATCTCAGGAAGCTGTTCCTGAAAAGGCCAACACACCATCTGTGTCTCCTGTTCAAAAGTCCGTATCTCCTTTTAATACAGGCACAAGTGTTGATATTGATATCCAGACCTTGGTTGCGCCTGAAGTAATTCTTTTAGAAGCTCCAACAGCAACTAATCCATCAACAACACATGTTACTGATGCTGCTCAAAATCCAGACTTCTCTTCTATACCTTCTCTGCATCTAGATGCTGATGATCAGAATATAGGTGAGCATCAGGATATGGCTGTTAATCAGAACTTAGAACCAGATCAGCAATTAGAGGATGCTGAAGCCTCCATTGCTACTCACATTGTTGTTTTATCAGAAGATACTGATTCTGTAAGTTCTGATGCTGCAAATGTTGGAGATACTGGTGATGCTGCTCCAAATACAGATGCTGATGAAGCAGGTCTTTCAGGACATGCTCCTCAACAAACTATTCTTAAATCTGAACTTGTTAAGAAGTTTGTTACCAGAGAACCACCAGTGCCTTGGAGTGAAAGTCCTGCAGGACAGGAGTGGACTAAGGAATGGAACTCAGTTTCTTGTGTTCCAAATGCAAAGCATCTTGCTGAGCACTTGACAAAAGATGATGAAATGTTAAATTCTGATGATTTCAAAACCCAGCTTAGAGTCACTGCATTGAGTACTAAACATCTACAAGGTCTCCATTCAACTACTCATGCAGAGCTACACAAGATTCAGGAAGAATTCATCAAACAGGACCAAATTCAGAAAATTGACAAGAAAAAGTTCTTCCAACCTACCTTTGACAGGATTGCTTATATTGAGAAGACTCAAGAGAAACAACAAGCTCAGATTGATGATATTCTGAAAAATCAAGCTTCTCAGTAATCTCAACTTACTGAAATCCAAGCCTCAGTGGAATTGCTTGTCTCTCTTCTACTACCTGCTGATGCCAAAAAGGGGAAGAAAGTAATTAAGTCCAAATGCAAGACTGGCAAGACACTGAAAGGGAAGGATGATGAAAAGGATGATCAAGGAAACTCTGGAATGGGTAGAGGTCATAGTCAAGGTAGAGGTTTACCATCAAGAAAAGCTGAAATCACAAGTCACAGGACAAGTTCTGATACTGGGAAAATAATTAGTTCTGCTACTGGTAAAAGGATAAGTTCTGATGAACTTTTAGATCTTGATGAAGAAATGTCAAGACAGTTATTTATTCAGGAAAATCCAGGAATGGACTTGGAGAGTTTAATGGAAGAAGAAGCCAGACTTAAATCAGAAAAAGTCATATCTAAATCTGAAGCTTCTGGTAAAAAGACACTTCCAAAAATCAAAGGCATTGTGATAAAAGAAAGGACAAATACTGAAGCAACATTGGCTAAATCACAACCGCAGATAGATCCAAGATCCAAGGGTAAAGAAAAGGTTGGTGAACCTATCAAGGTTTATGTGCCTCCTGAGAATGAAGAAATCACTGATGAAAAGGATGATCTTGCTCTGACTTCTAGAAAAGTTCTTAAAACAACCTCTGACATGGCTCAAGTTGTTCAGAGTCAAGAGACAAAAAGTTCTGATATTTCGAAGAAGCAAGTAACCTCTGACATAGCTCAAGTTAACTTGATATCAGAAGTTAGACCAAAGACACTCCTACCAGGATTCACTAAAGCAAAACAGACTCAACCTTTGAAGACTGATGCAAGTGGTTTTGAAGCAAGAGTAGTTACTGGAAAGGAAGTAAGAGATAAAACTGGATTGGGAAGTGCTGATGAAAGAAGAATACAAAACACTACCAATGATCCAACTTCCTTGAGTGAACCAGGTATTGGAGCAACTCCTGAGAGAATGAATCAACTGGAATCTGTACAAATGGTTTACCATACCTACTTGAAAGAACACATCTTGTTGTACTTCATGACAGATGGTAGGGTTTATCATATAAGGCAAAATGCCGTTCCATTGAAGTATTTTGAAGAATTGGAGCATGTACTATTCTTACTTCAAGTGGATGACAGATTGACAGGAAGTGCTGCAAACTATTTGAAGGATCAGATTCAGAGACAGAAAAGGCTTTATTCTGTTAAGTCTGACAGCACATATGTTCCAAAGTACAGAGATCACAAGGGTGATATAGTTGAAATGAAGCCCAACACTGCTAAAATTATAACTACCTTTCTGGGTTACAGGGCTGTGGAATTCAATCTTGAGTCTGATAAAGCTTATTTGATCAGACTGGATCAGGATATAAGAAAAGCAAAGATTAATGATCTCAGGGCTGCAATCTTTCAAATTGGTGAAGATAATGCAGAGCTTAAAGATGCTAAAAGGAGGATGATTGATGAACTCCGATATGCTGAGAGATGTTTGTTGAAGAACTATCTCAGAACAACTCCTGACATCAAAGAGATTAGAAGATGAAGCCAAGTCAAGATCTACAACTGATTAAATTCTAATATTTGTACAGACTGAAGCTGTTATCAGAAGTTAAATATTGGTAAAGCTTTAAGGACTGTAAGTTGTAGTTATCTAGTCTAATTCTCATGCATTTGTACTTAATGTTTTTGACATCATCAAATATCTATTAAACTTGTATATTATGCTAATTTATGATTTGGGGGAGATTGTTAGATATATTTGATAATGTCATGGCTAATATGATTTATGTTTAGTTTTCAGATCTTACTTAAACAGGATAAATCAGTACTTACTGGAAGTCAGGACTTAAGGATATCAGTACTTATATTATCAGGAGATAATCATCAGAAGATGGATATCAGAACTTAAGTGCTGAAGGATGTTCAGATAAGGACAGTAGCTGTTTAAAGGAAAGAAGATCGAGATAAATATAAGAAGAGATATGCATGAAGAAGGAATTCTATGAAGAATAGAATACTTGGAAGAAAAGATATCTGATTGATATATTTTAGGAAGCAGAATTAAATTCCATATCAATTAGCGATTATCTTGTAACTGTGTAGTATATAAACACAGACATAGGGTTTACACTATAAGTGTTATCATATTCGATAAGATTATTCATTGTAACCCTAGCAGCTCTCGTGATATTTGTTCATCACTGAGAGGTAACAGTTCCATACTGTAACAGAGTTTATTGTTACAATAAAGTTTGTTTTCTGTTACTTGAGATATTAAAGTTCGATTTGATTGTACTTTACACTGTATTCACCCCCTCTACAGTGTGTGTGTGACCTAACATCCATTAAACTGCCTTTTCGGGATTGTCACCCCTGTTACTAGAAATTTTTTTTGAAATATGTGTTCTAAATTTTGTCTAGATCGCGCACGCGAAAACAATACAGTAATTGAGTTAACGGGTTGAGAGAAATCAACGTTTTAGTGAAAGCGGTATGAATAGTAAAATTCCGTAGTTGACCAAACTTTTAAAATACTTTTAACCTATTTAAACTCATTTGATCAAAATGAAACTTTTATGATATATATTAAAAGAACTCAAGAAGCTCCTCGAGGTGGTTTCATATTAAAATATTAATTTTTCGATTTATTAAAAATTTTAGAGTGCTAGTTGCTTAATAGTAACATTCGGTAAAGTTAACTCTAGATGACTACTTTGACCGTCCGTTTCGACCAAGGACCGATACTTATTTCAAGTCGGTCGAATATTGAAAATTATGAAGTATTGTACTTACTAGAAATATGAGTTGGTGATAGGATTAGGAATACTGATTAAGATTAAGATATTTGTTGATTAGAAAACATGGAACGAGATGAAGTCGGCAAACGTATCTTGGACTCCAGGCAAGTTTTCAAACCCTACCATTTAAAATTGTTGTGTTGTGTTTGTTTTTAAATAAATTCTATATATAAACAAATAAATGTTATACATATACATGATGTTGTATTAAGATATTTTATGAATTGTGATATATAATATTATACGATCTGTTTATGATTTTGGTATATGAATATAACCGAATTTCAAATCGATAATGCTAGATAGTAGCGTTGTATATATGAGGTGTATATTTTAGACCGAGGATCGGTCAGTATAATTTGATGAAAACCAGGAAGTATTCCGGAGGTTTTTTTATTTAAGAATACTAACGCTATAGTAGAGCGTGATGTATAAGTTGTAAGACCGAGAGTCGGTCAGTTTTTATAAAGTATAAACCTAGGAATCATCCCGAGATGTTTTGGACGATTAAAAGTCCGTACTTATTTTATTCCAATAGACTCGATGTCCACTTGCGAAGTATTAAATACCTCGAATTTATTTAAATCGATTTCCAAATATTGTATTCCCTCAACTATATTTAATCACTCGAACAATGAATATTATTTTGGATATTCATGTTAAATAGGAGAAGTATTCTCCAAAAATTATTTATTTCAAACTCGATTACTTATATCTATTAAAAATTAATTTAATTATTTAAACATAAATTAGTTGAGAAATATTATTTCAAATATTCTTTTAAAATATAATTATTCAAGGTTTAATTATTTAATAATTATTATTTATTTATAAATATTTATTAAATAATTTAATTTGATTTAAAAATAGTAAGACTTGATTTTAAAGTTTCAGAAAATCATTCTACTTATTTCGGATCGTCGAAAAAGTTATCGCGACGTATTTTAAATATTTTGACTATAGTTTTAAAGAAACTCCCCCTATTTATTTATTTGTTGACAACGGTCAACTCACATTACCTTAGTACTTCCTCCGAAATTTTTTGGAAGTACACACATATATATACACATATAAGATAAGTTGTTTCTATCAACAAACAAAACGCTTGGGGAACGTCGATGTAGTTCGAGTTCTCCAAATATGATAGAATTCTTCAAAGGACTTGGAGGGGTAGACTCTAGTACGAAGAGTACCAGGGAGACTACCAAAGGTACCGCAGGCGAAGGTACTCTGTGTACTCAGGAACTTGTGAAGTGTGTGCATACCCGAAATGAGACACATAGCCCGAATGTTACTAGTAGAAAAGGTTACAAATTTTTTTATTACGACTGATCATCGTATGCGATGGCTCCAGTGAAAGTCCTATATTCCTTCAATTGGAATTGAGATGCAATACCGTAACTCAAGCCTAGGTGCTGGGTTTGCCATTAAGGTATTTGCAGACTAATAAGTCAATCAAAAATTATTATTTTGAAAAGAGGTGTATAACACCAAAAGATTGATTCTTCTGATTACATAATGATATCTAGAGCATTTTAAAGATATTTTGATATATATATAAAATATTTGATTCTATTTAAAGAGAAAAAGGTGTATACCACCAAGTTTTTAAATCGTCGTATTATATGAGAAAATATTATTTTAACAGTTATTTTCCCACTGTTTTGTACATTATGGTTGAGAATCATTGCTCACTCTTGACTTTTTTCAAATATCACAACACAACAGGTTACCAGTATACTGGTGTGGGACTTAGTCAATTAAAATCGTGGGGAGAATCCCTTACAGCATTGTCTCAAGTGGACCAGAGTATTCAGATAGGTATAAGATGTTAGTAGTAATTATTGTAACTTCATATAGATGTTACGAATAATTGTTTAAGATCCTGTAAAGTATATTTGAGTTGTAATAAAATAAGATTATATTGTGTACATCGTTTCTAAGAAGATTTATGGGAACTTAACAAGATTTTAACAAATAAAAATAACTCTACAATTTAACCAAATAGTTCTAAAATTTCAATAGTAATTTAAGACTTAGTAAAATAATGTTCTCGTAGTTTTTAAAACATTCCTGAAACGCGCTACGTACCCGAATTTTGCAAATTAACGAACAGATGTGCAGGTAAATAAAAACCAGAAAATTCCCGAAATAATTTTAAAATTCTCGAAATATTCCAAACTTAATAAAATATGGATGTCGTAATTTTTGAAGAATTCTAGAATTAAATATTGATTTTATAATTAAATGAAATCAAAAAATTATTTAAAGATAAATAATCAATACAATATTGATTTCTAAATTTATAAACTCCTAAAAATAATAAATAAAATAATAAAGCGACAAAAATAATTTTAAAAACACTTTTAGCATTTATGTGAATAAATATTCAATAAAATCATTTTAAAAGCAAAATAATTTTATACAACTCAATAATTAATTATACAAGTAATTTCTGTACCTTACAATTACCCATAATTAACAATAAGGCATCACACAGCTAACAGAATCATCACATATTCTATTTATTTAATAATCCCATACTTACATTTACATATCAGATCCAAAAATAGATTACTTAGCCGCTAAGTAACTATAAAAGCGATACAATTTAATACAAGATTTGGATAATTATCAAAACAATGCTTCTTATAAAATACTTTATACGAAAATAAGGTAATAATAACTTGCCTTCTGAGAATACGGGTTTTATTGATCTATAAAATGATTAGTGTATCAAAAATTTTACGCCGGGACTCGTACAGGTCAAACCGTACCCCGGATCGAAAAAGTCAAAACACGGAAAATGTTCAGAATCATCATATTAGGTTAGGAAGGAGCATTCTGAAGATTTTCGGGTTGTAAAAATGCAAAAATGGTTGAAGTGGGACGATTTCTGATTCTAAAAAGTAATTTTATAATTACGTAAAAATAATCATTATTAATTCTATAAATCCTTATAAAATCACATAACAATCCAAAAATTCCCAGAAAAATACCAAAATTATCTATATTTTATTCTGGATAATTAAAAATTAAAATATCCTAATTTTATCAGATATAAACACCCAAATATTAATATCACTCATCAAATAATTCACCAAAATTCACGTAATAATCACATAATAATTATTTATTGATAAAAATAATTACACGTGATATCCCGGATATTACAACTGTCCTCATCCTCCCCCTCCCAATCCTTATCCCCACCTAGTTCCACATCTTCAGTTTTATTTGAGTTTTGCTCAAATGATGACTTAATCACTTCATCAATGCAGTAGTGATCTTCATATAAATCAATCCTACCAAAGGTTTTGTGAATATCTACTATCTCCCTAACACTTTTATCATCATACAATAATTTCTCACCATCAATAATATACATGCCAGTCTGAAAATACATCAAATCAGAGGGGTCATACACATAGTCCTTGGAAAAATCATCTAAATCCCTAAAAGAGATCACATGAGTATCAACCCCAGGAACGACATCAACTTTCCCCCTTTGTATTCAATTATAGGAAGGTGTACCAAATCACCATAATGATGCACACATAAACATACAAATGATTCCATACTGTTTCATGAAAGTAAAACATATATTAAAACATATACATCAAATATAAGACAAGATTAAATGACATAATCGAATATGCAACTTATACGAATTAAAACAATCAAACCCTAAACTAACAAATACATATTGCATTCGAAACACACATGCACCTAATTTTAATATGCAAAGACTGTTATCATACAAGAATCCCTGAAGTAGTCGTACAAGAATCGCAGAAAAATCGCACCTGTTCAAATGCGCCGCAGATTGTTTTAGGGTTTTTATCCCCAAATGACGATTGAGTTCTAATATTTACCCTTTGTTTTATAATATTTTCTAAAATTAATCGGGTATACTACACATGTCATGCTACGTCTACTTCCATGTCAGCAGCGTTACATTTTCCGTTTAGTCAATTGGTCAAGCTAATGTCCCAGTCATTATCCATTACTATAGTGGTGCATTTGAGATCCCGTTCATATTGATGAATTATTTGATATATGGAGCTCACTTTGGTTAGTACTTTGATATATAACCCTATATTTAATATACAATTAACTAAACGATTTATGTTATGATACTATTATAAAATTATAGTACCAAATCTAACACACCATTTAACATGCTCTTGTGATGCAATCAATTATATTACATAATTATATATATATAACTAATTATAACTTCTTTTTAGCCAGAGATCAAGCATCTATGTAAATCATTACGAGAAAGTGTGTTACAAGTGAATTATGTATTATGTCAAAATAATTTGTTTAAATAAATATATAACTTATCCATATCCCTTTATATATATAAAATCATGTGAACTTAATTTACGCAGATTTCATGTGGATGGTCGGTTTATAATAATTTATATATATATTTATACAAATATTCATGTAAACAAAAACTACAGATGCACATATATTTTATTATCACGAAGAAATAGTTGTCCGCTGGATAAAGGGCTGTAATTCGAATCAAGTCGGGTTGAGTATTTCATTATTGAGTTTGAGTTCGAACTTATTTCTATCGAGTCGAGTCTAAGAAAAATCGAGCCCAACAAATCTTGACCGAACATGACTCATATTTTAACCGAGTCGCGAGTTCGAGTATTTAATCGAGTTTTTGAGTCCAGTTAATTTCGGGTCGAGTTCGAACTACTCAATTTTTTAAACGTACTTTTAAAGTCATGCTAAATTAGTATTTAATATTTTTAGAAGAGATAGTTCGGAAACCTATTTTACAAATTTAATTACTATGTTTAATAATAATCCGCTTATGAGATAGTCCTGAGACATATTTAAATATAATATGTAAAGTAGTATTACATTTAAAACACTCATCTCCTAAACTTTATTTTAACTATAAAAAGCATTAGTAGGAAATAAATAATTATACGAATTTATAAGAAAATGATGTTCTATCTTAATGACACATACACACACACACACACACACACATATATATATATATATATTTGTGTGTGTGTGTATTAAGTTTTGGTAATGAAATTAAGACTTACAAATTATGATTTAATTTATAATTTAATTGACAATTTTTGGAAATATACTTTTTAGTTTATAAATTAGTGTTACTAAAAAGGTTGCTAAGATTTTACTGTTAACCTATCCATTTCTAAAATCTATATTATATTAAAAATATTACAAATCAAATGTCGAATATGACGTATCCAAAAAACTAGGAGCTAATCTTATTGTTATCTTCATTTTTACTTATAAATATATATAAAAATACAAATTTGAATATGTATTTATATTTTGAGTTCGAGTCGAGTTCGAGCCCAGTCGCATTCGAGTCGAACCTTGGTCGAGCTCGAGGTGAGGGTTATTTTTGCTGTTATTGATCAAATTTCAATAGAACAACAGAGTTTCTTGATCAAAAAGATAAACCTGTATTTGACTAAAAACAAGAGAGAGAGAGAGAGAGAGAGAGAGAGAGAGAGAGAGAGAGAGAGAGAGAGAGAGAATGTGTAAAAAATGTCTCAAGAGAGAATTGGTAAAGTCAAGTTTTTGGCCTTATCTTTCAGGTGACGATAACGTCGAATTGAAGGCTGCTACTGAGTTATCCTATCTATACTATAACAGTGTTCATTGCTTTCTAAAACTATACACCTAACTTCTATAAATAGGAAATGTGAATGGTGTCAAGTAGGATGCTTAATTATACTATCTTGACTAATAAATTGTGGTGAACGATCTATGCACTACCTTTGCTCCTCTACTGTGCTGGTGACTTTTGGATCTGTGAGCGAATGCTCAACACCCACTCCCCCAAATTTTGAAGGGTAAAATACATGCCCAACTTGGAGAGCAATAACTGAAACTGTGGCAAGAGGATGATCTTTGTAAAAGTATCAGCAACCTGATTCTGAGTAGGAAACTATGTGAGACTAATGAGGCCCTTAAGAACTTTATCAAGGGTGAAAGGACAATCAATATCGATGTGATCAGTACGCTCGTGGAATACAGGGTTCTTGTCAATATGAATGGCAGACTGGTTATCATAATGTAAAAGTGACAGGCTTGAGATCATGAACACCAAGTTCTTTTAATAATCGCACAGTCCAGGTAGCCTCAGTTGCAGCTGAATCCATGGCACAGTATTCAGATTCGGAAGATGAACGAGAAATGGTTGTCAGTTTCTTAGAATTTCGGGCTATAGGAGAGTTTCCAAATAAGAGAATGTAACTAACATTAGACTGTGGAGACATGGGATAAGCAGCCCAGTCATTGTCTGAATAAGGTTGTAGAGTTAAAGAATTAGAGGCTTGAAGAAGGATACCCTGATTAGGAGAGGTGGATACACAGTTTAATGTGTGAAGAAGAGCATTAAGATGACAAGGACGGGGTGATTGTATGAACTGACTTAGGATGTGGACATCATAGTTTAAATCAGGAAGTGTATTGGCGAGATAATTGAGTTTACCCACTAAAGAACAATACAACTATGGATTTAATAAGAGTGTACCATCATCAGATATGAGTTTAAGGTTCAATGGTAATGGTGTGGAAGCTTTCTATGGTAAGTCATAAGGACAATCAAACAGGAGCTCTTTACTGAATTTTTTTGGCTAAGGGAAATCTTATTATTATAATAGGCAACTTCGACGCCCATAAAATAACGCAAGAGACCAAGGTCTTTTATACTGAATACCCGGTGAAGATGATAGCATAATGAAAGAAAGATTATTATCTGTAACTAGACCTGGAAAAATGTGTCTAAATCCAAAAAACACAACCGAAATTTGTGGAACCGAGATCCAATTTTATATCCAAAATTGGTAATCCGGAATTTAATCGAATCCGAAATGATCCAATCCGAACCAAAATTTGAAAATTAGAGTCAAACCTGATTACGATCCGAAAAACCGATCTATCTGATCCAAAAATTATCCGAACAAAAAATTTAACCAAAAATTGTCTGAAATATTATATTTGATATTGACTAGAAATCGTTTAAACTCGAAGAAAAAATTATTCAAACCAAAAATAATTTAAAAAATAAAATTTGATGGAGATTCGAAATCAAAAATACCCGAACCGAAAATTATCCAACAAATAGCACTAATATTTTAAACTGATATATTGACATCAGAAGAAAATACATAATAATGCTAAAGACTCTTATAATTATATTTTTTAATTATAGTTCTACCTAAGTTACCGGGCTGTTGTCGAAAAGATTCTAATATTCTTATTTTTCTTAAAAAGTAACCTCAAATAAATAAATTACGATAATAAACTTTATAATAAGCAAAACCTTTTTAAATTATTTTGATTAGATTCTGAAATTCCTATTTTTACTTATAACGTTTTAGTAAAATAAATCATGTTGTAATTGAAAATTTATATTTTCTATTCTTGCTAAAATTTATTATAAACCATAATTTATTTTTTTTATTTTGGAAAACTAGGATATTCATAAAATATGAAAAAAGTAACATGTACAACCTGCAACTTTAGCGTAAAGAGACTCTATGGGCTTGAAGGAGTTCCAGATTAGATAAAACTAAAACAAAAGTTAAAATAACTACAAGACTACGTTATACGTGTTAGGCCTTAAATCAACTGTAGGGGGATGAATACAGTTTAAAAAATCAAATCAAAATAAAAAACTCAACAGATAAGAACAATTTTTATTTTAATGAATAAAAATTGATTACAATACTCACTCAAAGGATGAACAGATATCCTTGAGAGCTGCTAGGTTATATGTATGATATATCAATGCTCTACACATATAGTGTTAACCTAACATGTGCTTATATACTGCACAACTACACAATCAATATAAAAGATATGTTACAAGTGAATAGGGAATTCTAATACATATCCAAGTATTAATTGCTACAATAAGTAAAGAAGTCCTACACCGGCATATCTCTATAAATCAAAGTCTTCTAGATATAATTAGTTACTTCCTGGAAATCAGTCTTGAAAGATGCCGATTGACAAACTCTGATATTAAACTCGGACCTGTTAAATACTGATAAGCTTGATAAACTCTGATAACTTCCAGTAGCAAACTCTGATGGTAAATGATGATATCATCAAATCATATATAACAATCTCCCCTAACTTTTGTATTATGAAAATATGTACAAGTTCTTTATTTGATGACGTCAAAACTATCTAAATGAAGAAATATAAACATATGTACAATCTTATTCTCAATGTATCAGACTTTATCTTCAGTCTTGAACTTTGGTAAAACTAGTAGCATCATCAAATAATTTCTTGAGTAGATTTTCTTCAAGAATATTCAAATACATTTCCATTCTCTGTTTGATAGCCTTCAATTCTTCAATTGATTCATCATTTTGATAGATAAATGCTCTGAGGTCATGAAAGTTGGATCTGCCAAGTGACAAGTTATCTAGCTCCAGAAAACCAACTTTCTTACCATTTAGATTAAAAGTGAGAACTTTTATCCTAATAGAGGTAGTTACTCTATCTCCTCATATAGGGATATCAATAATGTGACCATTTTCATCAATATATTTTGGAATGAATTTTGACTTGATGAGCATTCCTTTCTACTTCTTGGGTACCAAGTCCTTCTGATAAGTAGACCTCCTCGTAGTTGTAGAGTTGATTACCTTTAGTAAAATTATGATATATTCCAACTCTTTCCATGTTTTGTCTCGCATCTCTTCCTGTGAAATCTTCAACCTTTTGCTTGTCTCAATAATATACAACATCTTTTCTTTTATCTTATTTGTGTCATAAATCAAGTATAATTTGAACTGATATAATATTTTGTAGATCTTCAAGCTTCACATTTTCACTTATTCCCTGGCTCCCTTAGAATTAAAGCATTTCATGTGTAATTATCAGTATTGGGAAAACCTAAACCACCCATTCTTCTAGCCATTCTAAATCGTGAATTACCACTGTAGATTTTGTTGATGGTCTCAGAAAAATCTCTCTTTGGTGCTGGTGTTTTATTTCCCCACAGTAGTTTTTTATTTTCTTCAAAAGTAAGTTCAGGATTATAAGTTTTTGAGCACTATGTATCAGAGTTTGAGCCTCCTTCAGGACTATTATTATCAGATGTGATGTCTTGAGCAGTATTATCATCAACATGAGTAGTAACAGAGGTTGTGATTGGTAGAATTTTTGTTTCTTTAACTTGAGCAACGTCAGAGGTTAATTTTGCATTTTAATCAGCTTTTAGTAGAATGCCTTCAACATGAACTTTGTAAGGGGTTGAGATGTCAGAATCAGAGTTTGAGTCTTCTAGTGCAAGCTTTGAGGTTTCACCAACTTTCTCGTTCCCCTTATATCTCATGTCAGCATTTAAAATAGCTTGGGACCTTAGAACATGTCTTTCAACTTCTGCAGTTTGGCCGACTTCTTTGATTACAATTCCTTTAGTTGGTCTTTGTCTTCCTGGCACATCATTATACGTTGAGACAACATCAGAGTTTGTGGTATCAACTTTTAGTAGTTTGAAATTTTCTTCTAGCTGTCTGATATGCTCAATATCAACATCTAGACATTCTCTTTCAAACATTCTTCTACCTACTTCAGCATCAAAAGCTAGAAGTTTTGGATCTCTTTAGTGTAGAATTGTCTTTCTTCCTTTGAATTTCAATATTTGTAAGAACTGACTAGCCTCAGCACCAGCTTCACCAGCTTCTAACTCCAGATTAGCATGGTCTTCATTAGCATTTGTGACTATCAGAGTTTTGTTAGTTGTAATCACATTTGTAGTCAGCTCCTTTATGAGCACAGTCTTTGAGACTTGTTATTTTCCACTTCTTCTTCCATCTCCTCTACGTCCACCTTTCTAGATTGGCTAGTGGTCTTAGAGACACCACTAGATCCAATTAGATCCCCACATTTACTCCTTGGTGTTTTTCCCCTTTTATTACCTCCATCAGGAGCATCATCTATATTATTAATATTTGACTGTTTGAGCTGCTTGCATTTAGACTTTGATATAATCTGCCCCTTTTAGAATCATCACCAAGAAATATAAAGACTATCAGCTCTAGAGACTCCTAAACCTCATCCAGCTAACCATACATTTTAGCTTGACTAGCCTCCAACCTTGACTGATTGGCTTCCAGTTTTTCTTGTCTATCCAATAGAGGCTTTATTTGCTTTCGGACTTCAAACTCACTTTTGACCTTTGTTTCATGGAAAGCATCCTTAAGAGCATCCATCTGAGTTTGAGCCTTAGCTTGTGTATAGTGAATAGACTTTACCATTAATGTAGTTGCCTTTAGATGAGCAAGCAAAGGACTTTTGATTTGAGATTCAGATGTCTACAAGTTTTGACAAACATTATGAATAGAAATAGGATATGTATAATCCTTCCATTTTTAATTTCATTCTTCAGCTTCATAAGCTTCTGTGACTTCATAAATTCTGAAAGCTAACAACCTTTGCCTTTCTTTCTCTTGCATGTTTTCAGGAAATATGATCTCTTCAATATCTTCATCAGAATCTAGATCCACATTGATCTTTGAGACATCAATGTCATCTCAATCACCAGACTCATCTTTATCATTATCAGATTCATCATCAGTTATCGGTTCTTTTAACTTCTGAGCTACTTCATCTTCAACATCAGAGTTTAAATTGGTCAATGGAGCAGTGTGAGAACCAACAGCTTCAGAAACTTCTAAGGTATCAACATTTATGTGTAGTTCAGCACCTTCATGCATAGTGGCCATGGGAACTGAAGTATCAGCATTTAGCTATAATATCTCAGTTCCAGGTGAATGTGCAGGTAATGAAGGAATGTATTGTTCTGCAACTTCAGTTTGAGCAGCAACGGGGAAAGTTGAGGATGGGGTAGAAGTAGGAATGGATTGTTGTACTTCCTCAGTCACAACAGGAATTATAACAATTTGTGGTGTATAGATAGGAAATATCAGCACTTGCACAATATTCAACAGAGTTTTCTGAAGGTTTATAGACTGCAAAACAACATATGTGTCTGGTATACTCTAAGAACCTGCAAAAAAACAAGTAACCACTTAAATCTCTATGTTCTTTTAGAGTAGTCTCACTACTCCTCACACCACTTTTAACATGACTTTTGGGAGTCAGATTTTGCTCACTAGGATTATATAAATTATTTCCCTCAACTACCTCTCTTTTTACTAGGTAAGGATCCTGCCTCTCCAAATTTCTATTTTTCTCTAAACCTTTTCTCTCAATCTCACATGAGAGGCTAAAAAAATTTTGTCCTATAAAAATAAGAGGTGGCTGAGAAGAGTATGACATGGTCACATGATCAGGGGTATCCCTAGATAAAGGATTGTCCATGGTCATCCTATTAGACTTTAAGGTAACATTAAACTTTGATATAACATCAGTATTTAAGTAAATACTAATAATGAAGGATAAGAATTTATACATTGTGCAGCTGGAGATTGAGAATCCATTAGCATATAAGAGATAAGCTAAACTTCAAGAATAATATCTATATGTATGATACTGTGAATTTGTCCAGCTTTATCAACTAGCATTTCCACTCTAGTTGTATCAGCATTAAAAGCTACACTTCTGAGAGGCTAGGTTTTCTGAATCATTGAAGAGATAATAAGATATGCTACTACATATGAAGCTTGAGTTGTGGTAGTAAGTTCTTGTGTGCTCTTTTTTGGACGAACTTCAAAAATAGTTATAAAGTCCTCATGTGCTACAAATGAAGAGTCTGGTGCAACATCATACTTTAATAGATCATCAGGTTCTGCAAACAGACCTTCACCAGTATCATGATCAACATCTAAGTCTTCTTCAACCTTTTGAATTGAAGGTTCTTGTGGGACTGGATCTTTAGCAGCTGATGTATCATTTTGAGATATAGGTTCTTGTGGGCTTGGTCCAAAAAGAGATTCTGCAACTTTCTCTCTTGCTAATACACGGATTTTCTTCTTCAATCTTCTCACAATCTTTTCCACCTGCTCATGTAACTTCTCTTACTTTCCTTTTATGCTTGTCAGGGGAATCAGAGATTGTAACAGGAGCATCAACATTTGTTTCACCCTTATGGCTCTTTGGCTTTTTTGAGATTCAGTTGTGCCCTGTTCATCAGTATTTATTAACTTCGCCTTTTTGGAAGAACTTTGGCCAGTTGTTACTCGTTCAGACTTTAGACTTGTAAACTTGGATATAAGAGGAACAATGTCTTCCTTATCAGAGTCTGAAATAGAAGCCACAAACTGTCTTTTTATAGTGGTAAAAGGTTTAAGGAATTGTGAAATTTGAGGCTGCTTTCCACCCTGCTTCTCAGTAGATTTGGAGTGTGGCTTCTGAGAAGGCCTAATTCCTGATCCTTGAGGGGCATCAGATTTTGCCGCCTTCTTTGATTTTAAAACAGATGCCTTTTGAGAGATACCTGAGGGGGCTTGTGTTTGGGATTCTATTTGGGTTGTAGAGCTTGGGTTATCTATAGGGGTTCCCCACAGTAATTGCATGTATCTTAGCTCTTTGCACTGTGCATAAGTCTGAGGAATCCTTGCAATTAGCAAGTCCCTGGAAAATATTGGAATCCCTAGAGGTGCAGGAGCAGGCCTCTCCTTATCTTTGTAAATTAAATCATAAAAATCTCTTTTTGTAAGCTTAGATAGTGATACAATTTGGTTAGCAGGGATTAGGATAAAAGGAAAGCACTGATTAAAAATAAGCTGACAGGATCTAGCATAGTGAACTATATTAGGATCAGCTTTTACTCTATCTCCTGTAAAATATAAAGCTACTCTAACAAAATCATAATTACAGTTATGAATTTCAGAGTACCCAACCTGTTGTGACATTATTGGGAGTGCAACAAAGTTTGTGAACTTGTTGTTGAAGGCCCTTGTTATGCAATTGAAATAAAAATTCCATTCTTTTCTAAGCCCGAGTCTTTTCAATTGCCCCATATTCTTCAGTTATTTATCATATCCAATTTCTTTGAAGAATCTTATCATCTCAGCATCACCAATAAAGGTAGTATAAGATGGATGGGTAGGAAGATGAAGAGCGTCTCGAACTGTTTGAGGTGTTATAACCTTAGTTTCTTCATTGTGCTCGAAAGTAATACTAGGAATACCATTTTCAACACCATCATCATAGATTCCAGTTCTCCATAAATCAAGAACATTATCCCCAGAAATAACTATAGGGTTTATAAGAGCATACAATACATCACTAGAGGTCAGTAAATCCTGAAAGATATGATAATCAGGATTGACACCAGTCTTGTCCAGAATTCCAGCATAGTTGTTTGGTACGAACTTGGAACCATTATGGTAGAAAGCTTTGGTAGTAACCGGTGAAGACATTATAAACTATCTAATAAAAAACTTAAAAACTGATTAGAGTTTTAGAGTTTAATCGAGAGAAAAAAGAGGTAAGAGGGAGTAAAAGAGTTTGAGTAATGATAAAATGATATTTTAAAAACAAAAGATGAATTTCTATTTCTTAGTACTCTTTTACTTACAAACGGTTTACTTTAGCGTTATAGCTTAAAAAATAATCATGAAACAAATAATTAGGAGAAGTAAAGACGTTCACATTTACAAAAAATAATGTGTTGTAAATACTGAAATGTTTTTCCTGAACACACGCCACCAACCATGCAAATTTAATCATTGCATAAAATTACCCACTAATCTCACAGTTACTATTTTACATAAAATACTGACTTAAATACTTTTTGAATAAATTCAAAAATCACAAGTACGTAATAGTCAATCAGAGTAACCAACTACTGTAAGATTTTATCAACCAACACATTATCAGAGTTTATTCATGCAACAGTTTAGAGAGCAAATTTTTAGAATTTAACACTCTATTTGAAATTTATATGATAAATAGCATGAATACATGGCATCAGTGTTTAACAAAATTATCATAATTTAGGAAATATTGATACATAGAAAAAGATACCAAACTCTAAAATCATATGCCTGTTATATAACATAATTTATTTATTAGTATTTGAGAATTGTCATGATATTATTCCCAACTCATTCACAAATCTTGTAAATATAGCTTCATAGAGTGGTTTGGTGAAGATATCTGCTAATTGCTGATCTGTAGACACAAAATACAATTCCACTATACCTTCCATCACATGTTCTCTTATGAAATGGTAACTTATGCTGATGTGTTTTTCCATTGAACATTGTACTGGATTTCCTGTCATTGTAATAGAACATTGATTATCATAATATATAGGAATTTTAGAATATTCTAACCTATAATCTAGTAACCGATTCTTCATCCAAAGAATTTTTGCACAATATCTTCCTGCAACAATATACTCAACTTCTGCAGTTGAAGTAGAAATTGACTTTTTGTTTCTTGCTAAACCAAGAAACCAATCTACTATAAGGAAATTGGAAGCTTCCTGAAGTGATTTTTCCGTCTACTTTGCATCTTGCAAAATCAGCATCTTAATATCCAACTAGTTTAAAATCTGAATCTCTAGGATACCATAATCCAAGATTCATCGTGCCTTTGGGATATTTAAAAATTCTTTTCATATCTAATAGATGTGGTTCCCTTGGATCAACTTGTAACCTTGCACACAGACAAGAAGCATATATGATATCAGGTCTACTAGAAGTCAAATATAGGAGTGAGCCAATCATACCTCTGTAGTTACCTATATCTACTGATGAACCAGTACTTAAGTCTAACTTGGTTGCAGTGGCCATGGGAGTTGTACAGTTGAATTGTTTTGCATCCCAAATCTTTTAAGTAAATTCCTGGTATATTTAGCTTGATTAATGAAGATCCCTTCTTTAGTCTGCTTGACTTGTAATCCCATAAAATAACTTAATTCTCCCATCATACTCATTTGATATATAGACTGCATTAACTTAGCAAACCTCTCACAGAGTTTATCATTAGGAGAGCCAAAAATGATATCATCAACATATATCTGGACTAGCAAAAGTCCTTACCATGATACTTATGAAAGAGAGTTTTATCAATGGTACATATTTTAAAACCACTTTCCAATAAAATTTGAGCAAGAGTTTCATACCAGGCTCTTGGAGCTTGCTTTAGTCCATAGAGTACCTTATCTAACTTATAGACGTGATTTGGATATTTTGGATTAATGAACCCTGGAGGCTGTTGAACATAAACTTCTCATCAAGTTTACAATTCATAAATGCACTCTTCACATCCATTTGGAACACCTTGAATTTCATGTGAGCATCATAGGCCAGAAAAATTCTGATGGCCTAAAGTCTTGCAACTGAAGCAAAAGTTTCATTATAATCAATGCTTTCTTGTTGTGAATAACCCTTTATAAACAACTTTGCTTTATTTTTTGTAATAAAGCCCTCACTGTCAGTCTTGTTTCTGAACACCCATTTATACCAACTACTGATCTATTCTTTGGTCTTGGTACTAATGTTCAGACTCTGTTCATTTCAAATTCATTAAGCTCCTCTTATATTGATGTGATCCAATAAGCATCTTGAAGAGTTTCTTCCACTTTCTTAGGTTTATTTTGAGATAGAAAATAACGGTAGAGACATTCATTTTTAGTGGTTTTTCTGGTCTTGACACCACTATCCGGATTTCCAATTATTAAGTTAAGAGTGTGAGACTTAGTCCATTTTTTTGCTAAAGAAAGTTGACTTCTTGAAGTAGATCATCCCCCTTGATCCATGATGTCTCTATTTTCACTTTGTTGTATACCATCATTATTTCTTGAAGCTCCCCTTGAATCAGTACTTCCAGAGTTATCAGTATTTGAGGAATCAGAGTCTGATAAAGTATTTACTGATGTTTCTTAATTTGAATCACTTGAATCTTGATGTGAATCATATTGCCCCCCTCAACATGTGCTTCAGTATTTCCATTATAACCATTAACTAATGGCTCATCAGTGTTTAAAGTGATATCAGGATTTACAGTATTAGAGTTTGTCAGTTCATCAGAATTTAGTTGTTCAGCATATGGTACTTCATTTTAAAATCTCAATTCTTTATGATCATCCTTATCTTATAGACCTGTAATCTTCTTGTCATCAAAATATACATGAATATATTCCATGACCACTCTTGTTCTCATATTGTAAACTCTGAAGGCTTTTGTTGATAGTGGATATCTGATAGGGATAAATAAATTATGATAGTATAATTAAATACTGCATTAATTGTACAAGGTGTGGACTGCTAGGCCCAATAAGAAGATGTATGACATTCAGACCAGAAAGGTTAACATGCTGATCAGGCCTGATGGACCAGAAAAGGCCTGATGGAACAAAGAAGGCCCAAAAACCCTGATTATTAATTAATTTCATAATTAATTAATAAGGGAAAAATCAGCTATTGAGAAGAGTCCCGATAAGGATATAAATCCTTACGGATTAGCCTCAAGGGGACCTAAAAGGATAAGGAATCAGTTTCCTACTATCTAGGACTCCAAAGTCCATTCTAATTATGAGACTTGCCCACCAAGTCTCCTATACCAAGTCCAATTCAAGGACTCCCAACATCTATATAAGGGGCCTCACCCCACAAATCAGAACTACGTTTTTTGGCTTGATTCTCTAATTCATAGAGATACGTAGGCATCTCGTAAAGGCAGAATTAAGCTACGAAACACGAGAGCAGCCATTAAAGGCCTTGAGCTCTCGAATCTTAGTAATAAATACATCAAATAATAACCTTAGTATTTTATCCATAACATTTGGCGTCGATTGTGGGGAAGCACAACAACAACCATGGAAAGAACACGGAGAACAATTAGAGCTCTAGAGGAAGGAACACCATCAGAGACAACCCAGGTGATTTCGTCAACCGTGGAGGTTCCTCCCCATTCAACTTATGCATCTACTCAGGGGGAAGCCCAGATAGGGGCAACTCAACCTCAGCCACAAGGGACAACTCCCCCGACTATTCAAGGTATGAATCCTCAAGTTCAACAAGTACATATGCCTGTGAATTCTCGACCCGTCGGGTATGAATATTCAACTATTGTTACTACTAACCCCCCTTATGGCATGCCCCTTCACCCTGAGGTTGGAGGAAGTGGATATGCTGGGCGAAGCGAAGCACGAGGGCCATCGCCCCCTATATACGAGGTTTGGCTCCTATCCCTGAGGATCGGGAATTTTCTGGTCCTTACACTGAGAGAGACTCCGAATCTTCGGATGATGAAGTGGCCCCGAGAAGGAGGCGTCCTGGAAAAGAGCCAATGGCCGATGGAAGGCAACGCCCCCATAGCACCCCAGGGGCGAATCCCCAAGAAGTGCAGGAAAGGATCAGGGCTCATAAGGATGAAATCCAAAGGCTGAGGCGAGATTTGGAGGCTCACCAGGCCACCAGACCCCAGATACCTCCTAGGGGGAGAAATCCTCCTCCTGTCATAGACCTGGATGGTCCGGTACGAAGAAGGGTTGTTGTCCCAAGAACTGATCCAAGCAATCTCCTTCCCCTAGGAGATCCTGATGATCCAACTCCACCCTTCACAGAAGAGATAATGAATGCCCATATCTTAAGGAAATTCAAGATGCCCACTATCAAAGCCTATGATGGCACGGGAGAACCCGCTAATCATGTTAGGACATTCTCTAATGCACTGCTGCTGCAACCCATGAATGATGCTATAAAGTGTCGGGCCTTCCCTCAAACCCTGTCGGGTATGACTCAAAGATGGTACAGTCGCCTGCCCCCAAACTCTATTGGATCATTCAGAGAATTAAGTCAGGCTTTTATTAAGCAATTCATCAGTGGAAGAGTCCATGAGAAAAGTTCAGCATCTCTTATGAGTCTTGTGCAGGGAGCTAAGGAATCCTTGAGAGATTACTTGAATCGTTTCACAAAGGAGGCTTTAAAAGTCCCGGACCTTGATGATAAGGTAGCCATGATAGCACTGCAACAAGGAACTAGGGACGAGTTTTTTAAGATGTCCTTGGCCAAAGGTCCCCCTGAAAGCATGTTGCAGCTCCAAGAGAGGGCAGGGAAGTATATCAAGGTTGAAGAAAGTATGAGGAAGACCGTAGTAAGTAATGAGCCCACTGGAGGCAAGAAGCGGAAAACTGATTTAGAATATATTGCAAAGGACAAATATCCTAGAACCGAACAAAACCCTGATTCAACCCCCAAGAAGGGAGGACCTGGGCAAAAGTTCACTGAATACGCTAAGCTGAATGCTCCTAGAAGTCAGATTTTGATGGAGATTGAGAAATATAGAGATATTCGCTAGCCTAAGCCCTTGAAGGCTGATCCCGCCAAGCTAGATAAGAGTAAGTATTGCAGGTTTCACAAGGATGTTAGCCATGACACCGATGAGTGTAGGCAATTGAAAGATGAAATTGAGTTTTTGATTCGAAAAGGAAGATTGAACAAGTATACTGGAGATGGAGGGGACATAAACAATAATGGAAGGAAGAACTTTGAAGATCGTAGGAGGGACCAAGACGATCAGGGGCGGAATCCCCAACCTAGAGGGCCGGTTATAAATGCAATTTTTGGAGGACCGCGACGCCCTCGAGGACCTGTGATAAACACGATCTTTGGAGGTCCAACTGCTACTGGATTGTCCAAAAATTCCAGAAAGGCATATACTAGGGAGGTTATGCATATTGTTGGAGAAGCCCCGAAGAGGGCCATGACAGTAGTTACATTGGCTTTTGATGATTCCGACCTAGAGGGTGTGAAGTTTCCCCATGATGACCCGCTGGTCATAACACCGATAATAGGAAATAGCCCGGTTAAGAGGGTCCTTGTGGATAATAGTGCTTCTGTGGATATCTTGCTCCACGACACCTTTCTAAGGATGGGGTATAACGACTCCCAGTTGACACCAACCGACATGCCAATATATGGATTTGCTGGAGTAGAATGTCCTGTGGAAGGGATAATCAAATTGCCGACCACCATAGGTACGGAACCAAGGCAAGCAACGCAGATGCTGGATTTCGTGATGGTAAAGGCTAGTTCAACTTATAATGCTATCATGGGAAGAACATGGATACATGCCTTCAAGGCAGTCCCCTCTTCCTACCATTCAGTCATGAAGTTTCCCACCCGAAACGGGATTGGAGAAGAGAGAGGAGATCAAAAAATGGCTAGAAGCTGTTATGTGGCCTCTTTGAGGGCAGATGGAGTCGGGGGGCAGGTTCTTCCTATTGAAGATATGGATGTTCGAGAAAATGACGAGAATAGAGGAAGGCCAGCAGAAGAATAGGTTTCGGTTCCTTTAGACCCCGAGAATCCTGAGAGGATGACTTTCATTGGAGCTACATTAGAGGAGCCCCTTAGGGGGAAGTTAGTGAAATTTTTGTAAGAAAATAGTGATGTGTTTGCATGGTCAGCAGCTGATATGCCAGGCATAGACCCGAAGTTAATTACTCACAAGCTAAACGTGGATCCAAGCCGGAAGACAGTGAAACAAAAGAAAAGAAATTTTGCCCCGGAAAGACAAGAGGCTATAAAATAGGAAGTAGAAAAGCTCTTAGAGGCTGGTTTCATTGAGGAGATTCAATTTCCGGAGTGGTTAGCAAACCCTGTAATGGTGAAGAAGGCTAATGGAAAGTGGAGGATGTGTATAGACTTCACTGATCTGAATGATGCATGCCCCAAAGACTGTTTTCCGCTGCCTAGAATTGATACTTTGATTGATGCCACTGCTGGACATGAGATGCTGAGTTTCATGGATGGATTTAGCGGATACAACCAGATCAAAATGCATAAGGATGACATTCCAAAGGTGTCATTTATCACTGACTTTGGTGTTTATTGTTATCTTGTTATGGCGTTTGGTCTCAAGAATGCAGGAGCCACCTATCAAAGGTTGGTGAATAAAATTTTTAAGGATCTTATTGGTAAGACTATGGAAGTTTATGTTGATGACATGTTAGTCAAGAGTCTAGTAAAGACTGATCATATAACCCATTTGAGGGAAGCTTTTGAGGTCCTGAGGTACCACAAGATGATGTTGAATCCTACGAAGTGTGCTTTCGGAGTAGGATCTGGAAAATTCTTGGGACTGATGGTCTCAAAGAGGGGAATTGGGGCTAACCCGGATAAAATAAAGGCGATCCCGGACATGGAACCACCAAAAACTGTCAAGGATGTTCAGAAGCTCACAGGAAGGGTTGCTGCGCTAGGACAATTCATCTCCAAGTCGGGAGAGAAGTGTTTGTCATTCTTCAAGTCACTAAAAAGCATCAAAGACTTTGTATGGAGTGAGGAAAACCAGAAGGCATTTGAAGAGTTAAAAAAGTATATGGCCCAGGCCCCGTTGTTGGCCAAGCCAGTTTTGAGTGAAGTTTTATTCTTGTACTTGGCTATTTCAGAGAGCGCCTTGAGCGCGGTGTTGGTTAAGGAGGAGCTAAAGTCCAGAAACCCGTGTATTATGTTAGCAAAATTTTGCATGGTGCTGAATTAAATTATTCAACTATTGAGAAATTTGCTCTAGCCTTGGTAATGGCTTCAAGAAAACTGTGTCCTTACTTTCAGGCTCATCTGATTGAGGTGCTAATGAATCAGCCACTGAGAAATATCATTCACAGTCCCAAGGCAAGTGGGAGATTGATTAAGTGGGCAATAGAGTTGGGAGAGTTCGATCTCAAGTATAAGCCACGTACGGCCATAAAAGCCCAGGAACTAGCGGACTTCGTGGTGGAATGTACCATACCCAACCAAGAAGTCGGGGGGCAGGAAGATACCATACCTCAAGACAAGGGAGTCGATAATGGGGACAGAGAGAAGGATGATAAGGATAAAGAATATTGGGTTCTCTATTTTGATGGAGCATCAAAAACAAATTCCAGTGGAGCAGGGTTGGTTTTGCAAAGTCCTGATGGGTTCTTAATTGAGTATGCTATGAAGCTAGACTTCCCAACCACAAATAATGAGGCAGAGTATGAAGCCTTAATAGCTGGCCTTGGTCTAGCTGGGACACTTAGAGTCAAAAACTTAAAGGTCCGTGGAGACTCAAAGCTGATCATATCCCAGGTAAAGGGAGAATTTGAGGCAAGGGATGATACGATGGCTAAGTATGTCCGCCTAGTAAGGGTTGTGATGACCCAATTTAATGAATGCCATATTGAACACATTCTAAGGGAAGAAAATGCTAAAGCAGATGCGCTATCAAAGTTTGCTTCATCTGAGATAGAAGAAAGTTCAGAAAGTGTGTACTTCCGTGTTTTGAAGACACGAAGCATAGATGTTAAGCTTGTGGCTCCCATAGGCCTGGGGACGTCATGGATTGATCCTATCAAGGCTCACATTCAAACCAGTTGGTTACCAAGTGATGCAACTGAAGCACGGAAGATAACTGTGCGAGCACTAAGGTACTCTTTGATAGATGGGATTCTTTACAAAAGATCTTTCGTGGTTCCCTACTTGAGGTGTCTCAGGCCCGATGAGGCACGCTTGGCTCTTGAAGAAGTGCATGAAGGCATTTGTGGACAACACTTGGGGGGCAGGGCTTTGGCTCATAAGATAACTCGTTTAGGCTTTTATTGGCCATAAATGATGGCTGATGCCAAAGAATACGTGAAGAAATGTGACCGCTGTCAGAAGCATGCACCTGTTGTTAGACAACCCCCCGAGATGCTGACCTCTATCAACTCACCCATTCCTTTTGCTATGTGGGGAATGGATATCCTGGGGCCTTTTCCCATGGCCACTGCACAAAGGAAGTTTCTGATTGTAGCCATTGATTATTTCACCAAGTGGATTAAAGCCAAACCCTTGGCCAAGATCACAACTAAGCAGGTTGCACAATTCCTGTGGGAAAACATTATGTGCCGATATGGAATTCCCCGTATCCTCATCACTGACAATGGAACACAATTCAACAATGAGGAATTCAAGAAGTATTGTGAAGAAAATGAAATTGAGTTACGGTTCACCTCTGTGGCTCACCCACAAGCCAATGGGTAAGCGGAAGTAGCAAATCGAATAATCCTGGATGGACTAAAAAAGAGGATCGAGAAGTCAAGAAATAATTGGGTGGATGAGATACTTCCCATATTATGGGCCTATAGGACTACCTGTAGAGTCACGACAGGAGCAACGCCCTTCATGTTGGCATATGGGGCAGAAGCAGTAGTTCCTGTGGAGATATCACATTCCTCTCCAAGGATTCAGGCTTTCAATGCAGAAGAAAATGAGGAAGGGCAAAGGTTAACCCTGGATCTAATTGATGAAGTGCGAGATGAGGCACATGCAAAGATAGTGGAATACCAGAAAAAAGCTTCATTTTATTACAACCGAAGGGTTAAAGAAAGATTCTTCAAGCAAGGAGATTTGGTATTAAGGAAAGTGGAAGCTTCTGGTGTAGGACAGAAAGGAAAACTTGCCCCAAATTGGGAAGGGCCGTACAGAGTCAAGAGCGTTCAGGGTAGAGGAACCTACAAGCTGGAGACTATGGATGGTTTTGAAGTCCCGAGAACCTGGCATGCACAAAACCTGAAGGTTTACTACGTGTAAGATAGTCGAAGTACGATTCTCACTTGTCATTGTGACAAGTAGGTTTAAAAGCACCTTGAAGCTTTGCTTGCGTAGGATTTTATATTCCAGTAGAATTTACATTGTCTAATTATTGTTGATTAGAGTTGAACCCATGCTGTGTAAGGTTTTGGAAAACCAGACTTCGTATTAAAGAGTTTGAAATTATTTCTCAATCTAAGGATGCTTAAAGTTTAAGTGCATATTAAGTATTGTAAAGAAATAAGAGGCAAATAAGGAAAACAGCATATCTAATATAGCCCCGAAGGGTAACAACTTCTGACATAAACTAAATTCACATATTGTCCCGAAAAAAGATATACAAAAAAACACTTAGGCCTCGGAAGGCTGAGATTCTTCAGAACCACTATCCGAGGTCTCCTCGGACGTCTCAGTGGTCCCTTCAGAAGTCCCTGCAGAGGTTCCATCAGAACTACCTTCAGATGCTTTGGAGGATGCGGGAGACACTGGATTCTGAGGTGCAGCTCTTGGAGGCTCTTCCACCCTGATCTTCTTCGTAGCAGGCGCAGGATCTTCTTCGGATGAAGCCTCATCCTCCCCAGAGCTAAACTCCAGTTCCTTCCTCTTGTGGCCTGGACTTCCTGAAAGGTCGTCTTTGATCATATCATCTAGCTTGTTAGTAACGCCCCCAAGCTCCGGAACTTGCACAGGGCAAGGAAAGGAGGACTGCTCGAGGACCTCTGGAAAATCATCCTGGATGGCCTCCACAGCAGCATCCCAGCCCTCTTTATAGCTAACTGGGTGAAGAAGGGCATCATGCTCCACCATCAAGTCTTTGAATTCCTGGGTATCCATCCATCCGTCAAAGGCTTTGTCCTTCTGTGCCTTCAGAATAACATTTTCGGACCTGGCCGTTTCCAGGTCAGAAGTGGAAGAGGCCAGTTGAGCTTCAAGGGCCTCTATTCTGTGGTTGGCCTCCTATAACTTCTTGTTAGCATCTTCCAGGCCAACCTTCCAAGCCTTAGCTTGGTGAATTGCCCCTTGGAAATGGGCGTTAGCCTGCAAGAGAAACAACAAAAGTATGAGAAAAGAAACATGAAAAGGCAAGTATGAAGGGCATAGGTAAAGGACGTACCGTCGCTAAAGCCCGGGCTCCGAAAAGCTCATTCCCCTCTAAGTCCTGTTGAAGGACAAAATCTTGATAGTCCACCGGGGAGATGGAGTGCTTAGACCATTCCTTGGACATGGTCGTGCTGCCCACGATTGAATCCTTGCCCCGGATCCCCCAAGCAGGTTGAAAATAAGCCCCTGGCCTCTGCTTGGTGCGCAAAACCTGGCTGGGGCCTTCCTCGCCCGGTTTTATTGCTTGAAGGAGGAACTCAGGGAATCGGTCACCAAGGCGTGGGTCTTTAAAGACCTTTCCAGCCCTCTTCATCCTGGTTTTCTCCAGGTCTTTAGGCTTGGTAGCCTCCTCAATCTTCTCAGCCACTGCAACAAGCAAAGTAAGTTGAAAACTCAGTGGAATAGAAAATGAAGGAAAAAGAGAGCGAGATATAAGGGAGGAAACTTACTTTTCTTAGGGACGGGAGAGAGGCCGCGTTCTACAAGAACGGACTCCCGGATAAGATCCCAAGAATGGGAAGTCCCATTATCTTGTGTGAGGAGGTTGAAAGCTCTAGCCTCCTCCTCAGACAAAGTTATGTCATTTGGGCTCCCGTCGACGGCAAGCCCGAAGGACGATCGAAACAGGGTGCCCCAATCTCCACCCTCCCAAGCAACGAACAAAAAATCTTTCTTCCACCCCAAGTTGTTGTCAGGGATGGACTTCCCATTCACAATATGGGGAATAGTGGGGCGCTGATTTAGAGAAACCCAACCCGGACTTTTATCAGGGCTGTTTTTGAACTGGAAAATTTTCCTGAAAACAGCAACAGAAGTAGGGACCTTGTGCTTGGCACATTGTGACAGGTAGCACAGAATAAGCCTCCAAGAATTGGGGGGAGTTGGCAAGGGCTGATGCCCACATCAGCTAGTAACAAGGGAATGAATGGATGAAAAGGGAGTCTAATACCTACCCTTAGAGTATCCCTATAGACACATAGTGCATCCTTTTTCCACTGGTAGGCCCTGTCGGCCGGACCCGCAAGAACCAGCTTAAAAGGCTCCTTGATTTTGAAGCAGCTGCTCAACTTTTCCAGCTCCTTGGGATCCCGTAAAGCGCTAATATGATCGTGCGAGTCCAGATGCGCATCAGACGGGTACTCGTCCCCTCGAGTGTTGATCATGTCGATCAAGGAAGTGTACCTCGATCGAATAGGAAATTCATTGGACTTTCTAGCCACGTTCATCTTGGCCAAGCGAGTTATTTTTTTGTCAGCCATCTGAAAAAAGAAAGGGGCACGTAAACAGGCTATCTTAAAACGGCACACAATGGAAAAATAGACACGAAAAACAAAGGGAGGAATTTTACCTGAAGAAGCACTCCTAAAAAAGGCTTTTAGCTCCGACTTGCTGTTATTGCTCTGAGAATCTTAGCAGGAGGAGAAAGAAGAAAACTTAGAAATGAGAAGGTGAGGAGTAGTAGCCTCTCCTCATTCCTTTATATAAGAGGAAAAGGAAGTTGAAGGGACGAAAGCCCATTAAAGACAAAGGCCCATAGGAAGAAGCCCAGAAAAAGGAATATTCCAGAATATCCCTAGGAATTCTAGAGCATTCTAAACAGGGTGTATTAAGCCCAGATCAATAAAGAGGCCCAGTAATATTTGGTAAAGCCCAATAAAAGGGGCCCAGTAATATTTGGTAAAGCCCAATAAAAGGGGCCCAGTAATATTTGAAAAAGCCAAATAAAGAAGGCCAGGCCCAAATCCAATTAGGATTTGGAAAATTCAATTATAGCCCTAAAAGATGTAAGGCCCAATGGAGAAGGCTAGAAAATGACCAGAATCCAGGTCGAGATCCAGGTCGTGAATCCTGCCCGAAATCTTTCGAGCAGACACCCGAAAATAACGGGTAAAAAAGACCAGAATCCTGGCCGAAATCCAGGTCGTGAATCCTGCCCGAAATCTTTCGAGCAGACACCCGAAAATAACTGGAATAACGAGACTGAATTGAGGTCGAAACTTCGACCAGGAATGAGGTCGAATAAACCAAGCATCTTTCAAGAATGGGGATTAAAAACCCAGGTCAAAGTTCGACTAGGATCCTGGTCGAATTCCAGGTCGTGGATCCTAGTCGAAATCCTTCGACCAGAAAGCAAGAGAATCAAAGAATTTTTGAACAGGATTCAGGTCGAAATGTCGACTAGAATCCTAGTCGACATCCTAGTCGATAGGCTCAAGACCAGGAGCTAAAAAAAGTGGGGGAGCTTTCGACCTAGATCCAGGTCGAAAGTTCGACTAGGATCCTGGTCGAATTCCAGGTCGTGGATCCTAGTCGAATTCCTTCGACCAGGATGGCAAGGCTGACCCCAATTTCGACTAGGATCCAGGTCAAAATTTCGACTAGGATCCTGGTCGAAAAAGGGCTGTAAATCTGAAAAATCAAGAAATTAAGGATAAATCCCAGAAAATTAGGGAAAAATCCAGGAAATTAAGGATAAATCCCAGAAAATTAGGGAAAAATCCAGAAAATTAGGGAAAAATCCAGAAATTAAGGGAAAAATCCAGAAAATTAGGGAAAAATCCCGGAAATAAGGGAAAAATTCCTAGAAATTAAGATAATTCCTGAATAAAAGGAAAATTCATTGTAAATGTGTAGGTCGCTCCACACTTTACGTAAAAACGAAACCCTGTAAGGGAATGAATAGACTTAACTTCTGCGAAACCTAATCAATATTTCTCAAAAGTTGGGGGGCAAATGATAGGGATAAATAAATTATGATAGTATAATTAAATACTGCATTAATTGTACAAGGTGTGGACTGCTAGGCCCAATAAGAAGATGTATGACATTCAGACTAGAAAGGTTAACATGCTGATCAGGCCTGATGGACCAGATCAGGCCTGATGGAACAAAGAAGGCCCAAAAACCCTGATTATTAATTAATTTTGTAATTAATTAATAAGGGAAAAATCAGCTATTGAGAAGAGTCCCGATAAGGATATAAATCCTTACAGATTAGCCTCAAGGGGACCTAAAAGGATAAGGAATCAGTTTCCTACTATCTAGGACTCCAAAGTCCATTCTAATTATGAGACTTGCCCACCAAGTCTCCTATACCAAGTCCAATTCAAGGACTCCCAACATCTATATGAGGGGCCTCACCCCACAGATCAGAACTACATTTTTTGGCTTGATTCTCTAATTCATAGAGATACGTAGGCATCTCGTAAAGGCAGAATTAAGCTACGAAATACGAGAGCAGCCATTAAAGGCCTTGAGCTCCCGAATCTTAGTAATAAATACAGCAAATAATAACCTTAGTATTTTATCCATAACAATATCCAACAAAAATACCTTTATCAGCTTTTAGATCAAATTTTGTGAGCTGTTCACGGTGAGTTTTGAGAAAAAAACATTTGCAGCAAAAAATGTGAAAGTACTTCAAATTTGGCTTATTTACTTTCACCATCTCAAATGGTGTTTTGCCATGCTTGGTTATCAGGGTTAAATTTTGGTGAAGCATGCAGTTTGCACAGCCTCAACTCAGAAGTAGGTTGGCAATTTTGCTTCCTCCAGCATGGTCCTTGCATCTTTGTTGTGGAAGACATGCATGTACTTTAACAAGACTAAGTCAAATTGACAACCCTAAGTAAGTTGTATTGTATTCTTAGTTTGCATTTGTACTTGTAACTTCCAAAGTCTGTAAAAATGAAAAAGGAACAGACTGGAGTCTTTTTTCTTTAACAGTATCAAGCCTAAGGATTCTATATGGAAGAAGATCAAGAAAGTCATGCCTCAGAAGAATTTTGAAGAAGCTTGGAGTTGAATAAATTGGTTTAGATAACAATATTCTAAGTCAAAGATATCTACAAGTCACAGATTCAGTGTTATAGAGAAGTCACTCGAGAACTCCAAATGACTTGTCGAGAAGTCAGATTAGCTTATAAGGAACTCACAGGGAGATATCGACAAGTCATTTCTTCACTAGAGAACTCAGAGTTATCGACAAGTCAACATTCATAAGAGAACTCTGAGTTATCGATAAGTCAAATTCCACTAGAGAACTCAGAGATATCGATAAGCCAAAATTCACTAGAGAACTCTGAATTATCGATAAGTCAAATTTGACTAGAGAACTCCGAGTTATCGATAAGTCAATGGACCACTAGAGAACTCAGAGATATCGATAAGTCAAAGTGAAGATATGAAGACTAGAGATCTCGATAAGCCAAATTCTCTTACAGAGAACTCAGAGACCTCTACAAGTCAAATTTACTATGGAGTATTAGAGATCTCGATAAGACAATATACTTATTGAGATGTCAAGTTCTCTATAGATCAAATGGAGATCTCGAGGTAAAATCTCATGGTACAAATTTGCAGACCAGTTCAATATCCAAGATTCACAATCAACATACAATCCAAACACCTGGATTGACAAGTCTACAACAAGTAGCTTGAAGGATGTGCAAGATCAATGGTGAAGATTAACTGACAAAGAAAGATCAAAGTATACACAAGATGCTAAGATATTCTAAGCCAGAAATAGAAGATGCCCTTTTCCTAAAATGGAAATGACAAGTGACAGATTACTAAAGTTAATAGCATGTCTTATTGTACACTGTGTAAACCAACAATTAACTAAATTATAAAGTTAACACTGGTCCTTTAGTCAGTTGTAACAATTTAGATAGAAAATCTTGTAACACTCTCAAGAAGAAGCTAAGCTCTTTATAAAAAAAAGCCTAGAAATTTTGTAGCAAGACAGTCTTAATTTTAATATAAATTAAGTGAGTTTTGAAACGATCTGTGTTCTTTATTATTGCATGTTTAATTTCTACAATAACATATTTCAATACAAGATTTAATTTACTTTGTTCAACCATAAAAAGCTCAAGAAAAGCATAAAAACAGAAAAACACATTCACCCCCCGTGTGTTATTCATTTCCTAACAAGTGGTATCAGAGCAAAATATGAAAGTAAACAGATTCAAGATCTTGGAAGAATGAATACACAGAAGATCAATAGTATCAAAATTCCTACATTTGATAAAGCTAACTACACTCTTTGGAAAAAGAAAATGTTGCTATTTATCAGAATGGCTAATCCACTCTATATTCAGATTCTCAAAAATGGGCCCTTCACTCTTATGGTTAGAGTTGAAGAATAAACAGATGGTGATATGGTCATTCCAGCTCATTATTCTCCAAAAGAACCTTCTGAGTATACTGAGCCTGAAAAGGAGAAAGTTTCCCTGGATAGTAGCTTACAATTGATATTGATAGAGTCACTTGACAATGTGATGTATAACAATATTGTCAACTGTAACACTGCCAAGCAAATATGGGAAAAGATTGAAGTACTATGTGAAGAAACTGAGGAAGTTAGATCTAACCAAAGAAGGATACTGATTTCACAGTATGATGGTTTTATGGACAAGCCAAAAGAAAGTATAACTGATGTGTTTGAAAGATTCAATAAGCTGATATATGACTTGCAGCTCCATGACAAATACTATGAAGCTGAAGAAGTGAGCTTAAAGTTCTTGCTTACTCTCCCTGATCATTTGGAACAGAAAATCTCAGCAATCAGGGAAGGGGGAGACTTGAGCAGAATAACATTGAAAGTTCTATATGGAATTCTTAAAACATATGAAATAGAAATGATTCAAAGGAAATCATTGAGATCTGGTCAAAGACATGTTATAGATGGCTCAAGTGCTTTAATTGTAAATGAAAGCCAAACATCTAATGATGAGCCAAGATCTCAAACTCTACTTGCCTCACCAAGTGAGCAACGAACAAATGATTCACAGGAACAAGTCATTCTGGAATTGGAAGAAGATGAGTTCTACACTCTTGATGAACTGGATGAGCTAGATCAGTCAATGGCCTATTTGGCTAGAGAATTCTCTAACATTAGAGTAAAGAAGCCAAGATACTTCAAGTGTAAAGGACAGTCTTTCAACAAAGACAACAGCTGGAAAGGAAAAGGGAAGTACACTTCTGATAGCAAGAATGGTTACAAAACTGGATTTGTTTACAGATCTAAGATAAGGTGCTTCAACTGTGATGAACTAGGTCATTTTGCTACAGAATGCAGGAAACCCAAGAAAGCAAAGAAAGACAAAGCTTATCTTGAACTGGAAGCAAAGTGTGAAGCTCTTCTGAAGAAACAGCAAAGTAAAGCTTATATTGTAGAAGGAAAAAGTTAGGATGATTCTGATAATGATGAAGATGAGGAAGTTGGAAACTATGCTTTAATGGCCTTGGAGCAAAGAGAATCATCCTCATCAAAATCATAGGTACCGACTCTCACTACCATTGATTTAAATATGAGTCAATATAAGGAAACTATAGAAAAGATGAGGACATAAATGTTTCATTCATACAAGTATGGTTGCTGCTAATGAAGAAGTTAGCAGATTGACAAGGATAAATGAGAAGCTTGAAAGTGAAAAACAAGAAACTGAATTGTTGTTGGTAGAGCTTGAACTATAAGACAAGAAAATGCATATCTAAAGAACAAGCTCAAGTGTGCAAGTGAAATAGAAGCAGTGCTAAGGGAGAAGCTGAAAAAGAATGAAGTTAAGTTGAAATCCTTCAAGAATGCATCTGAGTTAATTGGACAGTACCATGAGAAAAACAAGCCATGTGCAAACATTGCCATTGGACTTGATTATGATGCCTTGAACAACAAGAAGAAGAATATAGGTGACAAAGGGAAAGCAATAGAAGCTGAAAATGTTCCAACCATCCTGAAAAAGGTTGTTTTACCTATGTTCAAGGTATGTGAAGTAAATTTCAGTGAGAAGAGTTGATTATCAAGCAAGAAATTGCTGATAAAGATAAAGAGAAGAAAAATGTTGAAGCAACTCCATCTTCCAAAGCTGATGAAAAGCTCATGAATAAACATAGCTCCGAGACACCTGTCAAAGAAACCAAGACTGAAGATGCAAGAAAGAAGAAGAAAAATAGAAATGGGAAAATTAGGATAAACAAAAGCAATGATTTTACTTATGTTGCAGATGCTCCAAGAAAAAAGTGTGAAAAATGTGGCTATGTAAATCATCTAACTTACCTTTATAAAAAGGTTGTTAGCAAGCAAGCTGAAGGAGCATGCAAGTACAATGAAGCAAATGCAAATGATCCCTACTCATTTTGTGACAAGTTTGACTGTATCCCTTACAACTTGAAAGTGATGAAGAGTTGCCACAAACTGAGAGTAGACATTAAAGAAACAAAAATTGGGTCTACATCAGAAAGGGAAAATGCACAACAGTCATTGAATTCTATTTTCTTTGAAATAACTCATTCTACTTCTGCTAAATCAGTGAACAAGAAGAAAGTACCCAACACTGCTTGGGTTGCTAAACACACTTAAAACTCATTGTGTGCAGGGCAAAGTGAATAAATTCATATGGATCATTGACAGTGGGTGTTCCAGACATATGACAGGTGATAAGGCCCTTCTATCACAGTTTGAGGAGAAGGCTGGCCCTTTGGTGACCTTTGGAGACAACATCAAAGGATTCACAATGAGATATGGCAAGATTGTTTCTGAAAATGTTATGATCGATGATGTAGCACTGGTAGCTAGTCTTGAAGTGAATCTTCTCAGTTTTAGCCAATTTGCAGACAAAGGTTTTGAAGTCATATTCAAAAAAGAAGAATGCACTTTTATCAACAAGAAAATTGGTGAAGTTGCTCTGAAGGGAGCAAGGAAAGGAAGCTTATTTGTTGCAGACTTTGACCCAACAAATAAGGATGGAATTTGTTACTTCTATACCAAGGCATCAGAAGAACAAAGCAATATATGGCATAAGAAGTTGTCTCACTTGAATTTCAAGTCAATTAACACCTTGGCCTAAACTGGAGTTTGCTCAAATTGAAGTTTTTGAAGCTTGTCCAGAAAGGAAAAATGAAAAGATCAAGTCATAAATCAAAAACTGTGAATTCTATAAGTGCATCATTGTAACTTATTCACATGGACTTGTTTGGGCCTGTAAATGTCTTATCAATTTCAAGGAAAATATATGCACTTGTGATGATGGATGATTTATCAAGATACACTTGGGTAAAGTTCATGCACTCTAAGGATGAAACTCCACACATCATAATTGAGCACATCAAGAAGATAGAAAAACACTCTGAAGATCAAAATTGTGTAAAAAGATTGAGAAGTGATAATGGAACAGAATTTAGAAATGCAACATTGAGTGAATTCTGAAAAAGCAGGGGCATTGTTCAAGAATTCTCAGCTGCTAGAACACCTCAACAAAATGGAGTAGTTGAAAGAAAGAATAAAACATTAGTGGAAGCTGCTAGAACAATGCTGCAAGATGCCAAGTTGCCAACAAGTTTATGGGAAGAGACTGTTAACACTGCATATTACACTCAGAACATATATCTCATTAACAAGGCACATGGAAAATCACCATACTCAATCATGTCTAAAAGAAAGCCTACTGTAAAGCATCCTCATGTATTTGGAAGCAATTGTTACATTTCAAAAGACAACTCTGAATATGTGTGAAAATTTGACTCAAAAGTCTTTAAAGCATTTTTCTGGGATATTCATTGGAGAGAACTGCCTACAAGGTCTATGTGATAGATCAAAAGAAGATTATGGAGAGTACATATGTGACTTTTGATGATGACAAGTGTTCAGGATTGCAATTTCTTGATGAAAATGAAGCTGAAGCCCTTGCATTTGAAAACCTCAACATTGATAGTGATTCTGATTGTGAAGAGGAAGTCAATGCACAACAGATGTTGAATGAGGAGATTACTGAACAGGAAAATCATGGGAATGGAAGCTCATCTCAAACACCTGAATTTGATAGCACAAACTCAGGGGGAGAAAGAGAGGAAAGATCTAGCAGTCATACCAATACTGAAGAGAATGATGAAGGCACAAGTCAACAAACTCATACAAGGAAGTGGGATAGAAGTCACACTAGAGAAGCAATTATTGGTGATCCTACTGTTGGTCTGAGGACTAGAAGTGCAACTGGTAATGAGTGCCTACATGCATGCTTTCTGTCTCAAATAGAACCCAAGAAAACTAAAGAAGCTCTAATGGACCCTAATTGGATATCTGCAATGCAAGAGGAGCTTAATCAGTTTGAAAGGAACAAAGTTTGGGAGTTAGTTCCTGCACCAAAGAATAGAAGCATTATTGGAAGAAAATGGGTGTTCAGGAATAAGATGGATGAAAATGGTATAGTTACCAAAAATAAAGCAAGTTTGGTTGCAAAAGGCTACTCACAAGAAGAAGGAATTAATTATGATGAAACTTTTGCTCCAGTTACAAGACTTGAAGTAATAAGGATTTTCCTAGCATTTGCTACACATACAAATTTTAAAGTGTATCAAATGGATGTCAAGAGGGCCTTCCTGAATGGTGAGCTAGAAGAAGAAGTTTATGTGCAACAGCCACCTGGCTTTGAATATCCAGAATTTCCAAATTTTGTGTAAAAGTTACTCAAGGCTCTATATGGACTAAAGCATGAACCTAGAGCTTGGTATGATACATTGTCAGAATTCCTATTGAAACATGGTTTTACTAAAGGTACTATAGATAAGACTCTCTTCTACAAGAAACATGGTGAAGATATGATCCTAGTTCATATATATGTGGATGATATCATCTTTGGTTCTACTAATGAAAAGCTTTGCCAAAGATTTTCTAAGCTTATGCAGAGTGAGTATGAAATCAGTATGATGGGGGAATTAAGTTACTTTCTTGGAGTACAAGTCAGTCAAAGAAGTGATGTGATAGAAAAAGTTTGGTATGGTTGATTGTTCACCTGCTTCTACACCTATGTCTACAGCAACAAAGTTGGATGAAGATAGAAAAGGCAAGAGTGTAGATATTTCAAGCTATAGAGGAATGTTTGGATCACTGCTTTACTTAACTCCAAGTAGACCAGACATCATGTTTGCAACATATCTATGTGCAAGATTTCAAGCCAATCCAAAAGAATCACACTTGATGGCTGTGAAGAGGATTTTTAGATATTTGAAGGGGACTCCAAACTTGAGATTATGGTATCCTAAGGGAACCAGTTTTGAAGCTAGTGGCTATACGGATGCAGAGTTGGTTGGATGTAGGGTTGAACGGAAAGAGTACTGTTGGAACCTGTCAATTCTTAGTCAAAGACTTGTATCCTAGTATAGAAAAAAATAACAATCTGTATCAACTTCTATAGCAGAGGCTGAATACATAGCCGCGGGAAGTCATTGTGCTCAAGTGCTTTGGATTAGAAATCAGCTAATGGATTATGGCCTAGTGTTACACAAAATTCCTATCATGTGTGACAATACTAGTGCTATATCTATAGTGGCTAATCCAGTTAATCATTCTAGAACAAAGCACATTGATGTAAGGTACCATTTTATTAGAGAATATGCTACAAATGGTACCATTGAGCTCATTTTTGTTCCAACAGAAAAACAATTAGCTGACATTTTTACTAAACATTTGGATGAAGCAACTATCACTAGACTTGTAGGTGAAATTGGAATGCTTAATTCTTCATTCTAAGGCAAGAACTCGGCTAATATTTTGCAGCAGATTAATTTCTAGTAAATCAAGATTAATTTGATTTAATTGGAAATTAACTGAAATATAAATTATAAATATTTCAGAAATCTCTACATATTTATTTTTCAAAACAAAATTTTAGCTTGGAATTTTTCAAATTCTAAGTAAACTACTCGGTTATTAATTTACATCTTTATTATGTAATATTAACACAAGGCAGAATTAAGTTGTTCAAAAGTATATAGAGAAATGAGTTCTCGATAAGTCTAACTGACTTATCGATAAGTCATTTTAAGACTTCTCGAGTGAGTTCTGGATAAGTCAATTCACTGACTTCTCGAGTGACTTCTCGATAAGTCCTTGTAGAGTTCTCTAGTAATGTTAATTCACAGAGTTCTCTACAAGTATAACTTTTAGACTTCTCAATAACTCAAAACTAAAATAATTTAACTTATTAAATTATTTTGGTAAAATACTTTTGGCAAATTTATTCTAATTTTATCTTGAATTTATTCAAATAAAATTTGGAATTAATTCAGTTTATTTTTGGATAAATTGGGTATTTATTTGACATCTCGATAAGTCAATTTTTAGTTCTCTATAAGAGTAATTTTAAATGACTTCTCGATATGTAATTTCATCTCTTAAAATGACTTCTCGATAGACTAATTCCAAACGTCCATTTTTGAGTTCTGGACAAGTCATTTGTTTTTACCATAAATACCCAGACATCTCGATACATATACATACTTACAACTTTCGAGATCTTATGTGACTTAACCCTTCAAACAAAAATCGATTTTTCTCTCGTCTTCACTCCTTTCTCAAAAAAAATTCTTACCCATTCACTCTCATCAATCAACAATGGCACTAAATATTGCAAGAGCCTCCATTCCAGAACAAATTACCTCTGTAATAACCCCCAAAATTTTGAACTTTTTGTAACCCTTGTGAATAGTGTTTTTGCTGAATGAGAAAACTTTTCATGCCACACTATGTAGGGGTTCTGTTATGGATATTCTGAGATTTTATTAGTACTCTATATGGTATATAAGTATATGTAAAGATCGTCAGAATCCAATTCCGAACACTTTGATTTTTCCCGGAAATCCACTAGATACGGAAAGAATTGAGTATAAGGTAACAGGATAAAAAGGATTTAAATTAAAGGATTATAAGAGAGGATCATAAAAGGAATATAATATATTGAGAAAGGTTAAGGGAACCTAAGTAATAAGATCCCGGGTATGATCCCTCAAACGATAAACGAGAACGAAAGTTAAGGGAACCGTATAACAGATCAGCGGTCATTAGGCAAACAATTAGGAAGTTAATCAAAGGGATTAGAGAGGATGATGTCACCCAACCAATGAGAAGAGGACAAGGAGGGAAAGATGACATCATAGCATGACATAAGCATGACATGGGAAGGAAGGAAATGTGGTGGAATATTAACCACACAAAATCAAGGTTAAATTGGTAATTAACCAAAAACAAATCAAATATTCAACCAACCAAGCCAAACAATTCATTTTTCATCAACACAAGAACACAAGGCATTTTATTTTTTCATGCTCTCGGCTTTTTCATTTTCAAGAAGCTAGAATTTTTAAAACTCAAGATCAAGGCTTCCTAAATTGGTAAGATAATTCCCTAGTCATCCTTATGCATAGTTATGGCTATATTATGAGTTTAAACCTTCAATTCTTTTTCAATCTTCTTCAAGAAATCAATGAAGAAGACAATGAATAGTGACTTCAAGAATTTTAACTTGATTTTCTTGTTTTTCCTTTAAGATCCAAGCTTTCCTAAGACTCCTCAAGGCTTCCTAAGGCTTCCTAGCTACTCCCACCACTTCAAGGAAGGTATATCATCTCCAAACCCTAGATTCCTTTGTATAATAAGATGATTTTGATTGTTATGATGATATAGTAGCTTAATGCATGTGGTTTAGAGTTTGGGTTGGAGTGGTAGTGAAATGGAATGGTGAATCTTGTTGTTTTGGTTAAAAGAACTTAAGTATAGTTTAAATTCAAGTTTTAGGAGTAAGTAAATGGATTATAATGAGTTGGTTTGGGGCTGTTGTAATGTATTTTGGATGGAGGTTTGATTGGGTTGTGAATTGGGGTTGAATTGTGATGGTTTTGGAATGGTTTAAATTTGGGAAATCGCGTAAACATAGCCGTCTTAATGTCCGATTTACTTTAGACTGCTTTTGTTCATAACATTTGGACCCGAGAACTCCCTTCTAGATTATGACCATTGCCATGTTTAGATAGTTCATGTTACGAGCTTCGTTTTGATATGTAGTTCGTTCGATTCCGATATACGGTTTAGGAGAAATGACCGTTTTAAGTAACGGCGTTTCGCGAACGAAACTTTTCCCCTCGCCTTACTTTGAAACATAGGTTAAAGACCAAAAAGGGTTAATTAATATATGAAACAATTATGGTAAGTGTGTTAGGAAGTTGGTAAGACACTCGTGAAAGAATCGCCTTAAAACTCGTAATGGTTAATTTATTAAAAATGGTGGAGCCGAGGGTACTCGAGTGACTTAAGAGAATCAGTAAGCGCAAAACAAGCGTTAGAGTCTAAGTTAGTTAAAGTATAGATTTGCAAGTGACTTTGGTTTAATTCCAACTTACTTGTTGTTTATAGGTTACCAGACTCGTCCCGAGCCTCTTATCACCCCCAGTCGCTCAGGCAAGTTTTCTACCCGTTATACTGTTGTTGTGATGTATATGTGTATATGCATTATCTTGTGATAAATGCATGATTGTTATTAGCAAATTCTTGCGATATATTGGAGCATGTGATATGGTATATATGCATGTCTATTTCGTAATCTTGATATATATATATCTGTTGGTTCAAATGCTTACAATTGCATAATACCTATGCTAGAGATAAGCGGTATTGAGTTTACCCTTAGTGGAGGGGATCAAAAGGTGAAAACATTTTCTAAAACCGGGAGTCGAGGATCCCGAGTAGATTTTATATATTTATATATTTATATATATATGGTTATAGTTTTCACAACTATTAATCGAATAAGGTTTATTCGATAACTCTATTTTATTAATGAATATTATCTTGAATATTCATTCGAGGACTTATGACTCCTTTATATTATTTATTGAATATTATTTCGAATATTCATTCGAGGGCTTATGACTCCTTTTATTTTATTAATTGAATATTATTTGAATATTCATTTGAGGATGTATGACTCCTTTATTTTATTTAATGAATATTATTTATAATATTCATTCGAGGTATTATGACTCCGCTTATTACTGAAATATATTCTTTATTTTATTAAAGAATAAGGTGTCAATAATCAAACTTATTTTCGATTATTCAAATAAAGATAGTACTTTCATATAAGTATATCTTTGGTTATTTAATATCCATTTCAAGTATAAGTTTTAAAACTTCTACTTCGATTATTTTTATAAGGATTATCTTTATGAGAATATTATTTAAATAATAATATTAAGATATTTTCTAATATATCGGGACTGATTTAATTAAATAAATCAGCAGTACTCCAAACATTCTTAAAAATGTTTTCGAGTCTTCAAAATGATTTTTAAAGTTAGAGTGGACCCCAAAACTAATTTTTTTTATATTTAAGATCTTCCTTTCAAAGGGGATTTAAATACTCGCTCAAAACCTGGGGGATCCAGCTCTGTGGTGCATTTTACATTCGCAACGTGGTTGCTGTTTTGAGAAAACAAATGAATTGATTACTTACCCAATGTTCGGGAAGTAAGCCTATCTAATTGAGTCGGCATAAGCGACAGGCCGGGGTACGGTCTATCAAAGTGTAAATGGCTGGGTGGCAGTCCATCAACGCGTAAGAGGCCGGGTGGCGGTCCAGCACAAGGTCCTTATATGGCCAGGGTGATGACCGGTGGGGGATTCATCCATCTACTAATAGAAAAGGTTACTTATTGGTATCTTTGCCTGATCAGCAAGATATCGGGTTTATGCCAAAATTCTTTTCCTTTCCAAAATTCATTGGATGTTACAAACTCTGTTCATACTTTACATAACAGAGGTTCCAGGAAATGTTTAAGAGATATATATGTGGATATATATCGGGACTAAATAAAGTATCTCGTAACTTTATTTCATTCAATAATATTTCAAAGATTGAATCTATTCAAGTCTTAACTTGTGGTCTCATCTATGGGATGACTTTTTTTTAAACCTATAATGCTTTGAACAGTGGTAGTTCAAGTAGCCTTATAAATGATATAAGTATAGTGAAGTATTTGGTAACTTCATCTTCCTTTAAGCTTATATCCAGTAAGTAATTATCTTACTTTTGATAAGGGTTTTCAGTAAGTTATCTATTAGATACTTGCATTATTGATTACACTATATATTATCTTGCGAGCTGTAATGCTCACTCTTGCTTTATTTCTTCATCACACAACAACAGTTAGGAAGGATGGCCAGACTCAAGCAGACCCAGTGCAAGAGCGTGGGAAGCGCGCCGCGTCTTCCCGTTGAGATCATAGTTGCTATAGCTGCAGAGGTAGATCTATCTATAGATTAGACCATCTACTTTTGAGAATCAATTATGTATAATTATAACTTGTGGCAGATAATGGCAATTAATTGTAAACTTATTAAGTAATCATTTTGGGTTGTAATAACTTTTAAATTGTGGATTCAAAGACTTGTACTTATTTCAATTTCATCTCTGAGACTATAACGGGTTGTGGTGTGTGTTAGTGTGGGGTCACAGCATAAAGTTATTTATTATTAATTAAGTGAAGTGATATTGTGGAAAGAAAGACCGTGACGACCCGGATCCCCGACCCCGGATCTGGGGGTGTTACAGAAATGGTATCAGAGCTAAGCGTTATAAACCTCAGAGATGATGCGACGATATAATAACAAACTCACAAAGATAATAAGAACTCTTGCCAAGTTCATGGTCGGACTACTTAAAGTAGTGCTAACAGTTAAAACCCTTACGGGAACCCTTATAAGTATCATGATAGTAACTTAGCTCGTTTAATGTGTAGGCGCCTGAGATAGAGGACCCTGAGATGTTCGAGCGTGAGCATGATGAGGCACTGCTAGATGTTGAGGATCAGGAGGAGCCTGAGATGGAGAAGGATGAGGAGGACCCCTCAGAGGAGTCAGAGACGAAGGTCATTACTATTTCAGATGAGGAGGACCCCTCAGAGGAGTCAGAGACAGAGGTCATTGCTATTCCAGAGGAGGAGGACCCGGATGAGGTCCCAGTAGCTGAGGAGCGTGTCAGACCTATGGTAGTGTATGCTGGTACCCCTTTACCCACACTTCCGGTGGTCAGAGCTCCTACCCCTCCACCACTATCTTGGATCCCTTATGATGACAGCTCAGAGACCCATACTTCCGAGCCTAGACAGACTGAGGAGGCACCCCCAGCGGCTCCGGATTCACCACCTCTTGACCCTGCCCACAGGCAGTCTTCGTTAGCCCACGGCTATGTGCAGGATGTACTGAGGACCCGATTGGCTGTTGCTGAGGCCCGACTGGATGAGGCCAGGAGGGAGTTGGATGCGGAGAGGGCGGGTAGGCGTACCCGAGCTTATGAGACTAGGGCTGCTATACCCCGATCCTTGAGGAGGGAGCTGACGGGGATAGAGCTCACGTCCCAAGCGAGACTCAGATCTCTCCAGGGGGACAGGCATGGTAGGATCTCCAGGCGGCAAGCCGACTATATCTTCCGTCGTGCGATAGAAAGGGTATGGGAGCTGACCCGCTCCGGTGTGTGATTCAGGACTGACGATGGAATAGTCTAGTTGTCTAGTTAGTCGAGGCCTTAGTAAGAGCCAATTTTCCGGGATAGTTGACTTGTATATAGCATCCCTTTTTCTGACTAGACAGATAGACTCTTGTGTATCACTTTTGAGACAGATGGCTGTAGAACTGTTGTACTTTTGACCAGATCAAACTATGTATTTCTCGCATTATGTATATATTTGTTTCCTTTCGGTTCAGTTCCTTAGTGACGAGGTCACTGTTTTTATCATTATTATTACTGCACTTCGTATTAGAACTGTCATAAAATAATAAAATTCCGAGATACATTCTCCCCATTATAGAATTGTGCAAGACACAATGTTATATATGATTGTGACCTAATGTTGAATTTCCCAATAATTTTTTTTATTATCAGTATCATGCCGCCAAGAAAGATTGGAACTAGGGCGAACCCTGGATTTGAGGACCAGGGAAGCCATAATCAGGACAATAGAAACCAGGAACACAGTGAAGAGGAAGACGAGGATTATGTGGAACAGGATGACTCCCTGTATGAAGAGGAAGAGGAAACCTATGATGTTGAGGGATTTGAGATAGAGGCTGAAGAAGGAGAAACTGAGGTTGAGCAACCAGTACCAAACCCAGGCATGGATCCCATGGGCCAGTTCATGCAACTCCTAAGGCAGAACTTGGAATGTCAACCCAACCCACACCCTCAAGGAAATAACAATGATGTGGGAAACTCTTTCAGGGCTTTTAAGTCCCTTAAGCCCCCTAAGTTCCACGGATCAGCCGACCCAGTTGAGGCAAGGGCATGGTTAAAGGAAATGGAGAAATCCTTTGAGATTCTGAGTATCGATGAGGCACAGAAGACTGTATTTGCTACCTACCTTCTGAAAGGAGAAGCTAACTACTGGTGGGAGGCCAAGAAAAACATGGAGACAGATGCTATTATAACCTGGGAGAGATTCAGTCAGTTGTTTCTGGGAAAGTATTTCCCGAGGTTTATGGAAAACCAGATGGACCTCAAGTTCTTGGAGCTAAAGCAGAATAACTTGTCTGTAGCAGAGTACGAAGCAAAATTTACTGAGTTATCAAGGTTTGTGCCGGAGTTTGTGAGCACCGAGGAAAAGAAAGCTAGGAGGTTTCAGCAGGGACTGAAACCGTGGATTCAGAATAGGGTGGCAATCCTTGAGCTTACGGATTATGCCACTCTGGTGCAAAAGGCAACGATTGTAGAAGCCGGAAGTGAACAGATGCAGAAGAAAAGGGAGAAGAAGGGAATAAAGAGGAAAAGTATGAGCATGGGTGGAGGTTCCGCAGGAAGGAGCTTCCCAACTAGATTTAATCGAGGAGCAGTGTCCCTACCGGGAAAGAACACTGGGTTTAAGCGGCCCATGAGCGTGAATGTGAGCCAGAGTGGCCAGAAGTCAAGAATGTCCTATTCCAACCAGTCTTGACCCCCATTGCCAGCCTGTAACACTTGTGGAAGGATGCATTCTGGGGAGTGTAAAGGAAAGCCGGTAATCTGCTTCAAGTGTGGTCGAGAGGGTCACTATTCGGACAAGTGCACTTCGCCAACCCCCATTACCCGCCCAACCACCACTTGTCATCAGTGTGGACGCCCGGGTCATTGGAAGAGGGAATGCCCAATGAACAAACCAGCAGCTTCGGGAGCAACCAGGGCTGCTTCCAATAAGCCACCTACTGTAAGGACTTTCAACATGACAGTCCAGGATGCTATGAAAGATTCAGATGTGATAGCAGGTACCCTTTCTCTAAATTCAGTAAGTACAAACGTTTTATTTGATTCGGGAGCAACTAAATCTTTTATATCAAGGGACTTTGCTTGTAAATTAAGACTTAAAGCTGAACCCTTGATAGAGCCCTTACAAGTAGAAATAGCCAATCATGAGATTATTCTTGATAACCAGATTCACCCCGCCTGTGAGATAGGCATAGGGGAGCAATCTTTTAGTGTTGATCTGATTCCTTTTAAATTAGGGGAGTTTGATGTAATTTTGGGAATGGACTGGCTATCTAGCAATGATGCTCAGATAGACTGTAAAGGGAAGAAAGTTAAGTTAAATATCCCAGGGAAGAAAGAAGTTATATTTAGAGGAAAGAGGCAGACGCAGAAATTTTCGACTATGGCCCAGGCCAGAAGGATGCTACGAAAAGGAAATGAGGCCTACCTAGCCTATGTGGTGGACACGCAGAAGGAGGTGCCCAACTTACAAGGTATTCCAGTAGTCAACGAATTTTAAGATGTATTCCCACAAGACCTTCCGGGATTACCACCCGATAGAGTGATTGAATTTGCTATTGCGTTGGCCCCAAGGATAACGCCAGTTTCAAAAGCACCTTACCGATTAGCCCCGTTAGAAATGAAGGAATTAGCTATCCAATTGCAAGAACTCTTGGATAATGTAAGTCATATGTCATAGACCTATTTGTATATTCGAGGATTCAACTCAACTCAAATAAGAATGTAATAAGTAAATAGTGGATCGACCGTCAGAGAGATCTCGCAAAGTAATATCTGTCAAAGGATTCAGAGACAATGTTCATCTACAGACTTGAGGAGTTAATTCACTGGAAGAAGTTCAAGAAGTTGATCATGCCTCAGTGATATAAATCAAGATCGTGGATTTAATCAAGTGACAGAGATCTCGTCAGAGTATCAATTAATTACAAGGATTTAATCTAAAGAAAATCAAAGTGTCAAAGTCAAGACATGAAGAAACGTCACGGAAGTTAGTCACTCATGAACCAGACAGTACATCGAGTGTCAACGTTGAAGTGGTGGAATTGATTCATAATTTTCAGTGATTTTCAGAAGATTTGCAGAAGAATGGTTGCTGCTCAAGACTAGAATTAATTCTCTATTAATTAATTAAGTCATATAATTTAATTAAGAAAATAAATTATATCTGCAAAGATTAATTTATTGATTAATTAAATTAATTGATTAATTAATTCAGAATTAATTCTAGGAATTTTCAGAAGTTTAATTGGATTAAATTCAAGCATTAAATCAGCAAGACAATTGAAAATAAACTAGCATGACAATCAGGATTGTCATACCGATTGTCATGCTAGGCCATTGTCAATTGTCTCACCGAAAGTTACTCTAGGAGGATGATTGTCTTGCTAGTTCATTCTGATTGTCATGCTAGTTCATTCAGATTGTCTTGCTAGTTCATTCAATTGTCCTACCGAAAGTCTTGCCAGCTATAGGATTGTCATGCCAATTCAATTCTATTGGTTTGTTGATTTAAAAGAAGCAGAAGACCTTCTTTCAATAATCTATCATTCAAACAGAAGAACAAAGAACAAGAAAAGCAGCCGCCTTGAAATATTACATTTTTCATCTGTTTAATTCAAGATTAAATTTCTAGATTGTAAAGTTAAATCCAATCCACTAGAAATCTTTATCTTGCTCTTGTGTATCAATCTAGCGGATTAAAATCCCTAGAACTTAATCTCAAATCGCGTTTAGCATTTGATTCTAATTATTGCAAAAATAGAAAAAGTTCATGTCGAATTTATTCTAGATTTGTGATAATTGATTTGAGATTAATACCTTGTAATCGATACAGTTGTTGTAACACCTTTCAAGTTTAATAATATTTTTATTTAACTTGAATTTTGTTTCACATTTTTTATTCCACATTTTATTCGATTATTTGGTACTGTTTGTATTCAACCCCCCTTCTACAAACTCATTGGGACCCAACAATTGGTATCAGAGCCTTCTGATTAACGAACAAATCAAGATCCTAGACTTTTGTGATTTTTCAACTCCTTGAATTTTTATTTATTCAAAAATTCATAATGACTTCACATAAAGTTGGAACCGTTAAAATTCCACAATTTGATAAAGAGAATTATATCATGTGGAAGAAGAAGATGCTATTATTTTTACAAGTTGCAAATCCCAAATATTCAAACTTGTTAAAGAAGGGTATAAAAACTCCGATGGTTATTGAACCGGAGGTAATAATAGATGGTGTGGTGACTACTGAAGCTAGAACCTATCCAAAAGAGCCTGAAGATTTTACTCCTGCTGAGAAGGAAGAAGCCTCCTTGGATGCCAGCCTTCAATTAATATTAATTGATTCCCTTGATCCCTTGATGAACAGACATGTGATGAACTGTAAAAATTCCAAACACATGTGGGAAACTATTGAGGTGATTAATGAAGGCACAGAGGAAGTTAGGGAGAACAAGTTGGAAATCCTAACCTCTGAATATGAACATTTCAAATCAAATCCAGGAGAAGGAATTACTGAAGTGTTTGAGAGGTACAATGCGTTGATCAACAACCTGAACATCAATGGAAAGTATTATTCAATCAGGGAGGTCAACAAAAAGTTCCTTTTAACACTGCCAGCTCATCTTGAACATAGAATCACTGCCATTAGAGAAGCTAGAGATCTGAGTGAGATTTCTTTGGACAGGCTCTATGGAGTGTTAAAAACCTATGAGTTGGAGCAGATTCAACAGAAGGAAGTCTACGGGAAGGATAGAATGGTCAGCACATCTACTGCACTTGTAGCTGAAGGTCAACAACAACAACAATCTCAACAGTTAGAAAGAATGGTACAGTTTTCCAAGGGTGAGGAAAATGAGTTAGTAGCAGAATATGATCCTCCTACTACAAATCAATCAAGTGATGATTTTTATTCCTTGGAAGAGCTGGAGCAATTGGAAGATGAATCAATGGCCCAAATTGTCAAGAGATTCTCCCATGTCAGATTCAGGAGGAATCCCAAGCTTAAGTACAAGTCCAACTACAACAAATTCCAGAAAGGTGGATCTTCATCCTCTAACACCAGCAGTGGTGGGTACAAAACAGGAATGGTTGATCGGAGCACCATTAGATGCTATAACTGCAATGAGTTGGGACACTTTGCCACAGAATGTAGGAAGCCAAAGCAAGTAAGAAAGAACTCTGAAAGGGCTTATCTGGCAAAAGGAAGAAGCTGGGATGATACTGACAGTGAAGATGAAGATGAAGGAAATCTTGCTCTTATGGCTATTGATGGAAAAGCTTCATCGTCAAGAATAGAGGTAAAACTTTCTGATGCTGAAATGGTTTATCATCTAAGAGGTAACTTAGATTGTGCACGTCGTGATAATGAACTGTTAAGTTTACAGATCACAGACCTTGAGAAAGAGGTCAATGAATTAAGACTTGTGCACATTAATCAAGACAAATTAAAAGAATAGGTATCTTTTCTAGAGAATAGAGTTGACTGTTATAGAAAACTCGAAACTATTCTCAAAGACAAGATCACCGGTCTTGAGACTAAGGTTAGAGCCTACTTCAATTCTTGTTCGAAGGCTAAAGAGTTCTACAGTAAGCAAGCTGTTAATCAAACATCTGGAATAGGTTATGATTACAATGCTGCTATTGGAGAATTAGGCATAAACTCCCCTCCTCATGTATGTGCTAAAGGGAGGGAAATACCACATGTGCTTAAGGGTGTTGATGAACCCCTCTATAAAGCATCAATTGATGAACCATTTGATGCGACCTCTTCTGTTATTCAAGAAGAAATACGTGCTGAGGATCATGCTTATGAGAAGATTGTTTCCAAGTCAAGTGAGTCGAAAGTTCCAGTCAAAGTTGTGAAAGCAACTGAGACTAACTCAGACACACATGAGTTGGATAACAATAATGCCATGTCTACCATGCATAAATTGCCTGCTGTTAATCACTCTCATAAAGCATGTGGTGTTGCTAATTGTATGTCTTGTGCTTTTAATATGATGTATGCTTATTTTAATGGTAAGCATGTGTCTAATGATAAGACTACTCCTCGTCAGCATGTGAATAACAAGAAGCATGATAGGTCTAAGACTGCTAGTCCTTCTAAGGCTAGAAAGGAGACATTTGTGCCTAAGCTTAAACAGAAATTTGTTAACGCTGTTTACAAGGTCAAATGTTCAGTCATTGAGAAAGTTGAGGCAATTAAAATTAAAAATGTTGTTTTGCCTGACAAAGGACAGTTCTACAAGTATGCCGGGCCCAACCAAGTTTGGGTTCCGAAGAAGGTCTAATCCATTTGTAGTGCAGGGCATTAAACAAGTATAACCGGTAGTGTGGATTCTTGACAGTGGATCATCAAGACATATGACCGGAGATAGAGCCCTGCTATCAAATGTGGTTGAGAAAGCTGGCCCCATGGTTACCTTTGGAGATAACAGCAAAGGTTTATCTGAGGGATATGGCTGTTTGCAAGCTGGGAATGTTATCATTGTAATTTTGTATATTGTGCTAGGTTATTATCAGGAAGCAGTATCTAACATATAGCACCAGTGACGAGACTTGAGAATATTACGACATATCAGGCACCTGCTGCACATTACACTTAGAATTGTACTCTAGTAAGATGTGTACAAGTGTACTCCTGATTGGTGAGTTAAAAGAAGAAGTCAGTGCACCACAGTTCATGGACTTTACAGCTGCAGATCTATTGGACTATGCAATCTCTTCTTCATAATCTCACTTCAGGTTGGTATGAACTAGTATACTGCTCAAGCAATCGTCAAGGACATGGTATGGCACTCTAACAGAAGTTATAATTTTATATGAATAAGTAGAGTCGTCATATTAATAACTATCTTATCACTAAGCACAATCATATTGTTTTATATGTGCAGTGGTATATTGATTATGCAACATAACAATTAGTATCTAAAGTACTTGACAAGTATCGGTCAATGATATCTTGTTAACATTATGTTGCAGATATTTGTTAGCTTTTGACATGAATGAGAATTACTTAGACTTTACCCTAAGTGATCAATGTTTTATCAAAAACTCATTCATATTGAAAAACAAAATCAAACTTCTTTCTACATTAGTGATTTCTTATTTCATGTAAAATCTTTTGAAATCACTATTGTAAATCATTTTCTCTCTATTACCATATGTTCTGTATTACAGGTTTAGTCTCCAATGACTTTCTTTCATTAACAGTCATGAGGTTGAAAACCCACAACGTCTATCCCAGACTGTAAAGACAAACACAAAAACAGAACCAACCAACACTCTCTTACCACTAAATGTAGTATGAATGAGCGTGAGGGAGATAGTGCCTAGTGCACCACATAAGGAAGGTTCTGTAGTCAACCCAGTAGCTCTGTCTCATACATAGATGAGTAGTATTTAAACCGAGACAACTGCTAGCCCCCATACATCTTCTCAAAAAGATGTAATGGCTGAAAAGGTACAAAAACAGTTACTAGATTCATTCTCTCAACAGGGTGCGTCTATTGAATTTTGCCTGTCGGCCAAGGTATCCGATGTAGTGTCACCACTTCAAACATAATCAATTCTTGATGCACAAGGAGAGGTTACACACACAAAGGATGAGTTGACGGAAACAAGAGTTTCGACCATTTTAAGGTCAAATTCGATTGTTCAAGGTTCGTTAGTGGACCAATTGCCTTTACAGGTGTTAGGAGAGGATACTGATCCAAAAGCCATATGTCAGTGGTCAGTGTCTACCTCCCCAGGCTTAAATCCCCTGGATGCATCTGCGGATAGTGGATCTGACATAGGTGCAGATCGGCAACTTGTTGACAATGATTCAGATATTACCTGATGAGTCACAAGGAAATGTCTTCACAGACATTAGAAGGGAACTTTGATCTTTATGCTAAATTCGTTGGATCATTGTTTACCTTCCCAGAATTCAAATCTGGAACCCTAAAAGGGAAACTAGCAACTTGTAAATTATGACTCAGATTCATCTGACGAGTTTAACAAGGATGGGGATTTGTGAACTCCCATTGCACCACATGTGACCTCCTTAAAGGATGGCTAAGGTGATTTTCCTTGCAGGTACAGCTGGATTATGGAGCTATGAGAGAAGAGTGATACACTTGTGAGAATGAGTGTAAACACGAGTGGAGAGAAGAGTGAAACACATGTGAGGTACACTAAAACAGAATCACACACTCACAGTGAGGAAGAAAGAGAAACTACTTGTTATTTCTTTTCCAACCAAGCTTAAGTAATAGTTTGGAGGATTCCTCAACTAAGGGGGAGAAATAGCAGGGAGGAAGAAAAAGATCATATGTACACTACACCACACCATTGTTGTTTGTAACTACGGATCCTATTGTACGGGAGAGGTGGTAGACACAAGGTGATTTCCTAGTAAGGGAAGAAGCTGTTAGGGGAGTACCATTGGTTTTTATCTGCGGATCCTATCCTATTGTACGGGAGAGGTGGTAAAACGAAGGTGATCTTCTTTAATCAGTTGATTCTCATAGGGGGAGAAGCAAGAGATATGGGCTTCTCAACAGGAAATGTGGTTGTACAAATGAAGATGGAACTACTTGAAGATATGTTCAGTCTAGAGGAACATCTACTTGGAATCTGGAAAATGTTAAATCTCATCCAGAACTTTTCTGCTATTTACTTTGCATGTATGTTTATATCTTTTTCTTATTTGTTAGTTGAGTTATCCTCTAGGTATTTGTGTGTTATTGTCTAACAAACAAATAGGGGGAGATTGTAAGTCATATGTCATAGACCTATTTGTATATTCGAGGATTCAACTCAACTCAAATAAGAATGTAATAAGTAAATAGTGGATCGACCGTCAGAGAGATCTCGCAAAGTAATATCTGTCAAAGGATTCAGAGACAATGTTCATCTACAGACTTGAGGAGTTAATTCACTGGAAGAAGTTCAAGAAGTTGATCATGCCTCAGTGATATAAATCAAGATCGTGGATTTAATCAAGTGACAGAGATCTCGTCAGAGTATCAATTAATTACAAGGATTTAATCTAAAGAAAATCAAAGTGTCAAAGTCAAGACATGAAGAAACGTCACGGAAGTTAGTCACTCATGAACCAGACAGTACATCGAGTGTCAACGTTGAAGTGGTGGAATTGATTCATGAGTGACTAACTTCCGTGACGTTTCTTCATGTCTTGACTTTGACACTTTGATTTTCTTTAGATTAAATCCTTGTAATTAATTGATACTCTGACGAGATCTCTGTCACTTGATTAAATCCACGATCTTGATTTATATCACTGAGGCATGATCAACTTCTTGAACTTCTTCCAGTGAATTAATTCCTCAAGTCTGTAGATGAACATTGTCTCTGAATCCTTTGACAGATATTACTTTGCGAGATCTCTCTGACGGTCGATCCACTATTTACTTATTACATTCTTATTTGAGTTGAGTTGAATCCTCGAATATACAAATAGGTCTATGACATATGACTTACAATCTCCCCCTATTTGTTTGTTAGACAATAACACATAAATACCTAGAGGATAACTCAACTAACAAATAAGAAAAAGATATAAACATACATGCAAAGTAAATAGCAGAAAAGTTCTGGATGAGATTTAACATTTTCCAGATTCCAAGTAGATGTTCCTCTAGACTGAACATATCTTCAAGTAGTTCCATCTTCATTTGTACAACCACATTTCCTGTTGAGAAGCCCATATCTCTTGCTTCTCCCCCTATGAGAATCAACTGATTAAAGAAGATCACCTTCATTTTACCACCTCTCCCGTACAATAGGATCCGCAGATAAAAACCAATGGTACTCCCCTAACAGCTTCTTCCCTTACTAGGAAATCACCTTGTGTCTACCACCTCTCCCGTACAATAGGATCCGTAGTTACAAACAACAATGGTGTGGTGTAGTGTACATATGATCTTTTTCTTCCTCCCTGCTATTCATAATTTTCAGTGATTTTCAGAAGATTTGCAGAAGAATGGTTGCTGCTCAAGACTAGAATTAATTCTCTATTAATTAATTAAGTCATATAATTTAATTAAGAAAATAAATTATATCTGCAAAGATTAATTTATTGATTAATTAAATTAATTGATTAATTAATTCAGAATTAATTCTAGGAATTTTCAGAAGTTTAATTGGATTAAATTCAAGCATTAAATCAGCAAGACAATTGAAAATAAACTAGCATGACAATCAGGATTGTCATACCGATTGTCATGCTAGGCCATTGTCAATTGTCTCACCGAAAGTTACTCTAGGAGGATGATTGTCTTGCTAGTTCATTCTGATTGTCATGCTAGTTCATTCAGATTGTCTTGCTAGTTCATTCAATTGTCCTACCGAAAGTCTTGCCAGCTATAGGATTGTCATGCCAATTTAATTCTATTGGTTTGTTGATTAAAAAGAAGCAGAAGACCTTCTTTCAATAATCTATCATTCAAACAGAAGAACAAAGAACAAGAAAAGCAGCCGCCTTGAAATATTACATTTTTCATCTGTTTAATTCAAGATTAAATTTCTAGATTGTAAAGTTAAATCCAATCCACTAGAAATCTTTATCTTGCTCTTGTGTATCAATCTAGCGGATTAAAATCCCTAGAACTTAATCTCAAATCGCGTTTAGCATTTGATTCTAATTATTGCAAAAATAGAAAAAGTTCATGTCGAATTTATTCTAGATTTGTGATAATTGATTTGAGATTAATACCTTGTAATCGATACAGTTGTTGTAACACCTTTCAAGTTTAATAATATTTTTATTTAACTTGAATTTTGTTTCACATTTTTTATTCCGCATTTTATTCGATTATTTGGTACTGTTTGTATTCAACCCCCCTTCTACAAACACATTGGGACCCAACAGATAAGGGTATGATAAGACCCAGTGTGTCTCCGTGGGGAGCACCAGTTTTATTTGTTAAGAAGAAAGATGGGAGCATGAGGCTGTGCATCGACTATCGAGAGTTGAACAAGTTAACCATAAAGAACAGGTACCCATTACCTAGAATAGACGATCTGTTCGACCAACTAAAGGATGTTGTTTATTTTTCCAAGATTGACCTGAGAACTGGATATCACCAACTAAAGATTAAACCCGAAGATATTTCCAAGACAGCGTTCCGCACCAGATATGGGCATTATGAGTTCTTGATAATGTCCTTTGGATTAACCAACGACCCAGCGGCTTTCATGGATTTAATGAATAGAGTATTTAAGAAGTACTTGGACAAGTGTGTGATAGTTTTTATCGATGATATTTTGATCTACTCAAGGACTGAGGCAGAACATGCAGAGCATTTGAGGATAGCTCTAGGAATACTCAGAGAGGAGCAGTTGTATGCCAAATTCTCGAAGTGTGAATTCTGGCAGAATGAAGTACAGTTTTTAGGACATGTGATCAATAAAGAAGGAGTATTGTTCGACCCCTCCAAGATAGAGGCGGTCTCAAATTGGGAAAGGCCAACCACACCCACAGAGGTAAGGAGTTTCATAGGATTGGCCGGCTACTATCGTAGATTTGTACAGGACTTTGCGAAGATCGCAGCCCCTTTGACACGACTTACTCGTAAGACAGAGAAGTTTGAATGGACGGAGAAACGTGAGAACAGTTTTCAGGAATTAAAGAAAAGGTTGGTAACGGCCCCGGTGTTGGCATTGCCGGACGGAAAAGGAGATTTTGTGATATATAGTGACGTGTCGCATAAAGGATTAGGGTGTGTGCTTATGTAGCACGGTAAAGTGATTGCGTATGCGTCGAGACAACTGAAGGAATACGAGATTAGATATCCTACTCAAGACCTTGAGCTCGCGGCAATAGTATTTACCTTAAAAATTTGGAGGCACTACTTGTATGGAGAGAAGTGCGAGATTTTCACAGACCATAAGAGCCTCAAGTACATATTTACGCAGAAAGAGCTCAACATGCGCCAGAGGAGATGGTTAGAACTAATCAAGGACTATGATTGTGAGATTCTCTATCATCCGGGGAAAGCCAATGTGGTGGTTGACGCCCTTAGTAGAAAGGAAAGACTCAAAATGATAACGACTTCGGAAGAGTTGATAAGGGATTTTGAGAGAATGATAGAAGTAAAGGTAACCGGAACCGGAACTGAAAAGCTTTTTGAGATCTCAATGCAGCCAGAGTTATTGGAAAAGATCAGATTGTGCCAAGAGAAAATAATGAATGAAGGCAGAGAGTCAATGACTGGAGAGGAGATCCATACTCAGAAAGATGATAAAGGGATAATGAGGTACTCCTACCGGATTTGGGTTCCGAATGTTCAAGAACTTAAAGATGAGATTTTGGATGAAAGCCATAGTTCAAGGTATTCCATTCACCCGGGAAGTACCAAGATGTATAGGGATTTGAAGGAATATTACTGGTGGCCCAACATGAAGAGGGACGTAGCAGAATGGGTAAATAAATGTTTGACTTGCCAAAGAGTAAAGGCAGAGCACCAGAGACCCAGTGGACTTTTACGACCCCTGGAGATTCCCGAGTGGAAATGGGAACAGATAGCGATGGATTTTGTTGTAGGCTTGCCAAGGACGAAAGCCAATCATGACGCCATATGGATAATTATAGACCGACTGACAAAGTCAGCCCATTTCATTCCTATCAATGAGAGATACACAGTCGATAAACTGGTGGACATTTACCTTAAGGAAATAGTGACGCGACATGGAGTCCCAGCGTCCATTGTCTCAGACCGAGACCCAAGGTTCAACTCCAGATTTTGGAGGAGCTTTCAAGAATGTGCGGGGACCAAGTTAAATATGAGTACCGCATACCATCCCCAGACGGATGGGCAGAGTGAAAGGACCATCCAGATATTAGAGGATATGTTGAGAGTCTGTGCAATAGACCTTAAAGGAAGTTGGGATGACCACTTGCCGTTGATCGAGTTTTCTTATAACAATAGCTTTCATGCTAGCATCGGAATGCCGCCTTATGAGGCCCTGTACGGAAGAAGGTGTCGATCTCCCTTATACTGGAATGAAGTAGGAGAGCGGAAGATGCTCGGACCCGAAGTGGTCCAAAGGACCAAAGACATAGTGGATCTTATCAGAGGACGGCTTGTAGCAGCCCAAGACAGACAAAAGAAATATGCAGACTTAGCCCGAAAGGACAAGGAATATGAAGTCGGGGACTTAGTACTGCTAAAGGTATCCCATTGGAAGGGATTAATGAGGTTCGGAAAGAAAGGAAAACTAAGCCCAAGATACATTGGACCTTTTGAGATATTAAGACGGATTGGAAAGTTAGCTTACGAGCTAGCCTTACCCCTTAACTTGCAACAAGTTCATAATGTGTTCCATGTGTCAATGCTAAGGAAGTATCATCGGGATGCCAGACACATAGTGGAGTACGAGCAGGTGGATATGCAACCAGATCTGACTTACGTGGAGAAGCCAGTAAGAATTATAGATAAGAAGGAGCAGGTGCTTCGGAACAAAGTGATCAAGCTAGTCAGAGTACTATGGCAGAATCATAATGTGGAAGAATCAACTTGGGAACTAGAGAACGCAATGCTAGAAAAGTACCCCCATTTGTTTTCTATTTGATTCCGGGACGGAATCCTTTTAAAGAGGGGAGACTGTAATAACCCCCAAAATTTTGAACTTTTTGTAACCCTTGTGAATAGTGTTTTTGCTGAATGAGAAAACTTTTCATGCCACACTATGTAGGGGTTCTGTTATGGATATTCTGAGATTTTATTAGTACTCTATATGGTATATAAGTGTATGTAAAGATCGTCAGAATCCAATTCCGAACACTTTAATTTTTCCCGGAAATCCACTAGATACGGAAAGAATTGAGTATAAGGTAACAGGATAAAAAGGATTTAAATTAAAGGATTATAAGAGAGGATCATAAAAGGAATATAATATATTGAGAAAGGTTAAGGGAACCTAAGTAATAAGATCCCGGGTATGATCCCTCAAACGATAAACGAGAACGAAAGTTAAGCGAACCGTATAACAGATCAGCGGTCATTAGGCAAACAATTAGGAAGTTAATCAAAGGGATTAGGGAGGATGATGTCACCCAACCAATGAGAAGAGGACAAGGAGGGAAAGATGACATCATAACATGACATAAGCATGACATGGGAAGGAAGGAAATGTGGTGGAATATTAACCACACAAAATTAAGGTTAAATTGGTAATTAACCAAAAACAAATCAAATATTCAACCAACCAAGCCAAACAATTCATTTTTCATCAACACAAGAACACAAGGCATTTTATTTCTTCATGCTCTCGGCTTTTTCATTTTCATGAAGCTAGAATTTTCAAAACTCAAGATCAAGGCTTCCTAAATTGGTAAGATAATTCCCTAGTCATCCTTATGCATAGTTATGGCTATATTATGAGTTTAAACCTTCAATTCTTTTTCAATCTTCTTCAAGAAATCAATGAAGAAGACAATGAATAGTGACTTCAAGAATTTTAACTTGATTTTCTTGTTTTTCCTTTAAGATCCAAGCTTTCCTAAGACTCCTCAAGGCTTCCTAAGGCTTCCTAGCTACTCCCACCACTTCAAGGAAGGTATATCATCTCCAAACCCTAGATTCCTTTGTATAATAAGATGATTTTGATTGTTATGATGATATAGTAGCTTAATGCTTGTGGTTTAGAGTTTGGGTTGGAGTGGTAGTTAAATGGAATGGTGAATCTTGTTGTTTTGGTTAAAAGAACTTAAGTATAGTTTAAATTCAAGTTTTAGGAGTAATTAAATGGATTATAATGAGTTGGTTTGGGGCTGTTGTAATGTATTTTGGATGGAGGTTTGATTGGGTTGTGAATTGGGGTTGAATTGTGATGGTTTTGGAATGGTTTAAATTTAGGAAATCGCGTAAACATAGCCGTCGTAATGTCCGATTTACTTTAGACTGCTTTTGTTCATAACATTTGGACCCGAGAACTCCCTGCTAGATTATGACCATTGTAATGTTTAGATAGTTCATGTTACGAGCTTCGTTTTGATATGTAGTTCGTTCGATTCCGATATAAGGTTTAGGAGAAACGACCGTTTTAAGTAACGGCGTTTCGCGAACGAAACTTTTCCCCTCGCCTTACTTTGAAACATAGGTTAAAGACCAAAAAGGGTTAATTAATGTATGAAAAAATTATGGTAAGTGTGTTAGGCAGTTGGTAAGACACCCGCGAAAGAATCGCCTTAAAACTCGTAATGGTTAATTTATTAAAAATGGTGGAGCCGAGGGTACTCGAGTGACTTAAGAGAATCAGTAAGCGCAAAAAAAGCGTTAGAGTCTAAGTTAGTTAAAGTATAGATTGACAAGTGACTTTGGTTTAATTCCAACTTACTTGTTGTTTATAGGTTACCAGACTCGTCCCGAGCCTCTTATCACCCCCAGTCGCTCAGGCAAGTTTTCTACCCGTTATACTATTGTTGTGATGTATATGTGTATATGCATTATCTTGTGATAAATGCATGATTGTTATTAGCAAATTCTTGCGATATATTGGAGCATGTGATATGGTATATATGCATGTCTGTTTCGTAATCTTAATATATATTTGTTGGTTCAAATGCTTACAATTACATAATACCTATGCTAGAGATAAGCGGTATTGAGTTTACCCTTAGTGGAGGGGATCAAAAGGTGAAAACATTTTCTAAAACCGGGAGTCGAGGATCCCGAGTAGATTTTATATATTTATATATTTATATATATATGGTTATAGTTTTCACAACTATTAATCGAATAAGGTTTATTCGATAACTCTATTTTATTAATGAATATTATCTTGAATATTCATTCGAGGACTTATGACTCCTTTATATTATTTATTGAATATTATTTCGAATATTCATTCGAGGGCTTATGACTCCTTTTATTTTATTAATTGAATATTATTTGAATATTCATTTGAGGATGTATGACTCCTTTATTTTATTTAATGAATATTATTTATAATATTCATTCGAGGTATTATGACTTCGCTTATTACTGAAATATATTCTTTATTTTATTAAAGAATAAGGTGTCAATAATCAAACTTATTTTCGATTATTCAAATAAAGATAGTATTTCATATAAGTATATCTTTGGTTATTTAATATCCATTTCAAGTATAAGTTTTAAAACTTCTACTCCGATTATTTTTATAAGGATTATCTTTATGAGAATATTATTTAAATAATAATATTCAGATATTTTCTAATATATCGGGACTGATTTATTTTAATAAATCAGCAGTACTCCAAACATTCTTAAAAATGTTTTCGAGTCTTCAAAATGATTTTTAAAGTTAGAGTGGACCCCAAAACTCATTTTTTGTATATTTAAGATCTTCCTTTCAAAGGGGATTTAAATACTCGCTCAAAACCTGGGGGATCCAGCTCTGTGGTGCATTTTATATTCGCAACGTGGTTGCTGTTTTGAGAAAATAAATGAATTGATTACTTACCCAATGTTCGGGAAGTAAGCCCATCTAATTGAGTCGGCATAAGCGACAGGCCGGGGTACGGTCTATCAAAGTGTAAGTGGCTGGGTGGCAGTCCATCAACGCGTAAGAGGCCGGGTGGCAGTCCAGTACAAGGTCCTTATGTGGCCAGGGTGATGACCGGTGGGGGATTCATCCATCTACTAGTAGAAAAGGTTACTTATTGGTATCTTTGCCTGATCAGCAAGATATCGGGTTTATGCCAAAATTCTTTTCCTTTCCAAAATTCATTGGATGTTACAAACTCTGTTCATACTTTATATAACAGAGGTTCCAGGAAATGTTTAAGAGATATATATGTGGATATATATCGGGACTAAATAAAGTATCTCGTAACTTTATTTCATTCAATAATATTTCAAAGATTGAATCTATTCAAGTCTTAACTTGTGGTCTCATCTATGGGATGACTTTTTTTTAAACCTATAATGCTTTGAACAGTGGTAGTTCAAGTAGCCTTATAAATGATATAAGTATAGTGAAGTATTTGGTAACTTCATCTTCCTTTAAGCTTATATCCAGTAAGTAATTATCTTACTTTTGATAAGGGTTTTCAGTAAGTTATCTATTAGATACTTGCATTATTGATTACACTATATATTATCTTGCGAGCTGTAATGCTCACTCTTGCTTTATTTCTTCATCACACAACAACAGTTAGGAAGGATGGCCAGACTCAAGCAGACCCAGCGCAAGAGCGTGGGAAGCGCCCCGCGCCTTCCCGTTGAGATCATAGCTGCTATAGCTGCAGAGGTAGATCTATCTGTAGATCAGACCATCTACTTTTGAGAATCAATTATGTATAATTATAACTTGTGGCAGATAATGGAAATTAATTGTAAACTTATTAAGTAATCATTTTGGGTTGTAATAACTTTTAAATTGTGGATTCAAAGACTTGTACTTATTTCAATTTCATCTCTGAGACTATAACGGGTTGTGGTGTGTGTTAGTGTGGGGTCACAGCATAAGGTTATTTATTATTAATTAAGTGAAGTGATATTGTGGAAAGAAATACCGTGACGACCCGGATCCCCGACCCCGGATCTGGGGGTGTTACAACCTCGATTTTACTGATGCTAACCAAGCTCCTGACAGTTTCAAGGGGTTTGTGAAACTTTTGGCTGAACCTTATCTTGCTGGAGCTTTGACTGTAAATCCTATTTTCTATCTGGATGTTCTGCATGAATTCTGGACTACAGCAGTAGTGAGGACTGATATGAATAACAACTCTCTCTCAATGGCGGTGACAAGCAAAATTGGAGGCCAGCTAATAGAGTTCAATGAACAAGATGTGAATAGAGCTTTGGGATGCCAACTGAAAATTTGGTGAAGGTACCAACTCCTGATGAATTGACAGAGTTGATGGACTTCATCAACTATGGTGGAAAAACCAATATGTCAAGCTTGAACAAAACAAATCTAAGGAATGAGTGGTCCTTTATCTTTGATTCTGTGGTGAGGGTCTTCACATGCAGGAAGACAGGGTATGACAACATTTCAAGTGTGGTGCAAAAGCTGGTGTACTCAGTTGCCCACAATAGACACTTGAATGTTGTTCTATTGATCCTGGAAGAACTTGCAACTAGGCTAACAATGCCCATGTCAGCTAGAGGTAAGGAAATTTTCTTTCCTAGATTTATTATGTCCACTTTAAATCATAAAGTAGCAGATATACATTTATTGAATGGTACAGATAACACAAAAATAGGCAATTGTAAGCAAGTGTCCAAAATAATATTTGGTTCACTTACTACAAAGAATAAGGTAAATGTAAGTCTGAAAATCACTCCATTCATGTTGGAGAGGTTTAGGACTTACCCTTATCCAATGGCTAACATGAGATCAAATGTACAATCTAGTACATCTATGATCCCTGAACCTGTGGAAGTACAAACACAGGAACACCCACAGGGATCTTCCCAAGCTAAAACCATTTCTTCAAAACCTGTAAAACCTAGAAAACCAACCACCTCATCTTCTCAAAAGGATGAGGTGAGTAAAAAGAAGAGAAAGAGGGTAACTTTAGCAGTTATAACTGAGAGTAGTGAGGATCAATCAGAAGTTGAGTCACCTTTGGTCAAGAGATCTAAAAGAAGTAAGAAATTTAAGCTGACCACTCAAGCCACCTCTGTATCCTCCCAACAGGATATAGTTGTAGCAATGGGGATTAAATAGACTAGATGCATCCTCTCAACAGGGTGTATCTATTGAAAAGAGCATTCACCCCAATGCACCATGTAAAGAGTCTCCACAGCTTGTACCTGAAGCAATTCAAGTGTATGGTAGGAGAAATAAGGATGACACACACTGTGAGGGCACATCTTTTGAAGCTCCCTCATCCATTCAGGGGGAGCTGCCAACACTCACATCTGAGCAACAACCTCTCATATCTTAAATTTCTTTTCTACCAACTGCACTTGACTCTGATTCTCAAGTGCAAGCTAAATCAAGTGACTTGGTTCAAGAAACCTTGCTCACCACCCAGACACTTCATTTAGATGATGAGAGGCTACTAGCTGGGGTAGACCTTGATGACACCATAAAAAATATAGGGGATTCAGCAGTTTTTACTGAAGATCCCATGGATGTTTCAAATGCACCTTCATGTACAAATCAGTCTTCTTACACTGTAAGGTTTGAGGGCAATACTCCTGAGGGGGAGCTATCTAAATCCTCTCCAATTCAATTGGAGGTTCCTTATGTAGGAACAACTCCCCTCAAAACCCTAACAAAAATTGCTTTGGAAGTTGATGCTAGGAGTACAATTGCCAATGATCCTCTCATAGGGGAGGCAAGTATAGCACATTCAGGTGACAGTGTAGTGCAAGACACACAAGGGTTTGAGGCTGGTGTACATGACAATAACCCAGTCAAATCCCCTTCAATTTAATTGGAGGTTTCCACTACAAGTGGAGAATAACACACTGTCAAAACCACAGAGCAATCTGTGAGTCAAACTGTGACTTCAGTCACAGGTATTTCTGAACCCTCAACTTCACAACCTCAACAACCTCATATCCTATCACAATGGCTACAAGAGTCTGCTTCTCAACCTACATCCATTGATGATCTTCTAGTTGAACAGATTTCTGGACTGGCAAACATCTCTCAGCATCTAGTCACTTTTGATATGAGCAATCAAGACTATCAGGCCATCATGCTCACTTACAATGAAGATGTTGAAAAACAAAAGGAGAAGATTGTGAATGATGAAGAATAAGATGGTAATGTGGATGCATGGCTCTCTCAGGATTTTGTGTTAGAAATGGATCAAGTCTTGGCCAGATTCAGGGAGGGGTATGTTACAATTCTTGGAAGCAATGCAAAGGCCTTGACTCCACAAGAGGTGTATGATGCAATTACAGAGGTGTACAAAGCTCTTCTCAAAGCTTTTCACCTCTTTGGTAAAGCACTTCAAGTCAAGCTGACTGGTCATGAGGAAAAAATCAGGAAGATGATAAGAGAAAAGATGGATGAAATCATCCCCTCTCAAACTGAGATCAAAAACCAATTCAAAACCTTCTCAGACCAAATGTCAAGGTATGATCTCAGTGGGATTGATAAGAATATAAATCAACTCAAAGAATCCTTTGCAGCCTTACACAAGGTAGTTCAAGATCACATTGTTAAATCCAATGACACAAGGTGGAATTTGGATCAAATGCACACTGCAAGATACACTCCTTCACCCCTAGTCATGGATGAAATTCAGAAAGTTGTGCAAGCTAGATTTGGACCATCTACTTCTATCTCTACATCAAGCTCTCATCCAACTGCATCTACTTCAACAAATCGTCAAATTCAAGCACTTCAACAACAAGTCTCAACACTGCAAACATCAAATGATCAACTCACAGCTCAAGTGCATGCTCTCACCACACTGGTGTAGAGTCAACAGGTAGACATCCAATCCTTGATGGACTCCCACAAACACCTAAAAATGCAAAATTCAATTGCTTTGGGGGCCATCATGGGTAAACTCAATATTCCATTTCCTGCACTACTTGAAGTTGTGAGCCCTGAAATTCCTACTCCCCTTCTAATGCCTGCCAACAAGACTAAGGGGGAGATAGAGGCTAGGCTAGCAAAATCAAGATCATCTACTCAACATGTCCAAGGTGTTGAAAAGAGCTTAAGTCAAGAAGCTGATATTGGAATGGAGAGACTTATCAAAGAAGCTGAGGGACCCAGTCTAAGCAGGGAATTTGATGAATTGCTTAAGGCACTCAGGACTTCTCTCAATGACAATTTCTTCACCTACATGAAAGCCTTGGACAGGACAATAAACTCAATAAGGGTGATCTTGGTGACAAAAGACAACTTCAAGGAAAGAAGGATAGTGGTCAACATAAATGACTCAGGGGTAGACAGGTATAGGTAGGTGTCCCTCAACTGTCTTATCTCTAGGAGGGCATATGAGTTAGATATTATAATAAACAACGTCAGAGTGATAATTCATGAAGACATTCTCTTGCTAACATAATTGAAGAATGCACAAGTGGCTGCTTTCCCAGAAGCTTATCTAGAGCCTAGGAAGGGAGTGTCATACATCTGTCCTACCACCAAACACTTCCAAATTACTAAGCAGTGTGTCATAGACAACAAGAAGATTATCATGACTCTGGAGACTGAGTTGAAAACAAAAAGGAACTAGACTTTTAAAGATGAGGAGATGATAAAGTTGTTAAAAAGATATGTGAGTGATGTTGAAGGCAACTTTCTTAAATCTCAAATCAACAAGGATAATTTGGATGATGATGAGCAGAAGAAAGATGATCAAAATCCTTCTGGCTCAAATCCAAGTCAATCCACTAAGCCATCTGGAAATAAGGGTAGAGAGAAGAAGAAGGAGGATGATAAGAAAAATGATGAGTAGAAGAGAGCAAGTGAGAGAAGGAGTAAGAGAAGACATGATGGTTCAGAACCACAACAAACCCTAAAAATCCAAACACAACTAGCTCAAACCTCAGCTCAACCTATAACATCAACTATCTCAAACATAAAGCCACCTCAAACCTCAAAACCTAAATTTCTATTCAAACAAACAACTAACTCTTTCCTAAAAATTCCAATCACCAAAAGCCAGACAAGTCCTAAGAAAATCACAACCTTATCTTTAGCCAAGCCTTCACTAAAAGTCAATCTCAAATATGTTGGGAGAAAGCCTAAGAAATCCAAGCTTACAAGGAAATGAAAAGTCACTGAAAGGGCCGTCTGGAACTATTTCAAGCAATCTGACTTTCTACCTTTGAATTGGTGCATCTCAGATAAAGATCATTTTCAACAACTTGCTGAAGAAATAGACAGAGTCTGGGTTGTATCTCTTAGGGAAGTTAGAATTTTATATGAAGATGGGTCCTTCACCTTTTTTGGTAATGATTTAATGGATTCTCTTTCTCCCACAGAAATTAAGAGAATAATAAGTTTGCTAAAGGACAAGGATACTGCTACAAGGGCATGGAGATCAATTATAGCTGAATGGTTGATTGAAAGGGAAGAAACAAGAAAAAGAAATGAGGTTGAATCTGAAGAGAGAAGGAGGAAATATGATGAAGAAATTGAGATTTTCATAAAAAGATCAGAAGAGCTCAAGGCCAAAGGGATTAGCAGAATCTCTAAAGAAGGAAAATTTCTAAACATCAAAGCTGGCGGATTCTCAAAATTTAGGATTGATTTACTAGAAAGTGGTTATCCAAAGGTTGTAAGACAAAAACTTGTAGAAGCTCTAAGTGGAACACCTATTATAGAAGAACTAGAAATTCTTGATCACTTGAAGGATGTTCTTAGGGAAGAAACTGATACAAAAACTGTCTTTACCTGATACTTGTAACCATTGAACTTTGTAAATCTCATGTTGTATAAAAGTTATAATTCTATCAAGCTTTATGTATTGATTTCATTTTTCTTTTTTTTTTTTAACTTAAGGTTAGTCTTGTTAACATGCATGAATTGTGGGAGATTGTTGTGCAAGACATGCATGTACTTGAACAAGACTAAGTCAAATTGACAACCCCTAAGTAAGTTGTATTGTAATCTTAGTTTGCATTTGTGTTTGTAACTTCTAAAGTCCATAAAAATGAAAAAGGAGCAGACTGGAGTCTTTTTATTTAAACAGTATCAAGCCTAAGGATTCTATCTGGAAGAAAATCAAGATGGTCATGCCTCAGAAGAATTTTAAGAAGCTTGGAGTTTAATAAATCTGTTTGGATAAAAATATTCAAAGTCAAAGATCTCTACAAGTCACATATTTAGTGTTACAGAGAAGTGACTCGAGAACTCCAAATGACTTGTCGAGAAGTCATAAAAGCTTATAGGGAACTCACAGGGTGATATCGACAAGTCATTTCTTCACTAGAGAACTCAGAGTTATTGACAAGTCAACATTCATTGGAGAACTCTGAGTTATCGATAAGTCAAATTCCACTAGAGAACTCAGAGATATCGATAAGCCAAAATTCACAAGAGAACTCTGAGTTATCGACAAGTCAAATTTGAATAGAGAACTCTGAGTTATCGATAAGTCAATGAACCACTAGAGAACTCCGAGATATTGATAAGTCAAAGTGAAGATATGAAGACTAGAGATCTCGACAAGCCAAATTCTCTTAAGAGAACTCAGAGACCTCTAAATTATCGAGATGTCAAGTTCTCTATAGATCAAATGGAGATCTCGAGGTAAAATCTCAAAGTACAAATTTGTATACCAATTCAATATCCAATATTCACAATCAACAAACAATCCAAACAGCTGGATTGAGAAGTCTACAAAAAGCAGCTTGAAGGATGTGCAAGATCAATGGTGAAGATTAACTGACAAAGGAAGATCAAAGTAAACAGAGGATGCTAAGATATGCTAAGCCAGAAGTAAAAGATGCACTTTTCCTAAAATGACAAGTGACAGTTTACTAAAGTTAATAGCATGTCTTATTGTACACTGTGTAAACCAGCAGTTAACTAAATTATAAAGTTAACACTGGTCCTTTGGTCAATTGTAATAATTTAGATAGAAAATCTTGTAACACTCTCAAGAAGAAGTTAAGCTCTTTATCAACAAAGAGCCTAGAAATTTTGTAGCAAAATAGTCTTAATTTTAATATAAAATTAAGTGAGTTTTGAAAAGATATATGTTCTTTATTATTGCATGTTTAATTTCTGCAGTAACACATTTCACTACAAGATTTAATTTACTTTGTTCAACCATAAAAAGCTCAACAAAAGCATAAAACAAAAAAACACATTCACCCCCCCTGTGTGTTATTCATTTCCTAACAATTTTCTATAAGAGTTCATTTCTTTCTTTCAACAACTCCATTTTGTTGTGGAGTTCCGGGGGCAGAAAATTTCTGTTGATCCCTTTATAATTATAGAATTCTTCCATAATGTTGTCTTGAATTCAGTTTCATTGTCACTTCTAATAATCTTCACATTATGTGTTGATCCTTTTTACAGTTCCCTTACATGATCAAGAAGAATATATGGAGTTTGTATGCAGAAAATATACCCATGTGTATCTTGTGTATTCATCAATAATCACAAGTGCATATCTCTTTTTAGCTATAGACATTACAATACATGGACCAAAAAGATCAATATGTAACAAGTGATATGGTTTAAGAATTGAGGATTCAGTCTTACTCTTGAAAGATGATTTCCTTAATTTGGCCTTCTGGAAAGCATCACATAGGCCATCAGGAGTAAATACTGCATTGGGAAGTCCTCTTACTATATCTTTCTTCTTAAGTTCATTGATGTTGTTGAAGTTGAGATGGGAAAGTATTTATGCCAGTTCCGGCTATCTTCCACAGTTGCTCTATTCAATAGACAAATTTCAGAACTATCAGTATGTGTGGAGACCCTGGCTTCATATAAGTTACCATGTCTGTACCCAGTCATTGCAACATTGCCATCTAAAATATTGACAATCTCACAATGTTCTTTATAAAAATCTACATGATATACTCTGTCACAGATTTGACTCACACGAATCAAATTATGCTTGAGTCCTGTAACTAGAGCTACATTTTCAATGATGATAATTCTAAGTTTGATATTTTCATATCTCAGAGTCTTTTCTAAGTTTCCATTTCCATAAGAAACACTTGGGTAAGCCTTTTCCATAAACTCCGATAACGGGGCTTTATTTCCAGTCATGTGTCCTGAACTTCCGTTGTCCAAGACTAACTATTTTTTAATGTTACCCTGCAATCAGAATAGCCATTAATTAGTATTTTTAACGACCTATACTTTCTTGGATCCTTTGGCATTTTTAAGTTTATTAACATTTACAGCAGAAGTCTTTACATCAGAGTTTATGCTAACATTCTTAATATTAGAGTTTACACATGCAGAAATAACTTTTGTCTTATTTAAAGAGGGTCTTAGTTCATAATAGTTATACTACAAACTTTTATACTCTTTACATGTGTAAATGGAATTCCAAACATTACAACAATGAAAACATGGAGTCTGTGTTTTATATCTAATTGTTCTATTCCTAAACTCTAATTTAGGAAGAACATAATGTATCCCTTTATTCTTCCTGCAAATAACCGCAAGATGATTAGTACTACCACAATTTAAACTAGCCTTTCTAGGTGCATTAGGAATAGGTTTGTATTTATTTTCCTTATTAACACCTACTTTTCCATTTCTATTCTTTCTAGGTTGTTTTTCCTTCTTTTTCATTTTTACTTCCTTCAGCTTTTACTTTAGCTATTTCTGAGTCATTAAACCAATATTTACTGACTTGATATGAACCTGTTCACACTTATCAGTTTTTAAGCTTGACTTAGGTGCTGATGTTGACCCTATTTCATTTACTAACTTAACAACATCGACACTTAAATTAAACTTAACAGGTTTTAACTGAGACTTGTTCAGTTTTACCCTTTTATCGGTATTTATTGGGTTGACCTCCTCAATTTCTTTCTCATTTAATTCATCATAATTAGATTTATTAGCATAACCTAATTCTGATCCCCAACAACCACTTTCTATTAAACACTGAGTTGATTTTCCTGAATTAGTCCAAAGCTTGATAACTTTTCTTTCTTTAGCTAATTCTTTTTCAAGATAAGCATGAGTTTTTAATAATTTAGCTTTAACATATACAAAATCATCTCTCTCTTTTTGAATTTCTAACAAGAAAACCAACTCAACTTTTAGGTGATCATTTCTTTTATTTAAGTCAGAGTTTTCAATTCTGATCCTAGAAATTTCAAAAGTTTGATCGCTATAACTAACATGCAGAGTTTTAAGAAATAGCCTTATTCAGAGATATCATCAGTATCAAAAGAAAGAGTAGTGTGAGGTACTTTCATCTCAGTAGTCTCAAACTCACTATGAGCATTTTCCATGAGAGCATAGTTGACACCCACATCAAATTATGATGTATCATCTTAATTCTTCTTCTTTGTAATCAAGGCTTGTTTCTTCTCAGCTTTTGGCTTTCTGCAATCAGCTCCAAAGTGTCGAACTCCATCATAATTGTAACACTTTATATAAGAACCGAGAAATTGAGACTGTTTTGTAAAATATTAAATAAGTATTATTTGTTTTATTATATCATAAACTATGTTGGATCATAAAATGTTAACTGTTATGTGCTGTATAGGTTCAGTGTGGTTCGGGATATTTTCGGTTATTTTATTACGTGTTAAATGGGTTTATAATAAAAGTTATGATATCCAAAATGTAACACCCCCAGATCCGGGGTCGGGGATCCGGGTTGTCACGGTCTTTCTTTCCACAATATCACTTCACTTAATTAATAATAAATAACCTCATACTGTGACCCCACACTAACACACACCACAACCCGTTATAGTCTCAGAGATGAAATTGAAATAAGTACAAGTCTTTGAATCCACAATTTAAAATTATTACAACCCAAAACGATTACTTGATAATTTACAGTTAATTGCCATTATCTGCCATAAGTTATAATTATACATAATTTGATTCTCAAAAGTAGATGGTCTAAACTACAATGGATCTACCTCTGCAGCTATAGCAGCTACAACATCACCGGGAAGACGCGGGACGCTTCCCACGCGCTTGCGCTGGGTCTGCTGGAGTCTGGCCATCTCTCCTAACTGTTGTTGTGTGATGAAGAAATAAAGCAAGAGTGAGCCTTACAGCTCGCAAGATAATATATATAGTGATAACAATAATATAAGTATCTAAATGGATACTTAATAGCATCTCTATCATATGCAAGATAATTACTTACTAGATATAAGTAAAAACAAGGAATGAAGTTACCAATACTTCACCACACTTATATCATATATAAAGTTACTTGAACTACCACCGTTCAAAGTATTATAAATTTTAAGAAAACATCCCATAGATGAGACCACAAGTTAAGACTTGAATAGATTCAATCTTTGAAATATTATTGAATGAAAAAGTTATGAGATACTTTATTTAGTCCCGATATATATATACACATATATATATCTCTAAAACATTTCCTGGAACCTCTGTTATGTAAAGTATGAACAGAGTTTGAAACATCCAATGAATTTTGGAAAGGAAAAGAATTTTGGCATAAACCCGATATCTCGCTGATCAGGCAAAGATACCAATAAGTAACCTTTTCTACTGTAGATGGATGAATTCCTCACCGGTCATCACCCTGGCCGCATTAGGACCTCGCGCTAGACCGTACCCCGGCCCCTCACGCGTTGATGGACTGCCACCCAGCCACTTACACAATAATAGACCGTACCCCGGCCTGTCGCTTATGCCGACTCAATGAGATGGGCTTACTTCCCGAACGTTGGGCAAGTAATCAATTCACTTACCAAATCTGCAACCTCGTTGCGAATATAAAATACACCACAGAGCCGGATTCCCCAGGTTTTGAGCGAGTATTTAAATCCCCTTAAAAAGGAAGATCTTAAATATAAAAAATGAGTTTTGGGATCCGCTCTGACTTTTAAAAATCATTTTGAAGACTCGAAAACACTTTAAAGAGTGGTTGGAGTAAGGCTGATTTAATGAAGTAAATCAGTCCCCAGAATATTTAGAAAATGACTGAATATTATTATCTAAATAATATTCCCATAAAGAATAATCTTTATAAAAATAATTGGAGTAGAAGTATTAAAACTTATACTTGAAATAAACATTAAATAACCAAAGATATAGTTATATGAAAGTATTATCTTTATTTGAATAATCGAAAATAAGTTTGATTATTAACACCTTACTCTTTAATAAAATAAAGAATATATTACAGCACATTATCGGAGTCATAGATCCTCAAATGAATATTCAAATAATATTCATAATAATATAAAAGAGTCATAAGTCCTCGAATAATATTCGAAATAATATTCAATAATAAAATAAAGTTTCAAGTTATCGAATAAACCTTATTCGATTAATAGTTTGGAAAACTATAACCATATATATATAAATATATAAATATATATATATATATATATCCATATCCATATATATAAATTCTACTCGGGATCCTCGACTCCCGGTTTTTGAAAATATTTTCACCTTTGGGTCCCTATACTAAGGGTATATGCAAGTTACCGCTATCCTCTAGCATAGGTATTATCAAATGAACCAACAGATATATATTTCAAGAATATGAAACAGGCATGCATATATACCATATCACATGCTACAATATATCGCAAAAGTTTGCTAAATAACCAATAGGCATTTATCGCAAGATCATGCATATACAAATGTATACATCACAACAACAGTGTATCGGATAGAATACTTGCCTGAGCGACTTGGGGGCGAGAAAGGCTCGGGACGAGTCTGATAACCTATAAACAACAAGTAAGTTGGAATTAAACCAAAATCACTTGTAAATCTATGATTTAACTAACTTAGACTCTAATGCTAGTTTTGCGCTCACCGATTCGCTTAAGTCACTCGGGTACCCTCGGCTCCACCATTTTTAATAATTTAACCTTTACGAGTTTTAAAACGATTCTTTCGCGAATGTCTTACCAACTGCCTAACACACTTACCATAAATGTTTCACACATTAATTAACCCTTATTGGTCTTTAACCTACATTCCAAAGTAAGGCGAGGGAAAAAGTTTCGTTCGTCAAACGCCGTTACTTGAAACGGTCGTTTCTCCTAAACCGTAAATCGGAATCGAACGAACTACATATCAAAACGAAGCTCGTAACATGAGCTATCTAAACATGGCAGTGGTCACAATCTAGCAGGGGGTTCTCGGGTCCTAATGCTATGCACAAAAACAGTCCAAAGAAAATCGGACGTTACGACGGCTATGTTTACGTGATTTCCAAATTTTAACCCATTCACAAACAACCCAAATCAACCTCAAATCCAACATACAACCATCCTCCATCCTTATCACATCATAACCACCCCAACCAATTCAATTTAATCTTTCATACTTATGCTTAAACTTAACTTTAATCATTCTTAAGTTCTTTTAAATCAAAACCACAATAATTACCATTCCATTCACTACCATACCAAATCTCAAACTCTAAATCATAACAACAAGATACAATATCAACCCACTACTCAAAATCACCTTATAATATATATGAACCTAGGGTTTGGAAATGGTATACCTTCCTTGAAGTGGTGGGTGGAGCTAGGAAGCCTTAAGAAGCTTTGAGAAGCCTTAGGAAAGCTTGGATCTTCAAGAAAAACAAGAAAAAGTTCAAGTTAAAAACTTGAAAACACTATTCATTGTCTTCTTCTTTGATTAAATGAAGAAGTTAGAGAAAGAATTAATGGCTTAAACTCATGATATAGCCATAACTAAGCATAAAGATGATTAGGAAATTTTCTTACCAATTTAGGAAGCTTGGATCTTGATTTTTGAAAAATCTATGCCTTTAAAATGTAAAAAGCCGAGAGCTCCTAAGAACAAATGCCTTGGTTGTTTTTGATTTTTGATGAAATGATTTTGCTAGCTTGGTTGGCTTGATTTGTATTTGATTTAGTAAATTACTACCTTGCCCTTGAATTTGTGTGGTCCTTATTCAACCACACCTCCTTCCTTCCCATGTCATGCTTACCTCATCCTCATGATATCATCCTTCCTTCCTTGTCTTCTTTCTATTGGTTGGATGACATCATTCCCACTAATCCCTTTGATTAACTTCCTAATCGTTTGCCTAATGACCGCTGATCTGTTATACGGTTCGCTTAACTTTCGTTCTCGTTTATCGTTTGAAGGATCATACCCGGGATCTTATTACTTAGGTTCCCTTAACCTTTCTCAATACATTATATTCCTTTTTTATGATCCTCTGTCATAATCCTTTAATTTAAATCCTTTTTATCCTGTTACCTTATACTCAATTCTCTCCGTATCTTGTGGATTTCCGGGAAAAACCAAAGTGTTCGGAATTGGATTCTGACGATATTTACATACACTTATATACTTCATAGAGTACTAATAAAATCCCAGAATATCCATAACAGAACCCCTACATAGTGTGGCGCGAAAAGTTTTCTCATTCAGCTAAAACACTATTCACAAGGGTTACAAAAAGTTGAAAAATTTTGGGGTTATTACACAAAATTTGTTTTAATATTTGTTATTGCGTTTAGAGCATTTGGCCTTATTTTTCATAATATGACGTTTACCATGTTGATTTTCCTAACATCTAGTTAATTTAGAAAATGTCTCGTTTTGTGAAAAATGATTTTTTCGGGTACTCCGAAGCCCACAAAAATCATATTTTTATTTTTACAAAATTACGGGACTTTCAAATATTGCATATTTTTTAATTTTTAGATTATTCATATTTTTGGAGAACTTGGACATATATTTTGTATTTATTTAAAATTACAAATTTAAAAATAATTCCCCATAAAATATTAATTAAAGGCTCATTAATTTTATTTAAGGGTATAATTAAGGCCTAAATTATAATTAGGGGTATTTTTCTACAATTATAAAAGATTAATTTTTTTATTAATTTTATAAAAAATAAAAAAAAAATCATAATTATTCTCTAAGCTTGTAGAGATTGGATTTGCAAATTGGTGGAAGTGGATGGGATGGATTGTGAGCTGTGAGAGAGAGATGTGCCAAAACATCTTTCTTATCTTTTCTTGATGTCTGCCCAGAGTTTGTTCCAAAGCTTTACCAATAAAAGGGAAAGCCTTTAGTTGTGCCTTGTAGACCTCTGTAATAGCATCATATACCTCCTGTAGAGTGAGGGCCTTGCTATTGCTACTCAAAATAGTTATATATTCATCCCTGAATCTAGCCAAAGCCTCATCCATAGTAACACTAAAATCTTTAGATAGTTAGGCATCAACATTCCCATCCTGTTCAGATTCATTAGCTATCTTGATCTGTTGAGCTTCAACTTCTTCCTTGTAAGATAACGAGATGGCTTGATAATCCTGATTTGATATGTCTATTGTGAGTAGTTGTTGGGTAATATTATCCAATCCTGCTAATTGGTCTACTAGAAGATCATGCATTGTTGTTGTTTGAGTTTCTGCATCATGTAACCATTGAGAGATTAAATGTGAGGTAGATGGTTGATTTGAAGTGTTTAGGTTTGGTGTTTGGTGAGATGTGTTTGAGGTAGAGGGTATGGAGATAGGAACATCACTTGTGACAGATGTCATAATTGTACTCACAGTTGGAACTATGGTTGTGACAGTGCATTGTTCACCAAGAATGGGAACCTCCATTTGAATTGGAGGGGATTTGACCAGGTTACTGTCATGTACCATGGTCTCAAACCTTGTTCTTCTTGCAAAGAAATGGCACTTGAATGAGCTAAACTTGCATCCCAATAGCTGGATCATTGGCAATTGTACTACCAGCTTCAATTGACAGTGCAATTTCATCTAGGGTTTTGAGAGGAGTTGTCCCTGCTAGAAGACCTCCAATTGAATTGGAAAGGATTTAGATAACCCACCCCTTAGGAGTACTACCCTCAAACCTGTCAATCTATGAAGATTATTTGGCACATGAAGGTGCTAGAGTGTCTTGCATATGGTCTTCAGTGAAAACTGATGAAACCCCTGTCTTTGTGTTGATGTCATCAAGGTCTATCCCAACATGTAACCTTTCACCAACTGAATGTAGTTTCTGGGTGGTGATCACAGTTTAATGAACTCTGTCACTTAATTTTGAAAAAAATTGAGATTAGGATTCAGGTTTTTTATCGTAGGAAGAAGAAATTTCTGAAATAAGATTTGTGAGATCAGAATTGAGTGTTGGCAACTCCCCTTGAGTAAATGTCGGAGTTTCAAATGATGTTCCCTCTTTGTGTGTGCTAACCAAATTCCTTCTTTCACAAACTTGAGTGTGCTCTAGTTGGGGTGCAGACTCTTTACAGATTGTAATTGGGAGAATGCTTGATTTAATAGAGACACCTTGTTGAGAAGATGTCCCCAGAGTCTGTTTATTTCCCTCTATTACAACTGCATCATTTTGGGAAGATGCGGAGGTAGTTTCTTGGGTGGTCAACTCAACTGCCTTTTTCTTCTTTGGCTTTCTGACCAGGTTAGACTCTAGTTTTGTTTGGTCCTCACCACTCTCAAAAATTACAGTCAAGGGCGCATTCTTTCTCTTCTTTGTACTCACTCTATCCTATTAGGAGAATGAAGTGGTTGGTAACCTAGCTTCTAATGGTAGAGTATAAGTGGTCTCAATTGGGGAAGGCCCATGTTGGTTATCCTGTGTTTGTACTTCCACAGGTACATGAGCCATAACTGTACTAGGTATGGCACTAGACCTCATGTTAGGCATAGGGTAGGGATAGGTTCTAAATCTCTTTAATATAAAGTTAGTTAGATTAGACCTACCGGTACCTTATTCTTTGTAATTAGTGAGCCTGATAAAATTTTGGACACTTGTTTACAGTTGCCTATTTTAGTTCTATCAATACCATCCAGTAAATGTATGTCTACAACTTTATGATTTAAAGTAGACATAATAAATTTAGGAAAAAAGATTCCTTACCTCTATTGGCCAAAGGCATTATGAGCCTTGTGCTGAGTTCTTCCAAGATTAATAGCCCCACATTAAGTTGCTTGTTGTAAACCATGGAGAACACTATCTTTTGGACCACATTGGATATATTGTCATACCCAGTCTTCCTGCAGGTGAAGGCTCTAACAATTGAGTCAAACAGAAAAGATCATTCCCTCCTGAGATGCTTCTGGTTCAAGCTGGCAAGGTTGATCTTCTCACTCTAGTTTATGAAATCCATAAACTCAGCTATTTCCTATTGAGTTAGCACCTTCACCATGTTGTCTGTAGGGATGCCCAATGCTTTGTCGACATCATTGGCATCAAATTCTGCCTGGTTTCCCTGAATTGGGCAGTTTACCACCAAGGACACAACTTGATTCTCATGCACAACAGTGTTGACCACAACTCATTTCCAAAATGCATTGAGCACGTTCAGGTACAAGATATGACTAGGAGTCTGTAATAACTCGAATTTTTAAGACTTTGTAAAATGCTTGATGAATAGAAACCCTGACAATCGGGGAAAACGTTTTAGTCCACACTATGTTGTGCATGAGAAATTGAGTTTCCGAGTCGATAACGTGATTGTACGTACCAAATGAGTGTATGTAAACGCTATTAGTTTTCGAAAAAAATGAACTTTGAAAAACAACCATATCTATGAACCATCAGGGATTACGAGAATCAAAATATAAATACAAATATAAAATCCTACAAATTCAAATACAAGTACGATACTTCAAAACGTAAAGAACATATAATAAAGGATTTACACCGCGGACCGTTTACGAGAATTTATTATGAAAATGAATAAGCGACTGAGCGAACACGTAAACGATTAAATAAACATATCAGACCAAGCTAACTATACAAGCTAACTATAGTAAGAAACTAACCATGGTTAAGTAGCCAAATAGTAAGCTAGCTAGATAGGAATGACAACCTAAAAGCTAGTAAATAGTGAACAAGTACCTAAACTAAGTAGAATAACTTGGTACCTAGGATGGCTAGCAAAGATTTTCTTGAGTTACTAGTATTAGGATATATAAAAGATTATATATCATATCACTTGTCCAAGAAGCATCTAAGAACACAACACAAAACTCTCTCTTCTCTCTCCTTTCACTCCATTCGGCCAAATAAGAAAAATGGGAAGAAATCAAAACTCAAAACCCACTTCTAGCCATGGAAAAATTCTATAAATAAATCCCAAGCTTCATACATCCTAAACTAAGGTAAGAGAAATTTTTGAAATCATTCTATTAAGGTTTTATGGGTGAAATAAATCCAAGAAAAGTGATAATGAATAGTAATGAATAGTAACTCTTCTTAGTTTCTTGATTTTATGGCTTGATTTAGGTTCCTTAAACTCAACCAAGCATCCCAAAGACTCCACCATCATTAGGAAAACATCACAAGATTTCAAGAAAGGTATAAATCTTTGACCAATCTTTATTTGAGGTGTAAGTTTCAAGAAACTTTGAGATCTTAGCTATAAACCTAGTTTTAGTAGTTGATTTGCTATTGTCTTGATGTTTAGTTAGTTAGTTTTAAGGTTGATAATTGTTGCCTCAAGAACATGATGTTATTGAGAGTAGTTAGTGTTGAGATGATGATATGATGATTTTTGGTGATTGAATGATGATTTAAGACGTAAACAAAATTTTAATCGTAATCGTAACCTCGTAAAAATGAATAAAACACAACTTAAAGTTTCTGCAGAAGTTCCCAAATGTATAAACTGTATTTTCTTGAAACTTAACAATTGATTATGATATAAAATGTTTTAGGGATCGTTTAGGCACTTGAATCGCTTGATTTCGATTTACGGATCAAAAGTTATGACCGTTTTAGTAAAAGTGATTTACGCGACATAAACTGCTACGAATTACGAACTTTGGGAATAGAAATGATCGACTTAAAAATATTCAAAAATCATGAATTTTTTACAGAGAGTAAGAAATAGAGTTTTTTTAACTTCTATAAAAATTTAAATTAAAAATAAAAATTTCTCAATTTTATAAAAATGTCTGAGCCAAGACCGCGCGATTAGGAAACCATTAATAATCGTAAGCGAAGCCGAGGACCGAAATGTAAAAGGTATAAATGGACATAAGGGATTTCGGAAAGAAAGAGAACATGAAAAGTACTTATGTTTAAAGGAATAATAAGAGTAGAATAATTTGCGAGAACGATTAATAAGTAGCGCATATGTACGAGTCGCCATAAATGAAAACGGGATCTAACGAAACGATATATATTTTTTATTATAGATTTCCAAACGGACCCTAGAGCATCCTCCACCTCGAAGTACAAAGGCATGTTTACGAACACAAGTCCATATACTGTTGTGTTGTGAAAATATTGTTTTACTATCTTTTGCATAAATGTCATATTTGCCATAATACTAGTATTTGAGTTTTTCGCATCAAAAGCGATTGTGTTACGATGTATATATGTCGTAGAATATTTTAACGCTACCATGAGCGTGATGTATAATTATAAAATCGAGATTCGGTCAGAGTTTTAAATGAAAACATGGGATTCATTCCGGTGATGTTTTGGACGATCAAAAGTCCGTACTTTTTTTATTCCAAGGGACTCGATGTCCACTTGCGAAGTATTAAATACCTCGAAATTATTTAAAATGATTTCCAAAGATCATATTTCCTCAACTATATTTTATTACTCAGACAATGAATGTTATTTCAAATATTCATTTATTTTAGGAGAAGTATTCTCCAACGATTATTTATTTCAAACTCGATTGATTATATTATTAAAATATTACTCTAATTATTTAAACATAAATTAGTTGAGGAATATTATTTCAAATATTCTTTTAAAAATTTAATTATTTGAGGTCTAATTATTTAATAATTATTATTTAATTATTAATTATTTATTAAATAATTTAATATGATTTAAAAATCATAAAACCTATTTTCAAATAAACATACTTTCAGATTGTCGAAAAATATTATTTCGATATATTTTAAATATTTTGAATATAGTTTCAAAAGGAACTTTCCCCTTATTTATTTATCTGTTGACAACAGTCAACTCACATCCTTGGTACTTCCCCCACAAACTTTCGGAAGTAAATATATATACATATATGAAATGAGCCGTGCCTATCAATAAGCTAACGCTTCGGGAACTTCGATATAGTTCGATGTTTCAAGTATATGATAGGATTCTTAAAAGGACAAAGGAGGTGTAGAGATCCCGTACTTCGTGGACTGGGTAGACTGCCATTTTAATTTTCCGTATGGGAAGGTACCATGTGTACTGAAGGACATACGAAGCATGCAAAATATACACGGGGGAAGGGGAAGAATATAAAGCTCGAATGCGGCTTGGGTGACAACCAGGATGTTAAGAAGTCGTCCATCTATATTTAGAGAATGATATCATTATACGACTGATCATCTTATCTCGGGGGCTCCGATGAAGGTCCTTTTTTTCCAATTGGAATTATGATGCAATACCGTAGCCCAAGCCTAGTTGCTGGGTTTACCATTAAGGTATTTGCAGGATAATAAGTTAACAAAAGAATTGTTTCCGAAAGGAGGTATGTAATAACAAGGAAAACCGTTTTAAGTAAACATATTTATTGTAAATGGAATCATACATAAATTTCTCATACATTCTTTCCATATTGTACATTATTATGCTGGGAATTATAGCTCACACCTGTTTTCTTAAATTGACACAACACAACTTGAATCAAGATGCCTATCATGAAACTCACGGCCAGGAAACGGGTAGGAAACGGCCAGTTGTTCTGTAGGATGTTTAGTGTTGAACCTCAGGTAGACCGAATAAGCTGTATTGGTTTTTTTGTTATTTTTTAGTCTGGCTTATTTACAAGTATGACTTATGTAAGATAATAAATAAGAAACGTATATTTGGCCGACAGATTAGCCTTACTTAAAGGTTATTTCCGCGGTAAGACTTAATTACTTTTGGGATTGTAATAATTATTACTTTGTGGATCGATACACTCTAGTAATGAATGGTTCGTTTCCAAGACAATAACCTGTAAGTGTGTGTGAGTTGATATGTGTGGGGTCATAAAGGTGTGAGTATTTATATATTTTTGGACTAGATAAGTGTTAAACATGATTCGGTTTGACGTGGCCTCCTAGATCCCTGGCCCCGGATTTTGGGGTGCCACAGAAATGGTATCAGAGCCTTAGGTTATCAAATCTTAGAATGGATAGGATATAAAATACGTAGACATAAGAATAATAATAATCAATTAGAACTCAAGTCGAGTTCGTCATCAGACTACATGGGTGGTCTTGACAGTATTACCGTCAAGGGAATTCCGACTCTAATTTAGTAACACCTTGCCTATTGTGTCAGGTACCAGTGGAGCCTGTGGGGGAGGTTGATCTTGTTGAGGATGTTATGGCCTCGAAGCGTGACCCTTCTCCCAAGACGGAGGACCCATCCATTGATAACTCATATGATGACCCTACTGAGGATCCCCCGGAGGAGGAGACTAACTTCCCTGCCCTATAGCTGATGATGTTGAGATGCCCCAGGGCGATGGCATAGACTGGACAGACATAGAGATGTACCTTCTCTTGACTGTTCACCCTCTTACACCTTACCCAGGGATGCTGAGCCCTTTTCCCTACACTGATGAGGACGAGAATAACGAGATGGAGGCACACACCTAGGACATATTCTCTAGTGACCCAGATTCACCGCTACCACCCCCAATGACCATACATGTAGCCATGGATGATTGGATAGTGGCTCAGCTTAATACTGAGATCACCACGGCATCTTCCCGCATTATGGAGCTACGACAGGCGCTGACCGTCGAGAGAGCCATCAGGCTAGGATACCTATGGAATTTTAGAGCTGCTGCCCCGGCTATAGCTCATAGGGAGATTGATGGGATTGAGCTCCATACCCGAGTACAGATGAGAATGACGGCGATGGGAGGATACATCCCGGTAGTTGATGCAGAGCTGATGTTGTAAGAGCGATAAGGAGGGTTCGAGACCTCACGCACAGTGACAGTGACTGAGAGACCAGTGACTACTTATGGACCTTGTAAAGGGCTGGGAGACTTGTCACCAATTTTGTTAAGATCGCTAGTAGTAGATAGCATTCCTAGCCCTTCAGGGTACCCGGTATATGTATTTGTATTTCAGTATTCAGGACCATGTATGGATTCGGATGGTTGTCTTGTCCCCAAAATATATTATGGGAGACCCTATGATATATATCTAGAAGTTATTAAGAAATTGTTTACCATATTATTGCACTTGATAAAAGCATACTAGATAATTAATAACATGCTTACCTATGAATAAATTAATTCAAATGTAAAATTTTGCAGCTGTATTGACATATTTTCATTATGCCACCCCGTAGAAGAGGAACCAGGGCACGACCCGCAGAATCTATTAACCAACAACGAATGGACCTGACCACAGAGTGAACAAGGAAAGTGAAGAAGACCTAGTATGATGAAGAGGAATATATTGAAGAAGAAGCTGAGGGTACTCATCAGGGAAGGAACCCCATAAATGAATTTATGGAACTTTTAAGGACCAATCTTAACCAGTAGCCCATTCCACCACAACCGCATATTATCGAACAGACTGCTGCCACTGCCGTCAGGGCATTCAGATCTCTCAAACCCCCAGAGTTTCTAGGATCTGCCGACCCCGTTGAGGCATGGGCCTGGCTCAAGGAAATAGAAAAGTCCTTCGAAATACTAGGTGTGAAGAGCGACACAAGTCCATCTTTGCCTCTTACATGCTAAAGGGGGAAGCTAACTACTGGTGGGAGTCTAAACGTAACCTCGAAACTAATGTTGTGATTCTATAGGATAGATTTACCCGACTATTCTTAGACAAGTACTTCCCTAGGTTTTGGAGACCCGGATGGAAATAAAGTTTTTAGAGCTGAAACAGGATAAGATGACTGTGGCAGAATACGAGGCTAAATTCACCGAGCTATCACGATTTGTACCTGAGTTTGTGAATACAGGAGAAAAGACGGCACGAAGGGTTCATCTTGGTCTGAAATAGTAGATCCAGATCGAGTAGCATTGCTAGAACTTACAAATTATGCCACCTTGGTGCAAAAAACATCGATTGTGAAGCAGGCAACCAATAAAGTTTATAAGAGAAGGAAAATAAGAAAAGGAAGATAGGAAGTCAAGGAGGAGGAGGAGGAACCGGGAACAGGAGCCTTCCAAACAGGTTTGTCAGGGGAGTGGTGTCCCAACCTGCGAGAGGCCCCATATTTAGAATGGCCCCAAGTGAGAGTGTTGACAGGGCGGTGGACCATCTAGGGTAACATTTCATAGCCAACCCCGCGTCCCGATATCGGAGTGTCAAACATGCGGAAAGAGACACTTTGGAGTGTGTCACCTGGCAAGAGCTCCTTTGAAATGCTACAGGTGTGACCAAACCGGACACCTCACCAACAACTGTACCCAACCCAAAGTAGCATGTTTCCAGTATGGGAAAGTAGGGCACATGAAGAAGGATTTCTCGGAACTAAGGCCCCCAGCCTCAAGGATGAGCAGAGCTGCATCCAATCGACCCCCAGCTGCTAGGACTTTTAACATGACCATTCAAGGCGCTGTCCGGAACACTGATGTGATAACAGGTACTGTTTTGTTAAATTCTGAACGTGCAAATGTTTTATTTGATTCCGGAGTGACCAAGTCTTTTCTATCTCAAAAGTTTGCTAAGAAATTAAACCTTAATGATGTACCCTTATGTAAGGTATTATGAGTGGAAATAGCAAACCGAGAAATAATTCATGTAAATCGAGTATACCCTAAATGCAAGTTGGAACTAGAAGGGAAAGCCTTTGAGGTTGAATTAATCCCAGTTGCATTAGGAGAATTCGACATGATTCTTGGAATGTATTGGTTATCTAGTAATGGAGCGCAGATAGATTGTGAGCAAAAGGAAGTAAGGATAAGAGTGCAAAATGGAATGGGAATAGTGTTTAAACGTCAACGACAGACCCATAAATTTCTGAGCATGATTCAGGCTAAGAGATTGTTAAATAAAGGTAACGAGGCCTACTTGGCTTATGTAATGAATACTAAGAAGGAAGTTCCCAATATACAGGACATACCCGTAGTAAATGAATTCGAGGATGTGTTTCCAGAGAACTTACCAGGATTGTCACCCGACAGAGAAATAGAATTCGCTTTAGAATTAGCACCAGGGACGACACCAGTATCCAAGGCCCCTTATAGACTATCCCCGGTTGAGATGAAGGAACTAGCTTGTCAACTACATGAATTATTAGATAACGGAATGATAAGACCCAGTGTGTCACCATGGGGTGCACCAGTACTGTTTATAAAGAAAAAGGATGGTAGTATGAGATTATATATAAACTATCAAGAGTTGAACAAACTGACTATCAAGAATAGGTACCCTCTTCCTAGGATTGACGACCTATTCGACCTGCTCAAGGGTGTTGTGCGCTTTTCCAAAATAGATTTGAGAACAGGATATCATCAGCTGAAAATCAAATCAGAGGATGTACCAAAGACCGCATTTCGCACTAGGTATGGACATTATGAGTTCTTAGTCATGTCGTTTGGGCTAACCAACGCACCCGCAGCCTTTATGGATTTGATGAACAGAGTGTTCAAGAAGTACTTAGATTTATGTGTGATAGTTTTCATAAATGATATTCTAATCTACTCAAAGACAGAGCAAGAACATTCAAAACATCTAAGGATAGTCTTAGAAATCTTGAGGAATGAGAAATTATTTGCCAAGTTCTCGAAGTGCGAGTTTTGGTTAAAGGAGGTTCAGTTCTCAGGGCATGTAGTGAGTAACAAAGGAGTTTTAGTCGACCCCGCCAAAATAGAAGCGGTATCCAATTGGGAAAGACCGACTACCCCAACCGAGGTTAGGAGTTTTGTGGGTTTAGCAAGATATTACCGGAGATTCGTGCAAGACTTTTCCAGGATAGTCGGCCCATTGACTAGGCTTATCCGGAAAATGGAAAAGTTTGTGTGGACAGAGAAATGTGAAAGAGCTTTCAAGAGCTGAAAAGGAGACTGGTGTCAACACCAGTGCTTGCTCTTTCCGATTAAAAGGGAGAGTTTGTGATATACAGCAATGCCTCGCACAAGTGACTAGGATGTGTGCTTATGCTGCACGAAAAGGTTATTACGTTTGCCTCTCGACAGTTGAAGAATATGAGATCAGGTACCCCAACCCATGATCTAGAATTAGCATCCATAGTGTTTACCCTGAAAAATTGGAGGCACTACTTGTACGGCGAAAAATACAAGATTTACACAGACAATTAGAACCTCAAGTATATTTTTACTCAGAAAGAATTAAACATGAGGCAAAGGAGGTGATTAGAGCTGATCAAGGATTACGATTGTGAAATTTTGTATCACCCGGGTAAAGCTAATGTGGTGGCTGACGCCTTCAGTATGAACGAGAGACTCAAAATGATAATGACATCTGAGGAGTTAGTGAATTTGAAAAGATGGAGATCGACGTGAGAATAACCGGTAAAGGATCAGAAGGACTATTCGAGATCAAGTTAGTACCGTAACTGACTGAAAAGATACGAGTGTGTCAGGAAAAGAAGATGAATGAAGAAAGAGAAACATTGACCAGACAAGAGGTCAGATGCGAGAAAGATGAGAAATGGATCATGAGGTATGCGTCCCGGATTTGGATTCCGAATGTGCAAGAACTAAAAGATGAGCTGTTGCACGAAGGGCACAGCTCCAGGTATTCAATCCACCCCAGGAGTACGAAAATGTACCATGACCTTAAGGAATATTATTGGTGGCCTAATATGAAAAGAGAAGTAGCAGGATGGGTCAGCAAATTCTTGACATGCCATAGAGTGAAGGCTGAACATCAGCGATCGAGTGGACTATTACAGCCCCTCGAAATTCTGGAATGGAAATGAGAGCATATAGCCATGGATTTTGTGACAAGCCTACCAAGGACTAAAACCAATCACGATTCTATATGGGTTATTATTAGATAGACTAACCAAGTCCACACACTTCTTCCAATCAATGAAAGGTACACCGTAGAAAAGTTAGTGGACATTTACCTGAAAGAAATCATGGTGAGGCACAATGTTCCTGTTGCCATAGTGTCAGATAGAGACCCAAGATTTAACTCCTAATTTTGGAGAAGCTTCCAAGAGTGTGTAGGCACTAGTTTAAACATGAGTACCGCATACCACTCCCAAACAGATGGGCAAAGTGAAAAGACTATTAAGACCCAAGAAGATATATTGCGAGCGTGTTCCATTGACTTTAAAGGGAATTGGAATGACCACTTACCCCTGATCGAATTTTCCTACAACAATAGCTATCACGCTAGCATATGAATGCCTCCGTATGAAGCTCTTTACCGAAGAAGATGTCGCTCTCCTTTATGTTGGGATGAGGTTGGAGAGCATAAAATAATAGGATCCGAGTTAGTCCAGCAAACCAGAGAGGTGGTAGGACTTATTAGAAAAAGGCTGGTAGCAGCTCAAGACAGACAGAAGAAGGATGCCGAGAAGACCAGGAAAGATAGAGAATATGAAGTAGGAGATTCTGTGCTGTTAAAGGTATCTCCATGGAAAGGAGTGATGAGATTTGGAAAGAAAGGGAAATTGAGTCCCAGATTCATAGGACCCTTTGAGATTTTGAGGAGAATAGGACCTCTAGCTTACGAGCTCGCCATGCCTCCTAATCTGCAACAAATGTACAACGTGTTCCATGTGTCGATGCTAAGGAAATACCATGTCGATGCATGACATGTGATAGAGTATAAGCAAGTAGACTTACAACAAGACCTGACCTATGTTGAGCAACCGGTAAGAGTGATGGACCAGAAAGAACAAGTGTTGAGGAACAAGATTGTGAAGCTAGTCAGAATCTTGTGGAGAAATCAGAATGTTGAAGATTCAATTTGGGAACTAGAAGATGCAATGAAGAATAGATATCCCCACATGTTTTCTAATTAATTCCGGGACGGAATCATTTTTAGAGGGGAAGACTGTAATAACTCGAATTTTTGAGACTTTGTAAAATGTTTGATGAGTAGTAACCCTGACAATTGGAGAAAACTTTTTAGCCCACACTATGTTGTGCATGAGAAATTGAGTTTCCGAGTCGATAGCATGATAGTACGTACCAAATGAGTGTATATAAACGCTATTAGTTTTTGAAAAAAATGATCTTTGAAAAACAACCGTATCTATGAACCATCAAGGATTACGAGAATCACAATATAAATAAAAATTTAAAATCCAACAAATTCAAATCCAAGTACGATACCTCAAAACGTAAAGAACGTATAAGAAAGGATTTACACCGCAGACCGTTTACGAGAATTTATTACGAAAACGAATAAGCGACCGAGCGAACGCGTAAAAGAATAAATAAATGTATCAAACCAAGCTAATTATACAAGCTAACTAGAGTAAGAAATGAACTATGGTTAAGTAGCCAAATAGTAACCTATCTAGATAGGAATGATAACCTAAAACTAGCAAATAGTGAACAAGTACCTAAACTAAGTAGAATAGCTTGGTACCTAGGATGGCTAGCAAAGATTTTCTTGATTTACAAGTACTAGGATATATACAAGATCATATATCATATCACTTGTCCAAGAATCATCCAAGAACATAACACGAAACTCTCTCTTCTCTCTCATTTCACTCGATTCGGCCAAACAAGAAAAAGGGGAAGAAATAAAAACTCAAACACCCACTTCTAGCCATGGAAAAATTCTATAAATAAATCCCAAGATTCATACATCCTAAATTAAGATAAGATAAATTTTTGAGATCATTCTATTAAGGTTTGATGGATAAAATAAATTCAAGAAAAGTGATAATGAATAGTAATGAATAGTAACTCTTCTTTGTTTCTTGATTTTATGGCTTGATTTAGGTTCCTTAAACTCAACCAAGAATCCCCAAGAATCCACCATCATCAATAAACACCTCATAAGCTTTCAATAAAAGTATAAATCATTGACCAATCTTTATTTAAGGTTTAAGTTTGAAGAAACTTTGAGATCTTAGCTATAAACCTAGTTTTAGTAGTTGATTTGCTATTATCTTGATGTTTAGTTAGTTAGTTTTAAGGTTAATAATTTTTGCCTCAAGAACATAATGTTCTTGAGAGTATTTAGTGTTTAGATAATGATATGATGATTGTTGGTGATTGAATGATGATTTAAGACGTAAATGAAACTCGAATCGTAATCGTAACCTCGTAAAAACGAACAAAACACAACTTAAAGTTTCTGCAGAAGTTCCCGAATGTATAAACTATATTTTATTGAAATTTAACACTTTATTATGATATAAAATGTTATAAGGATCATTTAGGTGCTTGAATTGCTTGATTTCGATTTACGGATCAAAAGTTATGACCGTTTTAGTAAAAGTGATTTACGCGACAAAAACTGCTACGAATTACGAACTTTGGGAATAGAAATGATCGACTTAAAAATATTCAAAAATCATGAAATTTTTACAGAGAGTAAGAAATATAGTTATTAATTATTACAAAAATTTCAAATGAAAATATGAATTTTTCAAATTTTTAAAAATGTCGGAGCCAAGACCGCGCGATTAGGAAACCATTAAGAATCGTAAGCGGAGCCGAGGACCGAAATGTAAAAGGCATAAACGGACATAAGGGATTGCATAAAAAAGAAAGAGAACATGATAAGTAATTATGTTTAAAGGAATAATAAGAGTAGAACAAGTTGCGAGAACTATTCATAAGTAGCACGTATGTACGAGTCGCCATAAATGAGAACGAGATCTAAAAAAATGATACATATTTTTTATTATAGATTTAAGAGCGGACCCTAGAGCATCCTTCACCTTAAAGTACCCAGGAAAGTTTACGAACCCAACTCCATATACTGTTGTGTTGTGAAATGATTGGTTTACTGTCTTTTGCATAAATGCCATCTTTTCCATGATACTAGTATTTGAGTTTTTTGCATCAAAAGAGATTGTGTTACGATGTATATATGTCGTAGAATATTTTAACGCTACCATGAGCGTGATGCATAATTATAAGACCTTGAGTCGGTCAGAGTTTTAAACGAAAACCCGAAAGTCATTCCAATGATGTTTTGGACGATCAAAAGTTCGTACTTGTTTTATTCCAAGGGACTCTTTGTCCACTTGTGAAGTATTAAATACCTCGAAGTTATTTAAAACAATTTTCAAAGATCATATTCCCTCAACTATATTTAATTACCCAGACAATGAATATTATTTCAAATATTCATTTAATATAGGATAAATATTCTCCAACGATTATTTATTTCAAACTCGATTGATTATATTACTAAAAGATTACTCTAATTATTTAAACGTAAATTAGTTGAGGAATATTATTTCAAATATTTTTTTTAAAATATAATTATTCGAGGTCTAATTATTTAATAATTATTATTTAATTATTAATTATTTATTAAATGATTTAATATGATTTAAAAATCATAAAACCTATTTTCAAATACTTTCCGAGTTTCAGAAAGTCATTCGAATACTTTCAGATCGTCGAGAAATATTATCTCGATATATTTTAAATATTGTGAATATAGTTTCAAAAGAAACTTCCCTCTTATTTATTTATCTGTTGACAACGGTCAACTCACATCCTTAGTACTTTAGTACTTCCTCCGAAAACTTTCGGAAGTACATATATATACATATATGAGATGAGTTGTGCCTATCAACAAGCAAAACGCTTGGGGAAGTTTGATATAGTTCGATGTTCCAATTATATGATAAGATTCTTAAAAGGAAACAAGGAGGGGTAGAGATCCAGTACTTCGTGGACTGAGGAGACTGCCATTTTAATTTCCGTATGAGAAGGTATCATGTGTACTGAAGGACATACAAAGTATGCAAAATATACTCGGGGAAATGGGAAGCATATAAAGCCCGAATACGGCTTGGGTAAAAACCAGGATGTTAGGAAGTCGTCCATCTACATGTAGAGAAACATACCGTTATACGACTGATCATCGTATCTCGGGGGCTCCGATGAAGGTCCTATTCTTCCAATTGGAATTATAATGCAATACCGTACCCCAAGCCTAGGTGTTGGGTTTACCATTATGGTATTTACAGGATAATAAGTTAACAAACGAATTATTTTCGAAAGGAGGTGTGTAACGCAAAGGAAAACCATTGTAAGTAAACATATCTATTGTATATGGAATCATACATAATTTTTTCATACAGTCTTTTCATATTGTACATTATTATGCTGGGCATTATAGCTCATACTTGTTTTCTTAAATTGACACAACACAACAGTGAATCAAGATGCCTATCATGAAACTCACGGCTAGGAAACAGGTAGGAAAAGGCCAGATGTTCCGTAGGATGTTTGGTGTTGTATGTCAGGTAGACCGAATAAGCTGGATTGGTTTTCAGTTATTTTTAGTCCCGCTTATTTACAAGTATGACTTATGTAAGATAATAGATAATAAACGTAGATTTGGCCGACGGACTAACCTTACTTAAAGGTTATTTCCGCGGTAATACTTAATTACCTTTGGGATTGTAATAATTATCACTTTTGCATCGATACACTCTAGTAATGAATGGTTCATTTCCAAGACAATAAACTGTAAGTGTGTGTGAGTTGATATGTGTGGGGTCATAAAGGTGTGAGTATTGATATATTATTATACGAGATAAGTGTTAAATATGATTCAGGTTGACATGGCCTCCTAGATCCCTGATCCCGGATTTTGGAGCGCCATACAGGCAAGGCACCTGCAAGATAGGACTCAGATAAAAACTTAACAAAACTCTTGAATATAACACCCTCCAAATCCTTGGTCTAGATCTGGGGGTTACTTGCTAATCACCAATATAATACAAATCTGTATAACAATTATACAAACATATATCTAACCCCTTTATATCTATCCAGGATCTTTAAGCTTGAGGTATGAATACAAGAACAAATCAGTACATTTATTACAATCCAAATTTAAAATCTCATAGAACTCTCTTTATTACAAACCAACTATCTATACATGTTTTTAAACTAACTTCTTTTATTCAAACATACACCACTTCTATCTACACTATACCTGCTCAGGTAGCTCAAAACTCTCTTCTTTTATCGGGATTAGCACCTTTGGTGCCAGAGGGTCCCGCTGCTTGACTCACTTCTTTACCACTCGGGTCTGAATGAGTTTCATTCTCTGTCTTAACTGAAAAACAAAGTGAATAACAATAATAGGGGTGAGCCATAATTGCTCAGCATGTCCACAATATATTAATAATATTATAAGAAAGATAAATGAACCGGTAATCTATCTATATCTGTAATGATGTATTTCTGTAAAGAATAATAAAGGCCACTATCGACGATTATCAATAAACTAGACTGGATACAAGATTCACACCCATATCCTGTTGATCAGTCAAGATACAATGCAGATCTGTACCTTCCTGTATAGATCTATTCGGGTACCCAGGCTCTACGGCCCAAAATAGAGATCCGGTTAATTTTCAGCCCATAGGATCCAGTTTATACCTGGTCCTTATTATCACCTTCCAGTCCATAAATGAGCTTCCAGAATAATTGGTATGCTTTGATGTATCTCAACATCTAGATATATCAGGATATATATCATGTGTAATCTATTGGAATATGAATAGAGTATTCAACGTATCAAGGGAAATCAGGAATCAAAATGAAATTATAACCAGAAGAACAATAATTGTGTATCAGTATTTGTGAACAGAAATTATCAGCGTTTATCGAGTTAAGAATTTGAGTGAAGAATTTCAATTCACTATTCTGGATTTAGAATAGGGGAAAAACTTGCCTGGTACACGATCTACCGTAAATATATCACCGTTCTCTAACACTGGCTTGGTCCGCCTTGTTGGCTTCGTATCTATCAAAGAAACATACTCATTTAGTCGACTCATATCTTAATCGCGTCTCAAACTGACTTCATGTAGTCCTTATCCCATACGATTATAACTGACTCATATAATAATTACTAGCAATGAGAACTTGATTAACCACATAATTACAAAGCACACATAAGTCACATAGTCATTCTAGGTTTATAAATATTTTTAGAATCGAAATCGGATCAATATTCGCATTATCGAACAATATCTAGCTTATTTCCTAATTTTCGGAATTTATTAGACTCGTCTCAATAATTAATAGGGTCTATAAATAAATAAATATCGAAATTCGACTCGATTCCGGAAGAAATTAAGATTTAAAACTATTTTTATTGAAAATAAATCATTTTTCTGAGTCTAAGGGTCTTCATTTCGTTTAAATTGGATAATCGGTTCAATCATAAATCAATAAATAAGAATAAATCATTTATTATTCAAAATAATTAATTATTTAAATTAATTAAACTTCAAATATATTTTTAAATAATTATTTAGGAAAAACCAAACTTCAAAATGATTTTTCCCTAATGTTTGGAATTAAAATGAATAATTTAAAATAAACTAATTGATTATCAAAATAAATAATCATTTTAAAATAATTAATAAATAAATAAACAAACAATTTTGAATATTATAAAATATATCAAATTTATTTATAAAATAAATCAATTAATTAAATTAATAATCAATTTATTTAAATAAATAAAATAGATTTTAAAAATTTATAAAAATAAAAATAAAAATAAAATTTCCTGAAACATTTGTCAGAAAATGAGAATGTGTCAGAGAGGATCAAAACCGGGTTACAACCGGGTTATGAAGAACATGTCGGGTCTGGAAGAACTCACCGGAAAATTCCCAGATTCCTGTGGGTTTCCCGGACTCTGACCATCCAAACTCAGGCCAAAACCAGTACAGTTTGGTTAGTTTTTCTGCGGGAATCGATTCCAAATAAGTTCAACCATTCAATCACCAGAATCATCCCGGAATCACAACCACCATCAAACTCGACTAAACTCCGGCTAAACATCGAATTCATAAGTTTGTACATGAAACCTTAATATTATTGCTTAAAATAAAGCCTGAAACATCTATAATCAATCCCCTAACCCCTTCTACTAATCTCAGCTTCTTCAAAAATCAAAAACGATCAAATCAAAATTACGTATAAACCCTAGATATCGAATTCACATATTCAAGAATCGTTTGATGAAATTAAGCACATTAATCGACTCTAAACATTCAAACAAAGATATATCAATCATCAAATCACTCTAATAACCCTAGAATCAAAAAGCCATAATTCGAACATAAACCCTAGAAATCAAAATAAAAAATATACGAATCAAAACATCAAATTGATGTTATAAACTGAAAGAACAGATCAAAACCTTTGATTTGAGTACTTACACGACTATGATTGATGCTCAAAATCACCAGAAATCAACGATCGATTCTTTGACCCGAATTCAAAACCCGACCCGAAAAATAGATAATTTTCTGGTTTTTCTGAATTTTTCATAATTTATTTATAATTAGTTAATAAAAATTAGGCAATTTATAGTAGTTAAAATAATACTCTTAATTAAAATTAAGGCCCTAATTATACATCTAATAAAATTAACTGGCCCTTAATTAATAATTTTGAGTAATTATTTTTAAAGTTTTAATATTAAATATATACAATATATATGCGAAAATTTTCCAAAAATTGTGAATAATTCAAAAATACAAAGAAATGGAATAATTGAAAGTCTCATGATTTTATAAAAATAAAAATATAATTTTTGTGGGGGGGTTTGACACCAGAAGGGGCCTGGAAAAGTCATTATTCGCGAAATGAGAAAATTTCTAAATTAACTCGATGTTCGGAATTACGATATGGTAAAATAAGGCCAATTATTTTGTATGAAATATCAGCTATTAAAACAAGATTTGGTCCGTATAACTTTTGATACGAAAGCATTTAACATAAAATAAAACATCCGATAAATACTCAGAAAATACCCTGACGACACAGAACACATATAGTGTAATATTCGGGATATATCGTGTAATTATTTTGCTATTAAATAATTATTATACGTGTCGAGTATCAATTCTGTGAATTAATTGTTAAGTGTTATCTGTATTTGGATATTCAAAAATAATATTTGTTGAGTATTTTAATTTTTATATGTCCAAAATAAAATATAGATAATTGTCATATCTTCCTAATTATTTTTATGTTGATTTATGAATTTATAAGAATCATATGAAATTTATAAAATCTTTTTCCGGGTATTTAAAATCTATTTTATAAAAACGGGAACCAACCGACGTCACCCGTTGTTACGTTTTTGGAACCCGAAACTCTTCGGAGAACTCCTTCCTAACCTAATTGTAATATTCCGAGCATTTTCCATGTTTCGACTTTTTCGATCCGGCGTACGGTTTGTCCTGTGCGGGTCCCGGCGCAACATTTTTGATACAATATTTGTTTCGGTAAATCAATAAAACTCGTATTTTCGATAAACGGGAGCTTTTTATTAAACTACCACAATTATCACTTCGTAGTACATGTAACCAGGCGCTGAGACCAAGACCGCAGTACAAATTGTACTGATTTGGATAATTATCCCGAAAACCGATACCGTTTGGATCAGTTTTTATAGATAAACGTACCGTTTTATATCCGGAAGGATCCAACGGGATACTAATTTTCCGTAAATATAAATAGCCTTTTACCGTATTTTATTTCGTATCAAAATCATTTGCAGACAGATAATTATATAATTTTACAGAGAAAAATCATATATTCATAAACTGTTCCAAGAATCAAACCAACTTTTGAAGGTGTTATTGATCTTTGTTTGAAAAGCTCGAGTACCAGATTTGAAGGTCTTGAAGAGCTCTATCAGATTCCATAACCTATTTTACTGCAGAATCAAAGGTTGATTTTATATATTTTTAATTATTTTGATTAAAAATATGAATTTTTGTTCGGATGGTTGTTTGTATGATTTGATGATTGCATGTTGTAGAGCTTGTTTTCCTGATGATTTTGATATATTATACGTCTGATTTGGAGTTCAATAACATGTTCAAATTTGAGTTTGATTTTCGAATTTCAAAATTAGGGTTTATAACCCGTATGAATGTTTTCAATTGAAATTTGGGGGTTTTTGATTCAGGGGTTATTAGCTGTTGATTTAGAGTGGATTGTGTTCCTTATAAAATTTGCAATCGATTGGTATATAGCTCGTTAACAGAGGATTAGTGAATTGAAGGGAGTTGTGTTTTTAAGTTTTACGATGTTCGCCGGAAACCGGCGATGTTCTTGGCCATTTTCCGGCCAGGACAGGGATGATTATTGAATTTTGATTGCATGTATAAGTTGCTGGTAACCTGTAGATTAATTCTGGACAGTTTGGTGGCCTGAGGTGGCCGGAATCGTGTTCTCCGGCCACACTCCGGCGAGTCGACGGTGGGAGTTTGCAAAATTGCAAACAGGCCCCTGTACTTTTGGAGATGATGAAGTTAGGTCCCTGAAGTTTCCAGACTTTGCAAAAATTGGATTCCTGTTTTAAAAATGTTTAAAAGTCATATTTCCTATTTATTTTTATATTATAAAAATTCATTTTTAATTTCTGAAAATTCTAAAAAAATTTGTATTTTAATTCCGAAAATTATTTTTAATTCAAAAATAAATCTGAATTAATTAGTTAATTAATTTCAGTTAATTTTAATTGATTAATTGGTTAATTAATTCGAAAATTAATTGATTAATTGATTTAATTAATTATTAATTGATTTTAATTAATTATTTAATTAGATTTAATTATTTAAAAATGATGTGAAAATTCCGAAAAATAGTTTCGAGCTTTAAAATATTATTCTAAATTATTTTCAAGGCTCGATAATAATTATAAAATTGTTTCGAAGCCAGAATTGGCTAATCGAACCCTGTTTATTTACCCGAAATTGATCCAACGACCCGTTTTAATTCCGAAAAATGTTTTAAAAATCATTTTAAATAACCAAAAGCTTATTTATGACCCGAGACTTCTTTATAAATGATATATCATTGATTACGTGATGTATTATGTGTTATACGTGACTTGCTGATTGACTATCGGTCTATATATTCGGTGTTTACTTGATTATTGCGTAACCTTCAATCCGTTAATCGGATTTGGGTGAAATGAAGGGTAGATAGAAGTATGTGTTGAATAGAATCGTATGAGTTGATTATTGATAGATGCTTATGATATGTGAGCAGAAGAGAAAAGACGTAGGAAAGGGAAACAGGTAGTTGAGAAGTAAGACGGTTGAGATTGGAAGCGAGTGCAGGATAGTAAGCTAATACCAGGCAAGTGTTCTGAACTTTCTCGAGATATTATAGTACTTGATAGTTTTGTTGATCATGCAAGTGCTTTGAAGCACAGAAACCTAAACCCTGATTCCAGTTTTGATCTTGAGCCATGAACCTTATTCTTTCTAAGCCATTGATTATTGCATACCCAAATATGAACCTTAAATATACGATACTACTCCACAAATACTTACAAACTAAATACCGAACACTGAATCGAATTACCCACACACTCAAACCATTGCATCCTATGCTTTGGAAGGAAAAATCCTTGAAACCTTGAAACACTGATTCCTTTATTATTCAATTCTTTCATTACCCAACAACTAAGCCTTGAAGCTGCCATATTGATTCTCATGAATCCTGAAACCATTTCATTATGGAGCATCCAATGTTGTTAATGATTCTGTTTATTGCTATTATTGCTTATTCTGTTATTATATTAGAATTGGATTGTTTTTATAAAATTATGGACCAGATTCGTGGTCAGACCATATAATGGTCAAATTAGGCCAATGTGTGCCTTGGATCCAGTAGTTAGAGCAATGTTGTGTGCTTTGCTCGGGGCTAGTGCGTGACTGATCAGCAGCCTAACCTTGGGTTTTAAAATAAAAGTATAATATCCAATTCTAAACCATAATCCATTGTTCACTTGATTTCATAACCATATTCACCTGATGATCATTATTCTCAGTTTTGTCATTGTGACTTGCTGAGCTAGTTAGCTCATTTGTGCGATGTTGTTTATATTCTTTCCAGTTAAAAAGGAATTAGTTGGTAGCGAGGATCCCCAGTCCAACGCGAGAGCTAGGGGTTATGGTTGATCGAGTTAAGCTAGCAGGCTTCTTTTGGATAATTTGAGTTTGTAAAAGTTTGTAATAATGTTTAATACTCAGTTTTGAGTTTGAATAGATGGGATTTGATCGGTATGTAATATATTAGTGTGTTTGGCTTGCGTGCATACTTTAACCTGTTGCGATCCATGGTAGTTGGTAAGTAGGGTCACTGCATATTATTATTATCTTTATTATTGTTATAAGCAGGTTATAAATAAGGTGTGTGTGTGTGGACCCCAAACTTCTGACCCGGGTTTGGAGGGTGCCACATATAGCACATAACAGCTAGGGTTTTATGACTAAACACACTTAATGACATAATAAAATATATAATTCATCATTATTATGATATAATACAAGCGTTATTCCCCAGGCGTTACATTGAAATTATCAGGAGCTTGGTTAGAATCAGTAAAAGCTAGGTAGTTGGTACCCTCATTTAGAATAGCAGCTCTAAAATTGTTTGCAGCCATTGTGAGTGTATGGGTTTGAATGGGTAAGAAATTTGAGAGAGAAAGGACTTGAAATGAGAGAGAATGGTGAATATTTGTAAAAGTTAGGTCAATTGAGATCTCGAAAGCGTAAATAGGGGTTATGTCTAAATGTCTCGGTATTTATAGAATATGATAAATGATTTGTCGAGAAGTAAGAATAGACGATTGGGATTTGCTTATCGAGAAGTCACATGAATTACAAAACTCATGTCGATACATCACTATCCTGACTCTTATCGAGATCTAGATAGTGACTTATCGAGATGTAGAATAAATATCCAGTTTATCCTAATTAGACGGCTTATTCCACTTTTTATTTGAATAAATTAAAATGAAATTAGAATGATTTTATATCAAAAGTATTTTACTAAAATAATTTATTAAATTAAATTATTTCAGTTCTAAGTTATCGAGAAGTCTAAAATTTGTACTTTTAGATAACTCCATGACTAAGAATATGTCGAGATCTCTATAATACTTATCGAGAAGTCATAATGAAACTTGTCGAGAAGTCCTTCGAGATGTCATGAAAAAGACTTATCGAGAACTCTATCGAGAAATCTCAAAATGACTGTCGAGAAGTCATTTAGACTCATCGAGAACTTAGTTATGTACATAGTTTTGTTCTTTTCAATTCCGTCGGTATATTAATTTCACAAATTGAAAATATGAATTAACAGTTAGATAGTTTTTCTCAGAATCTGAAAAATTCCAAGTTGAATTTTAAAATTTGAAAAATAAATATACAGAGAATTCTAAAATATTTATTAATCTTATTCTAGTTAAAGAAAGTTGACTTATCAGAAATTAATATGCTGTAACATATTAGCTGAGTTCTTGCCTTTAGGATGAATAATTTAACATTCCAATTTCACTAACAAGTCTAGTGAAAGTTGCTTCATCCAAAGGTTTAGTGAAAATGTCAGCTAACTATTTTTCTGTTGGAACAAAAATTAGCTCAATAGTACTATTTACAGCATGTTCTCTAATAAAATGGTACCTTACATCAATGTGCTTAGTTCTAGAATGATTAAGTGGATTAGCAACAATAGATATGGCACTAGTATTGTCACACATGATTGGAATTTTGTGTAACACTAGGCCATAGTCCATTAGTTGATTTCTAATCCAAAGCACTTGAGCACAACAACTTCATGCAGCTATATATTCAGCATCAGCTGTAGAAGTTGACATAGATTGATGTTTCTTACTATACCAAAATACAAGTGTTTGACCAAGAAATTGACAACTTCCACTAATATCTTTCTGTCAAGCCTGCATCCAACAAAATCTGCATCTGAGTATCCAACAGCTTCAAAACCAGTTCCCTAAGGATACCATAATCCCAAGTTTGTTGTTCCCTTTAAATATCTGAAAATTCTCTTTACTGCAATCAAATGTGCTTCTTTGGGATTTGCTTGAAATCTAGCACACAGACTTGTTGCAAACATGATATCTGGTCTACAAGCAGTTAAGTATAGCAAGAATCCAATCATTCCTCTATAGCCAGATATGTCTACACTTTTTCCTTTCTTATTTTCATCCAACTTGATAGCTATAGACATTGGTGTAGATGGAGGTGAGCAGTCAACCATTCTAAACTTCTTCAATAAATCTTTAACATACTTGGTTTGACTGGTGAAGATGCCATCACTTCTTTGACTAACTTGAAGGCCAAGGAATTAACTGAGCTATCCTATCATGCTCATCTCATATTCACTATGCATTAGTCTTGAAAATCTTTGACACAACTTCTCATTATTAGAAACAAAAATGATATCATCCACATAAATTTGAACTAGGATAATATCAGTACCATGCTTCTTATAGAATAGAGTCTTATCAACTGTCCCTCTGGTAAATCCATGTTTGATCAAGAATTCTGATAGTGTGTAATACCATACTCTAGGTGCTTGCTTCAATCCATTGAGATCCTTTAACATTTTATAAACAAAGTCTGGAAATTCTGGATCTTCAAAGCCATGTGGCTGTTGCACATAGACTTCCTCTTCCAGTTCACCATTAAGGAATGAACTCTTCACATCCATTTGATACATCTTAAAATTTGAGTGTGCAGCAAATGCAAGGGAGATTCTTATTGCTTCAAGTCTTGAAAATGGAGCAAAACTTTCATCATAGTCAATTCCTCCTTCTTATGAGTAGCCTTTAGCAACCATTCTTACTTTGTTTCTTGTCACAATTCCATTTTCATCCATCTTGTTCATATACACCCATTTTGTTCCAATAATGCTTCTATTTCTTGGTGCATGAACCAATTCCCAAACTTTACTTCTCTCAAAATGATTTAATTATTCCTGTATGGTAGTTATCCGGTCAGGATCAAGCAAGGCCTCACCTGTTTTCTTTGGCTTAATTTGAGACAGAAAATATGCATGCAAACATTCATTTGCAGTAGCACTTCTAGTTCTCACTCCAGCATATGGATCACCAATTATTGCATCTTTAGTGTGACTTATATTCCATTACCTGATGTGATCTTGTTGACTAGAATTGTTCTCATCATTGGCATGACTTCCAGAACCACCATCTTCTTCTCCCCCTGAGTTTTGTGCCATCAAACTCAGATGAAATTCTTTCTTGATTGAATTTTCATTTCATGGATCACTTGTTCAGTTGTTTCTTGCTCCATTCTACTTTTTGCGTTGATCTCGACATCATCCTCAGAATCACTGTCATTATTGAGATTTTCAAATTTCAAAGTTTCAGCTTCATTTTCATCAAGACATTCCAAGCCTGGACACTTGTTATTATCAAAAGTCACATCTGTGCTTTCCAAAAAAAAATTTCTGTTCAAGCACATAAACTCTGTAGGCAGTTCTTTCCAATGAATATCCTAGAAAAATTGCTTTAAAAATTAAGAGTCAAATTTTCCCACATATTCAGAGTTGTCTTTGAGCACAAAGCATTTGCTTCCAAACACATCGAGATGCTTCAGAGTTGGCTTTCTTTTTGATAAAATTGTGTAAGGTGATTTGCCAAGGTTTTTGTTGATCAAATATCTGTTTTGAGTATAACATCCAGTATTCATAGCTTCTTCCCAAAAACTTGTTGGCAGATTGGCAGCATTATTCTGGCAGCTTCAACTAAAGTTCATTTTTCCTCTCAACAACACCATTTTGTTGAGGTGTTCTTGCAGCTGAAAATTCTTGAACAATGCCTTTGTCTTTGCAGAATTCACTCAATGCTGCATTCCTGAATTTTGTCCCATTATCACTTCTCTTTCTTTTTACAAAATTTTGATCTTCGGCCTTCTTTTCGACTTTCTTTATGTGCTCAATAATGATGTGTGGAGTTTCATCCTTTGAGTGCATAAATTTCACCCATGTATACCTAGTAGTCATCCACCATCACTAGTGCATATTTCTTTCTAGAAATATACAAGACAATAACTAGTCCAAACAGGTCCATGTGAATAAGTTGAAATGGTGCACTTATAGAATTCATAATTTTGCTCTTGTGACTGGACCTCTTCATTTTTTGCCTTTCTGATAAGCCTCACAAACTTCATCTTGAGCAAATTCCAAATTTGGCATGTCTCTCACTCATTTCTTTTTCACCAAGGTATTAATTACTTTGTAGTTCAGGTGAGAGAGTTTCTTATGCCCAACTTGCTTTGATCACTGGAAGCCTTGGTATAGAAGCAATAAATTCCATCCTTATTTGTTGAACTTAGATCTGCAACAAACAAGCTTCCTTTTTTACTCCTTTTAGAGCAGTTTTACCAGTCTTTTTGCTGATAATTGAGCAGTCTTATTTTTCAAAATTCACCTTGAATTCCTTGCCAGTAAATTGGCTGACACTTAAAAGATTTACTTCAAGTCCAACAACTAGTGCTACATCATATATAATAATATTTCCTGAAATTAGATTGCAATATCCCATTATAAATCATTTGTTGTTGTGTCCAAAAGTTACCAATGGGCCAACCATCTCCTCAAATTATGATAGCAGGGCCTTATCACCTATCATATATCTGGAGCATCCACTGTCAATGATCCATATGACTCTCTTCATCCTGCCTTGCATACAATGAGGATTAAGTGTGTTTAGCTACCCAAGCATAGTTGGGTACTTTCTTCCTTTCCTCTGAAGTAGCAGAAGTAGAATTTGATGATTCAAAAAGAATAGTATTTATTGATTGATTTGCATTTTCCTTTTAGCTATAGATCCAAGATTAACTTCTTTGAGTTCCACACTCAGTTTATGACAGCTTATCATCCTTTCATATTGCAAGGATTGTAATCAAATTTGTAGCCTTATTGTATTTGCAAGCTCCCAACTTTGGCACACTAACAGCCTTTTTACAAAGGTGAGTTAGGTGATCTGTTGAGCCATATTTTTGACATTGCTTCCTAGGAGCATCTTTGATAAAAGCAAAGTTGTTGCTCTTGTTCACACCTATTTTTCCATTCTTTTTCTTTTTCTTTTTCCCAATATTCTTAGTTTTGACCTCCTTGGTTGGTGTCTTAATAACTTGAGTGATTATTGGCTTCTTTTAAGTTTCATTTGTGAGAGTTGTTCCTGCATCTTTCTTTTCACTGTCTTCATGTACAAGTTCTTGCTTGATGATCAACTCAACTTCATTGAAATTAACCTCACATGCATTGAACACAAGTTCATTTACTTCTCTCAGCACACTTGGGACATCTTGATCTGCAATTTTTTTTCCTTTGTCACCTCCATTTTTCTTATTTATGTTAAAGGCATCATATTCCAAACCAATATCTACATTAGCATATGGTTTATTTTTCTCATGGTATTCTCCAGCTAACTGAGATGCATTATTAAAGGACTTCAGCTTTACTTCATTATTTTCCAATTTTTCCCTCATCACTGCTTTAATTTCACTTGCACACTTTAGCTTATTTTTCAAATATTCATTATCTTGCTTGAATTTTTCAAGCTCAATAAGATACAGCTTTAACTCTTGCTTTTCAATCTCAAGCTTCTCATAGATCTTTGACAATCTATAACTTTCTCAGTAGCTGCCACCATACTTGTGTGGATGTGAAACATTTCTACACTCATCTTTTCAACAGTTTCTTTATATTGGCTTGTATTTAAATCAATTGTCATTAGAGTTGGTACCTCTGATTTTGATGAGGATGATTATCCTTGCTCTAAATCCATGAGTTCATAATTTCAAAAAAATTCATTATCATCATCTTCATCAGTGTCATCCTAACTCCTGCCTTCAGCTATGTAAGCCTTTCCCTGTTATTTTCTCAAGAGAGCTTCATACTTTGCTTCCAACTCCAAGTAAACTTTAAGCTTCTCCATTTTATTTGGCTTCCTACACTCAGTTGCAAAGTGGCACAACTCATCACAGTTGTAGCACTTAATTTTTAATCTGTCAACAGATCCAGTTTTGTAACCACCTTTGCCACCTAATTTGAACTGAGTTTTTCCTTTTCAGTTAATGCTATTTGAAGTTTGTCCCTTGCACTTAAAGTACTTTGGATTTTTCACTCTAATGTTCGAAAATTTTCTAGTAAGGCAATATGACTTATTTCTGGGGCTCCTTGTTCTTTTGCTCAACAGCATGAGTGACTGGACTTTGAACTTCTTATTGATCTTCAAGAATTGAACTGTCATTGACCATCAAGGCACTAGATGCATCAATTACATTTCCTTGGTTTGCCTTCAATGACTTTCTCTGCAAAATCTCAAGCTCATATGTTTTCAGAATCCCATATAAGACCTCTAATGTCATTTTGCTCAAGTCTCTTCCTTCTCTAATAGCAGATATCTTCTGTTCAAGATGGTCAGGAAGGGTAAGCAAAAAATTTAGCTTAACCTCCTCAAATTCATATTATTTATCATGAATTTGCAAGTCATTAATCAATTTGTTGAATCTTTCAAAAACTTTAGTAATTCTTTCTTTAGTTTTAGCCATGAAACCCTCATATTGTGACACCAAGATTCTTCTTTGGTTAGATCTAACTTCCTTTGTCCCCTCACACGGTATCTCAATCTTCTCCCAAATCTGTTTTGCAGAATCACAGTTGATAATGTTGTTGTACGTCATATTATCAAGAGACTCAATGAATATGAGTTGTAAACTGCTATCCAGTGCAATCTTTTCATTTTCAGGCTCTGTGTAGGTTGAGGGGTCTTTATGTGTATAATGTGTTGGTATGACCATATCTTCTTCTGTAGATTCAGAAACTTCCACCATATGAATGAAAGGTCCATTCTTGAAAATCTGAATATAAAAGGGGTTGGCCATCCTTATGAACAACATCATTTCTTTTTCCATAGTGTCTAGTTGATATTGGCAGAAGCAGGTATCTTGATGCTTGTCAATTTCTGAGCACTCATTCTTCTAAGATCTTTATCTGTTACTTTCAGATTTTGCTTTGATACCACTTGTTAGATATTGAATGCTATAAAATGCAACACGGAGGAGGGTGAATGTGTTTCTTGGATTTTTCTTGGTTTTATGCTTTATGGATTATAGTTTGAACAAAGCAATTAAGATATGTAGATATTATATTTAACAGAATGAACACAAACATAATATATCAAAAATTACTTAATTGTATTAATAAAGTTTGTCTTGCTACATATCTGTTTTCTTAAAAAAATAAGAACCCATCTTCTATCTTAAGAGGATACAAGAAAATCTAGATTTTCTTTGTTACTTGTAAACTAAGGACCCATGCATGCTTTATAGACTAGCAACACGGGCTTACAAAAATTGACTAAAATGTACTATACCAAATTCTAAAACAACCTTGTCTATTTCTTTTTCTGGTGTTAGCAAATTTATGCAGAATCTTGCAGGTTTGTGACCATCCTTTGTCCAGTTAATCTTGGCCCTTGATCTTGTATTCTTTAAGATGCTTTTGTAAACTTTCCAATTCGGTGAATGAATTGTTTGTTGACTGATAATATTGAATTTTGAACTTGTCTGCATGATCTCCAATTGTTCTATAGAGAAGTGACATATCGATAAGTATAATGACTTATCGATTTCTCTTAGTTCTCTATAGGTTTATTTAACTTGACGATGTCTCTAGTTTTCTATGTGTGAAATGACTTGTCGATATTTCTGAGGTATCTATATACACCATCTGACTTATCGATATCTCTGAGATCTCTATATGAGAAATTAACTTATCGATATCTGTTAGGAATATGTTGTAGGCTTGATGATATTTCACCAAAACACCTTAGTAGATTTAATTAAGTGTGTTTGTAGCTTTCAATGGATAATCTTTGTAACACCCCCAGATCCGGGGTCGGGGATCCGGGTTGTCACGGTCTTTCTTTCCACAATATCACTTCACTTAATTAATAATAAATAACCTCATGCTGTGACCCCACACTAACACACACCACAACTCGTTATAGTCTCAGAGATGAAATTGAAATAAGTACAAGTCTTTGAATCCACAATTTAAAATTATTACAACCCAAAATGATTACTTGATAAATTTACAGTTAATTGCCATTATCTGCCACAAGTTATAATTATACATAATTTGATTCTCAAAAGTAGATGGGCTGAACTACAATGGATCTACCTCTGCAGCTATAGCAGCTACAACATCATCAGGAAGACGCGGGACGCTTCCCACGTGCTTGCGCTGGGTCTGCTGGAGTCTGGCCATCTCTCCTAACTGTTGTTGTGTGATGAAGAAATAAAGCAAGAGTGAGCCTTACAGCTCGCAAGATAATATATATAGTGATAACAATAATATAAGTATCTAAATGGATACTTAATAGCATCTCTATCATATGCAAGATAATTACTTGCTAGATATAAGTAAAAACAAGGAATGAAGTTACCAATACTTCACCACACTTATATCATATAAAGTTACTTGAACTGCCACCGTTCAAAGTATTATAAGTTTTAAGAAAAACATCCCATAGATGAGACCACAAGTTAAGACTTGAATAGATTCAATCTTTGAAATATTATTGAATGAAAAAGTTATGAGATACTTTATTTAGTCCCGATATATATATATATATCCACATATATATATATCCCGAAAACATTTCCTGGAACCTCTGTTATGTGAAGTATGAACAGAGTTCGAAACATCCAATGAATTTTGGAAAGGAAAAGAATTTTGGCATAAACCCGATATCTTGCTGATCAGGCAAAGATACCAATAAGTAACCTTTTCTACTGTAGATGGATGAATTCCTCACCGGTCATCACCCTGGCCGCATTAGGACCTCGCGCTAGACCGTACCCCGGCCCCTCACGCGTTGATGGACTGCCACCCAGCCACTTACACAATAATAGACCGTACCCCGGCCTGTCGCTTATGCCGACTCAATGAGATGGGCTTACTTCCCGAACGTTGGGCAAGTAATCAATTCATTTACCAAATCTGCAACCTCGTTGCGAATATAAAATACACCACAGAGCCGGATTCCCCAGGTTTTGAGCGAGTATTTAAATCCCCTTTAAAAAGGAAGATCTTAAATATAAAAATGAGTTTTGGGATCCGCTCTGACTTTTAAAAATCATTTTGAAGACTCGAAAACACTTTAAAGAGTGTTTGGAGTAAGGCTGATTTAATGAAGTAAATCAGTCCCCAGAATATTTAGAAAATGACTGAATATTATTATTTAAATAATATTCCCATAAAGAATAATCTTTATAAAAATAATTGAAGTAGAAGTATTAAAATTTATACTTGAAACGAGTATTAAATAACCAAAGATATACTTATATGAAAGTATTATCTTTATTTGAATAATCGAAAATAAGTTTGATTATTGACACCTTATTCTTTAATAAAATAAAGAATATACCTCAGCAAATAATCGGAGTCATAGATCCTCAAATGAATATTCAAATAATATTCATAATAATATAAAAGAGTCATAAGTCCTCGAATGAATATTCGAAATAATATTCAATAATAAAATAAAGTTTCAAGTTATCGAATAAACCTTATTCGATTAATAGTTTGGAAAACTATAACCATATATATATAAATATATATATAAATATATATATATATATATATCCATATCCATATATATAAAATCTACTCGGGATCCTCGACTCCCGGTTTTTGAAAATATTTTCACCTTTGGGTCCCTATACTAAGGGTATATGCAAGTTACCGCTATCCTCTAGCATAGGTATTATCAACTGAACCAACAGATATATATTGAAAGAATATGAAACAGGCATGCATATATATACCATAGCAGCATGCTTCAATATATTGCAACATTTGCTAATATAAACATCATGCATCTATCGCAAGATAATGCATATACATATATACATCACAACAACAGTATAACGGGTAGAAAACTTGCCTGAGCGACTTGGGGGTGAGAAAGGCTCGGGACGAGTCTGGTAACCTATAAACAACAAGTAAGTTGGAATTAAACCAAAATCACTTGTAAATCTATACTTTAACTAACTTAGACTCTAACGCTTGTTTTGCGCTCACCGATTTGCTTAAGTCACTCGGGTACCCTCGGCTCCATCATTTTTAATAATTTAATCTTTACGAGTTTTAAAGCGATTCCTTCGCGAATGACTTACCAACTGCCTAACACACTTACCATAAATGTTTCACACATTAATTAACCCTTTTTGGTCTTTAACCTATGTTTCAAAGTAAGGCGAGGGAAAAAGTTTCGTTCGCGAAACGCCGTTACTTGAAACGGTCGTTTCTCCTAAACCGTAAATCGGAATCGAACGAACTACATATCAAAACGAAGCTCGTAACATGAGCTATCTAAACATGGCAGTGGTCACAATTTAGCAGGGGGTTCTCGGGTCCTAATGCTATGCACAAAAACAGTCCAAAGAAAATCGGACGTTACGACGGCTATGTTTACGCGATTTCCCATTTTTTAAACTATCCACAATCAACACAAACCATCCTCAAATCCAACACACAACAAACACCCATCCTTATCACATCATAACAATCCCAACCAATTCAATTTTAATCATTCATACATATGCTTAAACCTAACTTTAATCATACTTAAGTTTCTTTAAATCAAAACCACAAAATTACCATTTCATTTCACTACCATTCCAAATCTCAAACTCTAATCATAACAACAACTACAATAACATCCTACTCATCAAAATCACCTTATAATATATATGAACCTAGGGTTTGAAAATGGTATACCTTCCTTGGATTGGTGGGTGGAGCTAGGAAGCCTTAAGAAGCTTGGAGAAGCCTTAGGAAAGCTTGGATCTTCAAGAAAAACAAGAAAAGTTCAAGTTAAAAACTTGAAAACACTATTCATTGTCTTCTTCATTGATTAAATGAAGAAGCTAGAGAAAGAATTAATGGCTCAAACTCATGATATAGCCATAACTAAGCATAAAGATGGTTAGGGAATTTTCTTACCAATTAAGGATGCTTGGATCTTGATTTTGAAAATTTTAGCCTTGAAAAAGTGTAAAAAGCCGAGAGCTAGGTGATGAACAAATGCCTTGGTTGATTTTTTGATTTTTGATGAAATGATTTGCTAGCTTGGTTGGCTTGGTTTTGTTTTTGATTTAGCAAATTACTACCTTGCCCTTGAATTTGTGTGGTCCTTAATCAACCACACCTCCCTTCTTCCCATGTCATGCTTACCTCATCCTCATGATGTCATCCTTCCTTCCTTGTCTTCTTTCTATTGGTTGGATGACATCACTCCCATTAATCCCTTTGATTAACTTCCTAATCGTTTGCCTAATGACCGCTGATCTGTTATACGGTTCGCTTAACTTTCGTTCTCGTTTATCGTTTGAAGGATCATACCCGGGATCTTATTACTTAGGTTCCCTTAACCTTTCTCAATACATTATATTCCTTTTTATGATCCTCTATTATAATCCTTTAATTTAAATCCTTTTTATCCTGTTACCTTATACTCAATTCTCTCCGTATCTTATGGATTTCCGGGAAAAACCAAAGTGTTCGGAATTGGGTTCTGACGATATTTACATACACTTATATACTTCATAGAGTACTAATAATATCCCAGAATATCCATAACAGAACCCCTACATAGTGTGGCGTGAAAAGTTTTCTCATTCAGCAAAAACACTATTCATAAGGGTTTCAAGAATTTCCAAAAATTGGGGTTATTACAGTCTCCCCTCCTTAAAAGGATTCCGTCCCGGAATCAGATAGAAATGAATAGGGATACCTTCCTAGCATTGCACCTTCTAACTCTTAAGTAAATTTTCCCACATTGTGGTTCTACCACCAAACTCTGCCTAGTTTAATAATCCTTCTCCTAAGCACTTGTTCCTTTTTCACTCTATAACCCTTCCTGGTTGCTCCATATAGGTTACGTTGGGTTGCATATCTATGCGCTCATATGCCTCTATTTATCTGGCATCTAAATTACACTTCCTTAACATTGATACGTGAAACACGTTACGACCTGCTACATGTTCGGGGTTAGGGCTAGCTCATATGCTAACTTCCCAAACGTCTTAACATATCCAAGGGTCCAATAAATTGTAGACTTAGCTTTCCTTTCTTTCCGAACCTCATCAATCCTTTCCAAGGGATACCTATAACATTACTAGGTCCCCTATTTCATACTCTTTATCCTTTCGTGTCAAATCAACATACTCATCATGTCCATCTTGGGCTACTACCAGCCGTCCTCTGATTAGATCTGTCATATCCTTGGTCCTTTGGACTACTGCGGGTCCGAGCATCTTGCGCTCTACAACTTCATCCTAACATAAGGGAGATCGACATTGTCTTCCCTCAAGGATCTCATAAGGCGACATCTCGATAATGACATATGATCTATTGTCGTAAGATAACTCAATCCGAATTAAGTGATCATTCCAAATTCTTTCAAGTCTATTGCACAGACTCTCATCATAGCTTCCAATCATTAGAGCTCTTGCTTCTCAATACCCATTCTTTTCCAGTTCGTAATCGCTATCACCTTCCGTTCCTAATATTATACTGGTCATACTTTTGCTCGCTAGCGTTCTATAACCCTTTTAATAACCACGTCAACCTTAGTATCACGAATGTGTTCCCATTCCGCATACTACCACCACTTTATTACTCCTTTTTCATTTGTTTCCATTTTCGAAAGCTTAATCCTTCATATAGAAGTAAAAGAATTTATTGAGAGATCACTATGATCATGAACACTTGTTATATCGCATAGTTAATACAGAAGGTGGCCAGCCTTTAGTACTTGACAAGCAATTAAACAATAGATGGTATCCTACTAGGCTTCTATCACACAGATAGATAGTCATTCGGCAATACCTCCCCTTTCTGGAAGGGTTGTTCTTCTCAGATTACATGAAATGAAAAGAAGAGAAAAGATCGAACTGAAGAGAATTGTATATATAAAAAAAAATATACTGCCACAAAATATCTGGCTTGGAACCTACCTCTGAATTATAGAGGTTTGTCATAGGAGAACAAAACATATATGTATTTATATCAACATCAAGTGTTATAGCATCGCATTTCACGTGCCTAAATATTTTCGCTATCCCGTCCATCATTCTATGGACCCATGCTCTTCCTCGAGCTCATACACAATCACCTTTGAAACTCCCTCGACATCGAAAATCGAATCTGGGATCTCATTCTAGACATCATCGTTACTAGAATTCTATGCTTGTACCGCAACCTTCCTCGTATAATAATACGACTCCCTATTGATAAGAAAGAATAATAATTCACTAGGTAGACACTCTACTTAATTAGTCTATCAATGATAACTTATACACTACCACGACCCGATTAGTGGTACTCAATCTCAACACCCGTTCCAATACAACTCTCACGGTTGTAATCAGCTCACTACTCGCAGAATCATTGCTGCCTTACTATGGTCCACCACTGACCTACTGTCGTCATTCACATTCCATGAAATCTTAATAGCTAACCATACGGAGTCCATACATGTCGTATCAAATCCTTCTAAGGAGGTAACATAATCACCATTCACGATTCATGAAGAACACTCCTGATTCTGACATACATACATGACATGAAGCAGATAAAATTGCAGAAGAGTTTCGCTCAAAGCAACGATAGCAGGTTAATACCATTCTTAATCATATGCCTTCGATAGAAGACTTAACTCAAAGGTTCGTTTAGTCCTTTTGGAAACATGGTCCTGGCTTATCCCAAGATAGGACCTCCTAAGATAGATAGCCCGTTCATGGCGATTACACGAATTAAATTTTACCAACTACTATTACGGTTGGGTATTGCACAGTCATCAGAAGGAATGTCAATCTTCCAAACCATAATACAACCTTCACAGTTTTAACCATCATTACTGTATTCTTTTGGCACAAACGCCTATAATTATCCTCTTACCTTTAAAGTGTCGGCCACCTCTTTGGCCTTTCCTGATAGTAAAATTTCCTTACAGTCAATGTCTTTTTAACCATCTCCAAATAAATTTTCTACCTTATTTCAATCACAGCTTATGTGAAAATGCTTTCCTTAAAATCTGATGAGTAAAAAAAAAAATCACCATTTTTCCATAAGTTATTGCCTCAGTCTTTAGAGGTTAATCACTGTCATGACTGACTCTCAATCATAATTAGAACATCTTTTATCTTAAGTCCTAATTGCCCTGAACAATTTCGACCATTACTGGTTCGATCCATACTTTCTCGTGGTTTAACACGTGCCCCACTTGGCAACATTATAATTACGTCATATTTCCTTTATCAACATTTCTATTCTTGAGAATTTTGAATATTACCTTTCTCCTTGTAAACCTCTAAGGTTATCCTTCAATCGTTCTTCCTGTATTCCCTAGATACAGGGCATATCAAAGTACCATTTACTAATACCAGAATCATAGTCTATATACTTCTGAAAAAAATTTCTCCATTGATCCTTAAAGGTTGTTACTACCTTAACCCTTTCCAATTCATACTGTCAAAACTCATACTATCCCTATTAAGGGTGAAATGTCCACCTTTATGCATTCCCCTAAGATTCATTTTAAGTTACCGATGTTCTATCCTTAATTCCACCTTTAAAAAGGTACATGCATCCTTCCATGGATAACTCAAGTCATATATCCCTGATAAGGGTATCTTATTCAATCATTCCCACCTTGATAGTACATGTCTATTTTCACAATAACGTCTGTATTCAAAATGGGGTCAATAAATATGGCCTCCAAAAGATAACAACGGTTATCCGCTTATCTTGCCTAATTTGGTAACGATAACAAGGATGTTCTGGAAGATATTGGTCGTGTTCAACGTGAACTTCTTCTTAATAATTCCTTATTTACTTTTGTTGTTTATCTCAACAGTCACCTCAATGTTGGGATATCTCTCATACCTGGCGTCTCCCTATCTGGGTATCAAGCCACCGACCTTACACTTCACATTCTTGAAGGTCACTTCCTTCATCCAATTTTCCTAATTTCTTACTTCCTTGTCTCCTTAGTCTATCCGCGTCTCATTATTTATCCTTCGAATTATCTCAAGGTTTCCTCGAATCTTCCCAACTTACAGGGGACAAAATATATGTATCTCTTATGCCCTCAACCATCAATTTTAACTCATGGTGAATCATCATCATCCTGACGATTACATACTTTTCTATTTCTATTGCTATGAGTCTTTAGGGTTTCCTCATACCCAACTCCCTTATCATTCCTCAAACTCTATTGCCGTTATATTCCTTTCTCTTATCATTATTTCATGAACCAACACAACATAAGCATTGATTTCAAACATCCCGTCATTCTGGATTCGTGTCCTCAGAACGAATCTTGACAACTTTTTACAACTTAGATTCACAATTCATCATACTCGTCTGCCTTTGTTCTGGCTCTAAAGCTTTTACACTATCTCCATAACCTTGGGAATTACTTTCTCGAAAACAATTGATTGAACTTTAATCAGTTTATTCTAACCTCTGGCTCCGTGCCTTTCTTGATCTTTCACCGGCGGGTGGTTTCTCTCTTAGGAGGGTAAGTGACGAAAACAGTCTTTGATGGTTCATCAATCATTTTGAATCTCAAATGATTCCTATATTTCCTTTAGCCAGGCTCTTGCCTCGGCTGGGTCAGCTTGTTCCTTAGAACTCAGAGAGCTTAGCGACTTAAAGGTCCTGAAAGAATTTCCCACTACATTGTTTCCTCAAGGTGGTGGTTGGGGATAATAGTCTAAGTTTTTTTTTTTTTTTTTTAGACAGGTCCATGAATTGCCGTATAGGGGTACCATCTCGGGTCTCCTTTCCTTACTCGACTTTTGTTTCCTCAGTCTAAATGTTTCTTCCTACTCCCCATAATTGGAGTCATCTTTTAATTTAAAATCTTCATTTTCCACTTTATTATTTTTCGGGTTCTTTATATCTTAATTGCGGCCTCCCCGATTATCATGTTCAAGGTTTGCCCTTAATCTTATTCCTTGTGGGGGCATATTACTTGGAAAATTTTGAGAATCTCCGGATATTTGTCTTACTTACTTTGCTTAAGTCTTCCCCTCGTTTAGTCCTTGCACGATTGTAAATTATGAATTCTTAAGTTCGATAAACTTCATGACACTCTCTTAAGTGTTAATAGAGCAATTAACAATGTGATTTATCACAATCAAACTGACCTGAACTGAAATTAACGAATATATACATAACCATTTGTTCGAGGGTACAACAACTGAACATACTAAAGAGGATTACATCATATGAACTTATCGCTCCTATCCCAAAAGTACTACCATAGATAGTCATCTCGTCATTAAAACTAATCATTCATAACTTAGGCTAATCCTCCAAAAGCGGTGCTACATGAGACCCTTGTTTGATTGCTCTGGCTCTGCACACTACCATGGATTAAGAGGTGCGAGCACGCACAACATCCCTAACCTGCTCCATCACAGAGGTGATGAGGTCTAAGATAGTCGCAAGTAGAGCTGGATCAACCTGACCCTCAAGATGGCCTCTAGCTGTAACACGGGTGGTAGCCTCAATCCTTTCCATGCTATACGCTAATCCTGCCGGAAGTATCCCACCCTCAATCCTTGGTGCAGTAAGTCGATCCAACAGATCACTTCTAACATTCCTGGCCTCTGACAGGCCACCCAAAGTCATATGATAATCAGCGATAAGAGAAGCCTGAGTGGTAGCATCTAGCAGTCCATGGGGGACAGGTGGTGCAGACCCAGGAGATCCAAATGGATAACCAAGCACGGTATCAGGTGACAATGGTGCAGGGGATAAAGGTGGCATTTCCTCAGTATGTGCTGGGCTCTGTACAGGGGAGGGAACAGGAATTGGTGGAACCTCATGGATGTCTACAGGAGCCTCTGGAAGAGGGTCTGATACTGGTATAATTGGGGTCGTGGAAGGCTCCACTCCTTCTGCCCTCATTAACCTTTGTGCCCTTGGTAACTCTTCATTCTCTAGGGCCACCCTCGCGGCCATTCTAGCTCTGGTAGTCGCCCTGACTACGGTCATCTGTTCCTCAACGGTCCTCTCTTCATTCTCATCAGGATCCTCCATGAGATCCTCCTCAGCCACAATCCTTTCCGGAATAACATCCTCAACCGCAGCATTCTCTATCTGAACCTCATCCGGTACCTCATTAGGGTACTCCATCGGATTCACAATTTGATCTCCAACTTGTAATAAAACATCCTCATGCTGATGCTCCTGAACCTCAAGGTTTGGTGCCCCGCTGCCCTATACGAGAACAAACTATGTTACTATCACGATACCTATAAGGGTTCCCATAAGGGTTTTAACTGTCAGTGCTACGTTAGGTAGCCCGACTATGAACTTGGCAAGAGTTCTTATTATCTTAGTGAACTTATTATCTTAACGTCCCATCATCTCTGAGGTTTATAACGCTTAGCTCTGATACTATTTCTGTAACACCCCCAGATCCGGGGTCGGGGATCCGGGTTGTCACGGTCTTTCTTTCCACAATATCACTTCACTTAATTAATAATAAATAACCTCATGCTGTGACCCCACACTAACACACACCACAACTCGTTATAGTCTCAGAGATGAAATTGAAATAAGTACAAGTCTTTGAATCCACAATTTAAAATTATTACAACCCAAAATGATTACTTGATAAATTTACAGTTAATTGCCATTATCTGCCACAAGTTATAATTATACATAATTTGATTCTCAAAAGTAGATGGGCTGAACTACAATGGATCTACCTCTGCAGCTATAGCAGCTACAACATCATCAGGAAGACGCGGGACGCTTCCCACGTGCTTGCGCTGGGTCTGCTGGAGTCTGGCCATCTCTCCTAACTGTTGTTGTGTGATGAAGAAATAAAGCAAGAGTGAGCCTTACAGCTCGCAAGATAATATATATAGTGATAACAATAATATAAGTATCTAAATGGATACTTAATAGCATCTCTATCATATGCAAGATAATTACTTGCTAGATATAAGTAAAAACAAGGAATGAAGTTACCAATACTTCACCACACTTATATCATATAAAGTTACTTGAACTGCCACCGTTCAAAGTATTATAAGTTTTAAGAAAAACATCCCATAGATGAGACCACAAGTTAAGACTTGAATAGATTCAATCTTTGAAATATTATTTGAAAGGCATATGTCATAGCCTACTCGTTCATTCGAGTATTTAACTCAACTCAAATAAGAATGTAATAAGTAAATAGTGGATCAAGCATCAGAGAGATCTCACAAAGTAACATCTGTCAAAGAATAAAGAAACATTGTTCATCTGCAGACTTGAAGATTCACTGGAAGAAGTTCAAGAAGTTGATCATGCCTCAGTGATATAAATCAAGATCGTGGATTTAATCAAGTGACAGAGATCTCGTCAAGGTATCATTTATTACAAGGATTCAATCAGAACAACAAAGTCAAGACATGAAGAAACGTCACGAAAGTTAGTCACTCATGAACCAGACAGTACATCGAGTGTCAGCATTGAAGTGACGGAATTGATTCATAAGTCTCGAAGATTGTCTGAAGAATGGATGCTGCTCAGAGATAGTATTAATTCTCTATTAATTAATTAAGTCATATAATTTAATTAAGAGAATAAATTAAATCTGCAAGGATTAATTTATTGATTAATTGAATTAAATTGATTTATTAATTTAGAATTAATAATAAGGATTTTCAGAATATTAATTGATTAAAATCTGTGATAATTCTAAAAAGACAACTGATTGAACTAGTATGACAATCGGTATGACAATTGATAGTCATACCGAATGTCTTGCTAATTCAGTTGATTGTATTGATAGAATTTTCAATTAGATTAAAATCAATTATGTATTCAGAAAAACAATTTCATTTGAACTAATATGACAATCGGTATGACAATCAATAGTCATACCGAAAGTCTTGCTAGTTCATTTTAATTGTCTTCCTAGCTCTAATAGATTGTCTCACCGAAAGTCTTTCAAGCTCAAATAGATTGTCACACCAGTTCTCAACAACTTCGGCTGTGATTGTTTAAAAACAAAGCAGAAGACACTATCAAAAAAAAATTTCAGCAAAAACAGAGCAGCAACATACAGAACAAGAAAAAAGCAGAGAACAAAAGAAAAATATTTCATCTTCCATCTGCTTATTCAAGATCAAATATTCTAGCTTGTTAATGTTAAATCCAAACCACTAGAATTACTTATCTTGTTCTTGTATATCAATCTAGCGGATTAAAATCCCTAGAACTTAATCTCAAATCGCTTTTAGCATTTGATCTTTTAATTACAAAAATAGAAAAAGTTCATGTCGAATTTATTCTAAATTTGTAATAATTGATTTGAGATTAATCCCTTGTAACCGATACCGTAGTTGTAACACCTTTCAAGTTTAATAAAAGTTTTATTTAACTTGAATTTTGTTTCACAATTTTATTCCGCATTTTATTTTGACGAAACGGTATTGTTTGCATTCAACCCCCCCTTCTACAAACAAATTGGGACCTAACAATTGGTATCAGAGCCTTCTGATTAACGTACAAATCAAGATCCTAGACTTTTGTGTTTCTTTCACTTCTTGAATTTTTATTCACTCAAAAATTCATAATGACTACACAAAAAGTTGGAACCGTTAAAATTCCACTTTTCGATAAAGAAAATTATGTGATGTGGAAGAAGAAGATGCTACTGTTTTTACAGGTTGCTAATCCCAAATATTTGCAAGTGTTGAAGAAGGGTCCAAAAATTCCTATGGTTATTGAACCAGAGGTAATAGAGAATGATGTGGTGATCACCAAAGCGAGAACTTATGTGAAGGATCCTGAGGACTTCTCTCCTGCTGAAATAGAAGAAGCTTCCCTGGATGCTAGCCTTCAATTAATCTTAGTAGATTCCCTTAATCCCCTAATGAACAGACATGTGATGAATTGTAAAGATTCTAAACATATCTGGGAAACTATTGAGATTATTAATGAAGGCACAGAGGAAGTTAGGGAGAACAAATTAGAAATCCTAACCTCTGAGTATGAATACTTTAAATCCAATCCAGGAGAAGGAATCACTGAAGTGTTTGAGAGGTACAATGCATTGATCAACAACCTGAACATTAATGGTAAATACTATTCCATCAGGGAGGTCAATAAAAAGTTCCTTTTAACACTGCCAACTCATCTCGAACATAGAATCACTGCCATAAGAGAAGCAAGAGATCTGAGTGAGATTTCTTTGGAAAGGCTATATGGTGTGTTAAAGACTTATGAGTTGGAGCAGATTCAGCAGAAGGAAGTTTACGGGAAAGGAAGAGTGGTCAGCACGTCTACTGCTCTGATAGCTGATGAACAACAACAACAACCACTATATCAACAACAATCTCAACAGTCAGATAGAATGGTACAGTCCTCCAAGGTTGAAGATAATGTGATAGTAGCAGAATTTGATTCTCCTACTACAAATCAATCAGGAGATGATTTTTATTCCTTGGAAGAACTGGAGCAATTGGAGGATGAGTCAATGGCCCTGATTGTCAAGAGATTCTCAAATGTCAGATTCAAAAGGAATCCCAAGTTCAAGTACAAGTCCAACTACAACAGATTCCAGAAAGGTGGATCTTCATCCTCTAACACCAGCAGTGGTGGGTATAAAACAGGGATGGTTGATCGAAGCACCATTCGATGCTTCAACTGTAATGAGTTGGGACACTTTGCCACAGAATGCAGGAAGCCAAAACAGGCAAGGAAGAACTCTTATGATTCTAATCAGAAGAGTAAATCTGAAAGGGCGTACCTGGCAAAGGGAAGAAGTTGGGATGATACTGACAGTGAAGACGAAGAAGTTGGGAATCTTGCTCTCATGGCTAGTGATGCAAGCACCTCATCATCAAGAAAAGAGGTAAAACTTTCTGATGCTGAAATGGTTTATCATCTAAGAGGTAACTTAGATTGTGCTCGTCGTGATAATGAATTGTTAAATCAACAAATCAAAGACCTTGAGAAAGAGGTCAATGAATTAAGACTTGTGCACATTAATCAAGATAAACTTAAAGACCATGTATCTTTTCTAGAGAATAGAGTTGACTGTTATAGACAACTCGAAACTATTCTCAAAGACAAGATCACCGGTCTTGAGGCTAAGGTTAAAGCTTACTTTAATTCTTGTTCGAAGTCCAAAGAGTTTTACAATAAGCAAGCTGTTAATCAAACACATGGAATAGGTTATGATTACAATGCTGCTATTGGAAAATTAGGCATAAACTCCCCTCCTCATGTATGTGCTAAAGGCAGGGAAGTACCACATGTGCTTAAGGGTGTTGATGAACCCCTCTATAAGGAATCAATTGCTGAACCATTTGATGAGACCTCTTTTATTATTCAAGAAGAAATCCGTGCTGAAGATAATGCTAATGGGAAAACTGTCTCCAAGTCAAGTGTGTCAAAAGTTCCAGTCAAGGTTGTGAAAGCAACTGAGACTAACTCAGACACACATGAGTTGGATAGCACAAATGCCATGTCTACCATGCATAAGTTGCCTATTGTTAATCCTTCTCATAAAGCATGTGGTGTTCCTGATTGCATGTCTTGTGCTTTTAATCTGTTGTTTGCTTATTTTAATGGTAAGCATGCTTCTAATGATAAGACTACTCCTCGTCAGCATGTGAATAATAGAAAGCATGATAGGTCTAAGACTGCTAGTCCTCCTAAAGCTAGAAAGGAGACATTTGTGCCTAAGCATAAACATAAATCTGATAAGGCTGTTTTAAAGGTCAAATGTTCAGTCATTGAGAATGTTGAGAATAGTGAAATTAAGAATGTTGTTTTGCCTGATAAAGGCCAATTTTACAAGTATGCCGGACCCAGCCAAGCTTGGGTTCCGAAGAAGTTCTAATCCATTTGTATTGCAGGGCATTAAACAGGTACAACCGGTAGTGTGGATTCTTGACAGTGGATCATCAAGACATATGACCGGAGATAGAGCCCTGCTATCAAATGTGGTTGAGAAAGCTGGCCCAGTGGTTACCTTTGGAGATAACAGCAAAGGTTTAACGGAGGGATATGGCTGTTTGCAAGCTGGAAATGTTATCATTGAAAATGTATATCTTGTGCAAGGACTTGAACACAATCTGCTTAGCATTAGTCAGTTCTGTGACAACGGCTACAATGTTTTATTCGACAAGCTGAAGTGTCAGATTCTGCACAAGAAAAGTGAAAAACCCTCCTTAATGGGAATACAGAAAGGAAATCTGTTCGTAGCTGACATGAACTCTGGAAGCAATCTTGAAGTCAATTGTTTCTATGCAAAAGCATCGTCAAATGAGAGTTGGCTATGGCACAAGAGACTTTCCCATCTCAATTTCAAGACAATGAATTCTCTTGTCAAAAGAGAATTGGTAAGAGGTCTGCCTCAGCTGGAATTCTCTCCAGAAGGACTATGTGAGGCTTGCCAGAAAGGAAAGTCAAAGAAAGCAAGTCACAAAGGCACTGACACATCTTCCATAACTGGTGTTCTGCAATTATTGCACACGGATTTATTTGGTCCAGTTAATATCCTTTCTATGTCAAAGAAGTGTTACTGTCTTGTGATAGTTGATGACTATTCCAAGTACACGTGGGTTTTATTTCTTCACTCTAAGGATGAAACACCACAAGTTGTGATTGATCATATCAAGATGATTGAGTTAGATTCTAACGTCCCTGTTAGAGCAATAAGGTCAGATAATGGAACAGAATTCAAGAATGCACTTCTAAATGGATTCTGTACAGACAAAGGGATTACCAGACAATTTTCAGCTCCTAGAACCCCTCAGCAAAATGGAGTGGTAGAAAGGAAGAATCGTACATTGATTGAAGCTGCAAGAACGATGTTAAATGAATCAGGTCTTCCAATGTACTTTTGGGCTGAAGCTGTCAATACTGCATGTTATACTCAGAATCGAACTCTAATCAACAAAGACTACATGAAAACTCCTTATGAGATTTTGAATGAACAGAAACCTTCTATCAAATACTTTCATGTATTTGGTGCCAGATGCTTCGTGCTCAAGGATGGAGATGATCGTCGTGGTAAGTTCGAGGCAAAGGCATATGAGGGTATTTTTGTTGGATATGGAAGAAGATCATATAGAGTGTATATCATTGATCAACACAAAGTAACTGAAAGTGTCAATGTTACTTTTGATGACACTAAACTCCCTAGTATCCAAACTGAAGATCCTTCTGAGAAACTGAAGTTTGATGATATGTCAGATTCAGAGTCAGAACATGGTCAAGAACCTGAGGTTGTTGCTGTTGAAGAACCTGTTAATCCTGATAATACTCAAGGTAATAGTGATGGAAACTCTGGAAACAATGGAGATACCACTGCTACTGACGGAGAATCTTCAAGTCAACATGGCAACAACTCAGGGGGAGATGCTGAAGGATCATCTAGTAGGACACAACATCACAATGAATTTCAAGGCGAATCATCAAGATCAAATCTTCCAAGACAGACAGTCTGGAATAAAGCTCACCCTTTTGAGTTGATTATTGGTGATCCAGATGTTGGAGTCAGAACTAGACGTGCTACTCAAAATGAGTGTCTGTTCTCAGGATTTCTTTCTGAGATGGAACCTAAGAAAATTGAAGAAGCACTAACTGATCCAGATTGGGTGATTGCTATGCAAGATGAACTCAATCAGTTTGAAAGTCAACAAGTCTGGAAACTGGTACCTAGGCCTGTACACAAGAAAGCTGTTGGTACAAGGTGGGTATTCAGGAATAAACTAGATGAAGATGGTGTGGTTACAAGAAACAAGGCAAGACTGGTAGCTAAAGGGTATTCTCAAGCTGAAGGTATTGATTATGATGAAACCTATGCTCCAGTGGCTAGACTTGAGGCCATCAGGATATTTCTGGCATTCGCAGCATTTTCAAACTTTAAAGTTTATCAAATGGATGTCAAGAGCGCCTTTCTGAATGGAAAGCTGGATGAAGAGGTATATGTAGAGCAACCTCCTGGTTTTGAAGATCCAGATCATATGGATTTTGTCTTCTTTCTTTTCAAGGCTATCTATGGGCTAAAACAGTCACCAAGAAAATGGTATGACACTCTCTCTGAATTTCTTATTGAAAATAGCTTTATTAGAGGTGTCATAGACAAAACTCTCTTTTCTAAAAAACATAAGAATGATACTATATTAGTCCAAGTCTATGTGGATGATATAATATTTGGGTCTACTAATGATAATCTCTGTAAGAGATTTGCTAAGTTAATGCACAGCAAGTTTGAAATGAGCATGATGGGAGAGCTGAAGTTCTTTCTTGGATTACAAGTAAATCAAAGGTTAGATGGAACATTTATTTGTCAATCCAAGTATCTCAAGGAACTCCTCAAAAAGTACAATCTAGAGGATTCTGCATCAGCAAGGACTCCATCAACTACAGCTGTCAAGCTTGGACCATGTGAAAACTCCATTAAGGTAGATGTCACAAGCTACAGAGGTATGATTGGCTCGTTACTCTATCTTACTGCAAGTAGACCAGATATTATGTATGCTACATGTTTATGTGCAAGGTTCCAAGCGGATCCTAGAGATATTCATCTCGTTGCTGTTAAACGAATCTTAAGATATCTTAAGGGAACACCAAATCTAGGTATTTGGTACCCTAAAGAATCTGGTTTTAACCTTGTCGGATATACAGATTCAGATTATGCAGGAAGTGTTGTTGATAGGAAAAGCACCTCAGGAAGTTGTCAATTCTTAGGAAGCAGGCTAGTCTCATGGTACAGCAAGAAACAGCAAACAGTTTCCAACTCAACGGCCGAGGCTGAATATATTGCTGCTGGAAGCTGCTGTGCTCAGATCTTGTGGATTAGGAACCAACTACGAGACTATGGCTCTGTATTGAACAAGATTCCTATTTTATGTGACAATACAAGTGCAATAGCCATCACCAACAACCCTGTGCAGCACTCGAGGACAAAGCACATTGACATCAGGTATCATTTTATTAGAGAGCACGTCATGAATGGTACTGTTGAACTATTTTTTGTTCCAACAGAAGAACAAATAGCAGATATTTTCACTAAACCACTTGATGAATCCACATTTACCAGATTAGTTGGTAAATTGGGCATGTTAAATAGTTTTAGTGATTAATTTAATTAATATCTGGAATCTGTTCTTGAATGCATTTACAAATGAATTTTTCATAAATAAATAAAAAAAAAAAATTTCATTTGCAAATTTATTTTATCATTTTATCATATTTCTTGCTTATTTCTATGTAATATATATTATCTTATCTATGTTATTTACTCTACTTGTTAATTTAAAATATCTCAGAATATTTTATTTCCTCTAAAAATATTTTTCTATGAATTTTATTTGCTAAAATTCAACAGAAATCTATTTTTGGAATAAAAATAATTAATTCTGAAATATTGTCTTTATTTTCTGTAAAAATTTTAAGTATTTATTTCAGTTTTACTATTTTGTAATAAAGTTTCAGTACATTAATAGTAGTCTGTTACTTGCATATTCATTTTGTTTTTCTACTGCAAAGACAATCGGCAAGACAATTAAAATTGTCTTGCTGAAAATCATTTCAGTAAACATGAAAATATAAATCTGTTATGCTTATTTTATCTTATTCTAGAAAGACAATCGGCAAGACAATTGAAATTGTCTTGCTGAAAGTCATTTTAGTAAATAATGACGGCTTATTTTAAAATCAGATTAATTTTATAACTGGCAAGACAATCGGTATGACTATTGATTGTCATGCCAGTAATAAAATTAATATCAGAATAATATTGTTTTATTTTGTACTGGTATGACAATCGGTATGACTATCAGATTGTCATACCAGTTATATTTTTAATACTTATTTTATTTGTTTCATTTCTTTCTTTTGCCTGGTATGACAATCGGTATGACAATCCCGGATTGTCATACCAGCTGTTATATAAGACTATTGCTGTGTTGTGTTAAATCACTTTACACATAGCAGTTCATTTCTCAAAAATTTGAACAGTTTTTTACTTTATTTTACTCTCTTCTCTCTCCTCGAACAAGAACAAAACCATCAATCCAATTATTTCTTTGCTCGAGTTTTTACTCAGCACTCTTAATCATCACTTTGTGATATATACATACAAGTATATACATAAAGAAGTGCTGCTGAAATTTTCTTAAAAATAAAAGTTATTATAAAAAACGCAAAAATCAAATTAAAATAAGTTTGCCCCTTCAAATTCCATTTTAATTTTAATTTCAGATTTGTGTCTTTTGGTTTATCAAAATTGTGCTTGTGAGTTAAGAATTTTAACGAGATACATTTCGGTCTAAATTTTTCGATTATAATTAATTTAATTCGAATTATTAAATTAATTTAATTAATTCGAATTTTCTTAATATTATTCTTAAAATTCTGAAAAACGTGTGTCTTATTATTATTTTAAATGGCTCTCAATTTCCAAATTGTCGCGCATAATCAAGTTGGTTATTTTAATCCGGAAAAATGTGATGTTGAAAAATTTAAGCCTTGGATTAGATTTTTAAATGATCATTCGATTGTTAGCTCTGCTATTAAATCAAATGTAATTTTAAACGTCGATCTACTTAGACTGATTTGCACAACTTCTACTGTGGCCGATGATTCGAAATCTTTTTCATTCACCATCGCAAACACACAGTATGTAGTTGATGAAACAGTCGTTAATCGTGCTTTAAATTTTCCACTAGACAATTTCTGTAATTTACCCTCTGAAAATGATATCACAAATTTTTTCAATGCCATTCACTATCAGGGGGTGATCAATTTAACCAAACTTTCTAAATCAAATTTGGTGTCTGAATGGGATATATTCTTCGATACACTTTCCAAAGTGTTTGCCAACTGCACAAAATCTAATTTTCATAACATTACTTCCACCCTGCAGTATATTGGTCTTGCGGTTGTTTTCAATCAAAGGATCAATTTTGGCAAACTACTTTTTCCCATTCTCTTGAGACGTCTAACTTCTGCTTTACGTGATCATTCTACAAATCGTAGGGTATCATGTTACTATGCTCGTTTTCTTATGCTTATAGCAGATCATCTACTCACCCCTGAACACAAATCACTTTTTGCTAACTCTGCTGTAACTAAACCCCACCAGTTAGCAAAAAGATTTACACTCGCCAAGACACAACCTTCAAATTTATGCAAGTACCAGTACTTGTATCTGCTTTCATGGCCAATTATATTCCCTTGCCTATTTTTAATCTTCCCGGCCATGAACAGCAACCTCAACCTCCAGTGGTACAAGCCACCCAGGCTCTTCCATTACAGGTAGTAACTCCTCACTCTCACTCTCTTCCTACTTCTGTTAACAGACCCTCAGTGGTTGATAGGGCTGACCATGAAGTTGTAGAACCACAGCTTCAATCCCAGGTCATAGAGCCAAACACAGAGTCTCATTCTATCTCACCCTCTCCCCCACTGTCTAAAATGTTACCCAGAAGATTACTAGGAAGTAGTGCAATGTTAAATATGAGTGAACCCTCAGCTCTGCCTCCTCCTAAGAAAAGAAAAACCTATTCTGAGGCATCTGAAAGCCCATCCTTGTCCTCCCAACAGGACATGGACTTTGAAATGGCCAATGAACAGTTACTAGAGGCATTCTCTCAACAGGATGCATCTATTGAAATTCGCCATCGAGCCATGGCATCTTGTACTGAGTCAAGCACAATTCCATTACTCACAATGGAACCATACACTTCCCCAGATAATACTCAGGACACCCAGCGAGGAGTGCACGTAGTGTCGGTTACAGTGCCTGCCATAGTTACGGCAGAAGAGCAGTCACATGCTTCAGAGGGAAAATCTGACTCTCCGCCATCTTTAATAGAGTCATTTTCTCCCCTCCCAGATCAAACACCTCTGGCTCCCTTATGGGATTCTCCACTCACAGATTTATCTGGAGAAAGTGGAGGGCAACTCGGTCAATCTATCCCTGAAGCAATTCAGACATCTATTCCAAAAGATTTGATAGCATTGACTGAGGATCGGGACTCGCGAATTCCCATTGCACCACCACTGACCTCTCTTGAAGAGGCTAGGGTGATTTTTAATGCAGGTACCCAAGGACAGCAATTGGAAGACTCCTCACGAGCAATCATATTGAGAGAAACACATGCACGTGAGATGAGTGAACCAAATACGAGTGAACTTCAGGTGAGAGCACACACAGACACTGATACTGTCAACCTGTTAGCTCAAATTGCTACCCTGAAAGAAGAACTTGCTAAAAGTCAAGCTGAAGCTCAAGCATTCAAAGCACAAGTGGTTGAACGGTCTTCTTCTTCCACCTCTGTCGACAATCAGCTTGCAATCATAAGGAATGACATCTCAGATTTAAAGACTACTGTAATACCAAAGCTCAATTCTATTCAGGACACTCCAAACTTATCAGCTGATGACATATCCAACTTCTGCTCCCTACATACAAGAATGACTTCTCTTGAAGACCTCGTTGAGATGAATCATTCACTGGACAACTCAAGATTTCTAAAGATAGAGACGGGCATGGAACATCTAAATGAAGGCATGAAGCACTTATATTACATGATCAAGAATTCTCATTGCCCTAATGAAGAACAAAGAGCTTATTTTGAAGGACCGTCTGGTGGAGGATCAGGCTCTGGAAGTGGTGGAGGTTTCAAAGGAAAGTCTGCAGAGGATCCCTCAACTAAGGGGGAGAAGAAAGGAAGTAGTTCCAAAGGGAAAGAAAAAGATACTTCTGCTGGAGATAAAGGAAAGGCTGATGATGCCTACTACAGTGGAGAACAGGATGACTTCGATATTTTTGACATTCCCACTGAACCAGTTCAGGAAGATAAAGATGGGTTATTTGAAGCTGAAGAAGAAAGTGATTTTGAAGATTGGGAAGAAGAAGATACAGTGGATCCTAGGTTTGAGAAAGAATTTCAGAAAGAGCAGTCAGAGATGCAAAGAAAAGAAGCTGAACTTAAGAAGGTCTCACAGATCATTGACAGGAGAAAAGACATTCAAAGAACAGAAACTCTTCAAAAGCAACGTCTTCATGACATTAAAGCTCAAGAAAGGAGAAGAGATGTCAGACTGAAGATTGGTGGAAAGTGGGATGAAGCTAGGAGAGTACTCGATATGCCTCAGCTATGCACTAACAATGATAGGCAGTTCTTACATCTTCTTGACAAGCTGGAAATCTCAAATCCTAACAATGACATGTACATGAATGCTATCAAGACTGAAGTCTCAAGGATCACAGCTGCTTTTGATAGATCCCTAAATGAGATGAGCATTTTTGTATATTGTCAGAGTGAAGGATCATTCAAGGTGTCACTTCATCTATTTGAGAATCGTTCGTTGTCAGAGATTTGGGTTCTTTTAAACAAAGTGAAAAGAAGCTCAGAGTTGAATGAAGTTCTTCGGGAAAGGCTTAAAGAGTTTGCCAGCAGGGCTAGTCCTCAAGTGGTCAACAATCCTCATCAAGTGAGATTCTTTAAGTCTGATTGTCTTCAAATCTGTCAACTAGATGTACAATCTCTTAAAGACTACTCAGCTAAGCATCTGGTCTGGATGGAACATCATTTGAGAACTGCTGGATATTCATCCATGTTGAAGACTCAAGCTGCTGACTTGATTCAAGCTTATTGTGAGAAGAATGTTAAAAGGTACAATCAACTCAAGAATAAGTTGAAGACAGTTGGAGTTCAACCAGTCAGACCTGCAAGCTTCACTTCAGAAAAGGATCGTGTTTTTGACAAGGAATTGCTTCAAGATTTAGAAGAAGGTGAAGTAAGAAGAGAAGACAACTAAAGTCAATTAGCTCAAAACTCAATGTAATATGATTAGAGCGTTATGAATCAAGATAGTCTAATGTAGTTATATGTTCAGGCTAGAGGAACATCTATCGTGTATTCACTTGTAAATTTCATTTGGAATCTGGAAAATGTTAAATATAATCCAGAACTTTTCTGCTATTTACTTTACATTACTGTTTATATCTTTTTCTTATTTGTTAGTTGAGTTATCCTCTAGGTATTTGTTGTTATTGTCTAACAAGCAAATAGGGGGAGATTGAAAGGCATATGTCATAGCCTACTCGTTCATTCGAGTATTTAACTCAACTCAAATAAGAATGTAATAAGTAAATAGTGGATCAAGCATCAGAGAGATCTCACAAAGTAACATCTGTCAAAGAATAAAGAAACATTGTTCATCTGCAGACTTAAAGATTCACTGGAAGAAGTTCAAGAAGTTGATCATGCCTCAGTGATATAAATCAAGATCGTGGATTTAATCAAGTGACAGAGATCTCGTCAAGGTATCATTTATTACAAGGATTCAATCAGAACAACAAAGTCAAGACATGAAGAAACGTCACGAAAGTTAGTCACTCATGAACCAGACAGTACATCGAGTGTCAGCATTGAAGTGACGGAATTGATTCATAAGTCTCGAAGATTGTCTGAAGAATGGATGCTGTTCAGAGATAGTATTAATTCTCTATTAATTAATTAAGTCATATAATTTAATTAAGAGAATAAATTAAATCTGCAAGGATTAATTTATTGATTAATTGAATTAAATTGATTTATTAATTTAGAATTAATAATAAGGATTTTCAGAATATTAATTGATTAAAATCTGTGATAATTCTAAAAAGACAACTGATTGAACTAGTATGACAATCGGTATGACAATTGATAGTCATACCGAATGTCTTGCTAATTCAGTTGATTGTATTGATAGAATTTTCAATTAGATTAAAATCAATTATGTATTCAGAAAAACAATTTCATTTGAACTAATATGACAATCGGTATGACAATCAATAGTCATACCGAAAGTCTTGCTAGTTCATTTTAATTGTCTTCCTAGCTCTAATAGATTGTCTCACCGAAAGTCTTTCAAGCTCAAATAGATTGTCACACCAGTTCTCAACAACTTCGGCTGTGATTGTTTAAAAACAAAGCAGAAGACACTATCAAAAAAAAATTTCAGCAAAAACAGAGCAGCAACATACAGAACAAGAAAAAAGCAGAGAACAAAAGAAAAATATTTCATCTTCCATCTGCTTATTCAAGATCAAATATTCTAGCTTGTTAATGTTAAATCCAAACCACTAGAATTACTTATCTTGTTCTTGTATATCAATCTAGCGGATTAAAATCCCTAGAACTTAATCTCAAATCGCTTTTAGCATTTGATCTTTTAATTACAAAAATAGAAAAAGTTCATGTCGAATTTATTCTAAATTTGTAATAATTGATTTGAGATTAATCCCTTGTAACCGATACCGTAGTTGTAACACCTTTCAAGTTTAATAAAAGTTTTATTTAACTTGAATTTTGTTTCACAATTTTATTCCGCATTTTATTTTGACGAAACGGTATTGTTTGCATTCAACCCCCCCTTCTACAAACAAATTGGGACCTAACATTATTGAATGAAAAAGTTATGAGATACTTTATTTAGTCCCGATATATATATATATATCCACATATATATATATCCCGAAAACATTTCCTGGAACCTCTGTTATGTGAAGTATGAACAGAGTTCGAAACATCCAATGAATTTTGGAAAGGAAAAGAATTTTGGCATAAACCCGATATCTTGCTGATCAGGCAAAGATACCAATAAGTAACCTTTTCTACTGTAGATGGATGAATTCCTCACCGGTCATCACCCTGGCCGCATTAGGACCTCGCGCTAGACCGTACCCCGGCCCCTCACGCGTTGATGGACTGCCACCCAGCCACTTACACAATAATAGACCGTACCCCGGCCTGTCGCTTATGCCGACTCAATGAGATGGGCTTACTTCCCGAACGTTGGGCAAGTAATCAATTCATTTACCAAATCTGCAACCTCGTTGCGAATATAAAATACACCACAGAGCCGGATTCCCCAGGTTTTGAGCGAGTATTTAAATCCCCTTTAAAAAGGAAGATCTTAAATATAAAAATGAGTTTTGGGATCCGCTCTGACTTTTAAAAATCATTTTGAAGACTCGAAAACACTTTAAAGAGTGTTTGGAGTAAGGCTGATTTAATGAAGTAAATCAGTCCCCAGAATATTTAGAAAATGACTGAATATTATTATTTAAATAATATTCTCATAAAGAATAATCTTTATAAAAATAATTGAAGTAGAAGTATTAAAATTTATACTTGAAACGAGTATTAAATAACCAAAGATATACTTATATGAAAGTATTATCTTTATTTGAATAATCGAAAATAAGTTTGATTATTGACACCTTATTCTTTAATAAAATAAAGAATATACCTCAGCAAATAATCGGAGTCATAGATCCTCAAATGAATATTCAAATAATATTCATAATAATATAAAAGAGTCATAAGTCCTCGAATGAATATTCGAAATAATATTCAATAATAAAATAAAGTTTCAAGTTATCGAATAAACCTTATTCGATTAATAGTTTGGAAAACTATAACCATATATATATAAATATATATATAAATATAAATATATATATATATATCCATATCCATATATATAAAATCTACTCGGGATCCTCGACTCCCGGTTTTTGAAAATATTTTCACCTTTGGGTCCCTATACTAAGGGTATATGCAAGTTACCGCTATCCTCTAGCATAGGTATTATCAACTGAACCAACAGATATATATTGAAAGAATATGAAACAGGCATGCATATATATACCATAGCAGCATGCTTCAATATATTGCAACATTTGCTAATATAAACATCATGCATCTATCGCAAGATAATGCATATACATATATACATCACAACAACAGTATAACGGGTAGAAAACTTGCCTGAGCGACTTGGGGGTGAGAAAGGCTCGGGACGAGTCTGGTAACCTATAAACAACAAGTAAGTTGGAATTAAACCAAAATCACTTGTAAATCTATACTTTAACTAACTTAGACTCTAACGCTTGTTTTGCGCTCACCGATTTGCTTAAGTCACTCGGGTACCCTCGGCTCCATCATTTTTAATAATTTAATCTTTACGAGTTTTAAAGCGATTCCTTCGCGAATGACTTACCAACTGCCTAACACACTTACCATAAATGTTTCACACATTAATTAACCCTTTTTGGTCTTTAACCTATGTTTCAAAGTAAGGCGAGGGAAAAAGTTTCGTTCGCGAAACGCCGTTACTTGAAACGGTCGTTTCTCCTAAACCGTAAATCGGAATCGAACGAACTACATATCAAAACGAAGCTCGTAACATGAGCTATCTAAACATGGCAGTGGTCACAATTTATCAGGGGGTTCTCGGGTCCTAATGCTATGCACAAAAACAGTCCAAAGAAAATCGGACGTTACGACGGCTATGTTTACGCGATTTCCCATTTTTTAAACTATCCACAATCAACACAAACCATCCTCAAATCCAACACACAACAAACACCCATCCTTATCACATCATAACAATCCCAACCAATTCAATTTTAATCATTCATACATATGCTTAAACCTAACTTTAATCATACTTAAGTTTCTTTAAATCAAAACCACAAAATTACCATTTCATTTCACTACCATTCCAAATCTCAAACTCTAATCATAACAACAACTACAATAACATCCTACTCATCAAAATCACCTTATAATATATATGAACCTAGGGTTTGAAAATGGTATACCTTCCTTGGATTGGTGGGTGGAGCTAGGAAGCCTTAAAAAGCTTGGAGAAGCCTTAGGAAAGCTTGGATCTTCAAGAAAAACAAGAAAAAGTTCAAGTTAAAAACTTGAAAACACTATTCATTGTCTTCTTCATTGATTAAATGAAGAAGCTAGAGAAAGAATTAATGGCTCAAACTCATGATATAGCCATAACTAAGCATAAAGATGGTTAGGGAATTTTCTTACCAATTAAGGATGCTTGGATCTTGATTTTGAAAATTTTAGCCTTGAAAAAGTGTAAAAAGCCGAGAGCTAGGTGATGAACAAATGCCTTGGTTGATTTTTTGATTTTTGATGAAATGATTTGCTAGCTTGGTTGGCTTGGTTTTGTTTTTGATTTAGCAAATTACTACCTTGCCCTTGAATTTGTGTGGTCCTTAATCAACCACACCTCCCTTCTTCCCATGTCATGCTTACCTCATCCTCATGATGTCATCCTTCCTTCCTTGTCTTCTTTCTATTGGTTGGATGACATCACTCCCATTAATCCCTTTGATTAACTTCCTAATCGTTTGCCTAATGACCGCTGATCTGTTATACGGTTCGCTTAACTTTCGTTCTCGTTTATCGTTTGAAGGATCATACCCGGGATCTTATTACTTAGGTTCCCTTAACCTTTCTCAATACATTATATTCCTTTTTATGATCCTCTATTATAATCCTTTAATTTAAATCCTTTTTATCCTGTTACCTTATACTCAATTCTCTCCGTATCTTATGGATTTCCGGGAAAAACCAAAGTGTTCGGAATTGGGTTCTGACGATATTTACATACACTTATATACTTCATAGAGTACTAATAATATCCCAGAATATCCATAACAGAACCCCTACATAGTGTGGCGTGAAAAGTTTTCTCATTCAGCAAAAACACTATTCATAAGGGTTTCAAGAATTTCCAAAAATTGGGGTTATTACAATCTTACTCTGTCATCCGTTGAAAGAGTAGCTTATGTTTAAATAAGTTTTTGTAGCACATTCATGTATACTATAATGTCTTAGAGTATTAGAAGTTATAGAATATTCTAAGTCATGTTGACTTCTAGAATGATATGCAAAATAGGTTGGCTAATTGTAAATATTAGATGCCTTTTAATTTTGCATAAATGAAATGATGTCAACTGTTACAGAAATACCATCAACGGATAATCTACAAAGCTCTCAACGGATGACACAAGGCACCTTCAACGGATGATCCATAACAAACTCAATGGATAATAATGATGTCTAAAGAAACATCAGATTCAAATAGGATTTGATAATCACTTGACAGTCACATGGATTGATTGTATACAAAAGGAATGTGGAAGCCTATAACTAGGTTTATAAGAACAAAGAAACATTTCCATTTCCATGCTTACTTGAAAAAATACAAAGATGTTGGATAGAGAAATGAAGAAACATGTGATGAAGACTTAGACGTTTTGTTATATATGTTTGTCTTTTTCATATGTAACTTGATGATATATATAAACCAAGAGTAACAATTAGATAATAATCAATTGAAAGAACTGAGTAACACTGGAAGGAAAAATCTGTCAAGAATTACTCTTTCTTACTTTGTAATTTTACTTGTAAGCAAATGTCTGCATTCTTGCATCACAGAGTTCTCAATCAATATATATCTCTAGTGGAATAGATCAATCCACCATAAAGTTTTTAAATCTCTATATTTAATTACTTTGTATTTTGAATACATTCATATATATTATTCCGCACACTTGCATATTTAAACACTGATATATTTTTGTAAAGAAGTTTTTTAATTTCAAAAAGAAACCAGAATTACATTCAACCCCCCTTCTGTAATTCTATTGTTAGATTATTTGGGAATAACAATTGGTATCAGAGCAAGCTCTTGAAACACTAAGAGTTTAAAGGTCAAAAAAACTAACAACATGAGTAGGAAGAATGTTGGAGTGAAGATCCCTTTTCTAAATAAAGACAATTATGAACATTGGAAGGTGAAAATGCACCTGCATCTTCTCTCTCAAGATGAAAGGTATGTTGATTTCATTGAGAAAGGTCCTCATGTTCCTTGAAGGGCTGTTACAGATGCTGATGGAATTATAGACAATGAGCAAAGCATTCCAAAGCCACAATCAGAATGGACAGAGGAAGACATTGAACAAGTGCACAAAGATAAAAAGGCTATGAACATTCTATTCAATGGTCTTGATGGTGATATGTTTGACAATGTTATCAACTGTAAATATGCTAAGGATATTTGGGATACAACTCAAATCATATATGATGGAACTGAACAAGTAAGGGAAAACAAGATGCAACTTCCAATCCAACAGTATGAGCACTTTCATTGTTAAGATAGTGAATCTTTAAGTGACATTTTTAGTAGGTTTTTAAACTGCTAAATGCACTGAAGATGCATGGAAAAGTCTATCAAACAAAAGATTCTAACCTGAAATTCCTTAGATCTCTACTAAAAGACTAAAAGCCTATGACTATCTCTCTTAGAAACTCTCAATATTATAAGGATTTTACTTTAGAAATACTGTACGGTATTCTAAAAACTTCTGAGCTTGAGTTGGAACAAGATGAGCAGTTAGAGAAAGGAAAGAAGAAGGGAGGATCTATTGCATTGGTAGTTGAACAAGAGAGAGTGAAAGAGATGAAGGTTGAAGCTATGGATTCTACACCAAACTCAAGGGTTTGTGAAGGCAAAGAAAAAGGGATAATGGCTGAGCATGAGGATCATCCCAGTCAGGATGAAATGGAGGACATAGATGAATATCTAGCTTTTCTATCAAGAAAATTTTCCAAGCTCAAATCTAAAAAGAATTTTGAAGCAACCAAGCCAAAATAGAAACATGGTGGATAAATTTAAATGCAAGTGTTCCCAAATGTGGCGTGAGCGGTCATTTTGCCAATGAATGCAGAAGGCCTGATTCTGAGAAAAAAGAAGTTTGAGCCTGTGGATTATGAAAGGAAGTACTTTGAATTGCTCAAACAAAAGGAAAGGTCTTTCCTGACCCAAGAAAATGATTGGTCAGCTGATGGGGTAGATGAAGATGAAGAAACAAGTTATGTCAACTTAGCCTTAATGGCCAAATCAGATGAAACAGAAGTCAGTTCTTCAAGCAATCAGGTAATCACTACTAATCTAGCACACCTTTCTAAAGATGAGTGTAATGATGCAATAAATGACATGTTAATAGAATTATATCACTCGCGTGTTACACTTAAATCACTCATTAAAGAAAACATAAAAAATAAATATAATAATCTATTTTTAAGTGAGTGGAATAATACATTAGAAACTCAATTTGTTGAGTTTAGGAAACTGAAGATAAAGTGCAAGATTGCAAAGGATGAATTGACTGAATCTCTGAAGAAAGAGGAAATTTTGAGAAAGCAGCTTGAACGAGAGCAAAAGTTAATCAAGGCTTGGAAGTCATCAAGAAATGTTCATGCCCAAATTGCTAAAGTTCAAGGAATAGGATCATTATGTGAAAAAGCCTGGAAAAAGAGCAAGGAGAAACTGGATCCTGAGTTGGTAGAAGGGTTATCAACGGATGTGGAATCAACGGATAATGAAGTTTATCAATTGACTGCTAAAATGAATTATCCTTTGAAAGACAAGGAAGCACATCCGTTGATTGAAAAGAAACCTATTAGAAAAGCCAAGCTAGGTAAACTCAATGAGAAATATGGATCAATTTCCAAGACCTTTGTTACAGGAGAATCAAGTCAAGCTAAGAAGAACAAAATAGTTAATGTGGGGCATCTGTCAATGAAGCAACTGAATGATAGATAGGAGAAAAATGAGGTCAAGGCAGATTCTAAAAGGAAGAACAACAAGAATGGGAAAGTAGGAATTAACAAACATAACAACTACACACCTGACAAATATGTACCTAGAAAAATCTGTGTTAAGTGTAGTAGTGTTAATCATCTGTCTGTTAATTACAAATATGCTATTCCTGCACCCATTTCTGCACCTCCCTCTCTTCTCAGTATGCCCACATTACCAATTAATATCATGCCTATTATGCCTGCACATAATTTGAATGCACAATTTGCTAATATGCCATTTGCACAAAATCCTTATTATGTTGCATTCAATATACCACAAATGCAATTTAGCATGCCATACTGGAATAACATGTTTGCATAATCTATGCCATATCATGTTAATCAAAATGTGCATGATAATTCTATTTTTGATCTTTGGATTCATATTCAATCCCCTAGGATTAAGGTTGATCTTCAGTCACCTAAGTCAGATGGTGGAAAGTCTAGGAAATCTAAGAAAAGGGCTAACATGAAAAGACCCAAGGAAACTTGGGTATCAAAATCAACTTGATTCGATTTTGATGTATGCATGGAAAAATAAAGAATCTTTGGTATTTGGATAGCGGTTGTTCAAGGCATATGACTGGAGATTCTACCCTTCTCAATGAGTTCAAGGAGAGAGCTGGCCCTAGTATTACTTTTGGAGATGACAACAAAAGTTATACTGTGGAATATGGCTTAATTTTAAAAGTCAATTTCATCACTGAAGAAGTTGCTCTAGTGGATGGACTCAAACACAACCTTTTGAGTGTCAGCCAGCTATGTGACATGGGCAACTCTGTAACCTTCAATTCAAAAGCCTGTGTGGTTACAAACAAGAAGAACAACAATGTGGTTCTCACTGGAGTGAGAAAAGGAAATGTGTATCTAGCTGACTTTAACTAATCAAATTCAGAATCTGTCACTTGTCTTTTTAGCAAAGCAAGTCAAGATGAAAGTTGGCTATGGCACAATATGCTGTCCCATATGAACTTCAAGAGGCATTCCTCAAATTGAGTTCTCAAAGGATGGGCTAGATGATTCCTGTCAAAAGGGAAAATAGATCAAGGCATCATTCAAGAAGAAACTTGAATCTATAATTGAAGAACCACTGCAACTATTGCATATGGACTTATTTGGACCAATCAATGTGTTGTCAATCTCAAGAAACGATATTTCCCGGTGATTGTGGATGATTTATCAAAGTTTACTAGGATATATTTCTTAAAATCTAAAGATAAAGCTAGTCAAATCATTATCAATCATATAAGGCAAGTCAACAATCATTATGATCTCAAAGTTAGAAAAATCAGGAGTGATAATGGAACCGAGTTCAAGAATTCTGTAATGAGGTTGTTTTGTGAAGAAAATGGGATCATGCATGAGTCTTCAGCAGCAAGGACTTCACAACAAAATGGAGTGGTGGAAAGAAAGAATAGGTCTCTTATTGAAGCTGCAAGGACAATGCTAGAAGAATCAAAGTTACCAACTTATTTTTGGGAAGAAGCTGTAAATACTGAATGCTACACTCAAAATATTTATTTGGTTAATCAAGAAAAATGCATGACTCCTTATCAATTATTCAAGAACTAGAAACCAACACTCAACTTTCTTCATGTCTTTGGATGCAAATGCTACATTCTTAGGAATCAAACTAAACAACATGGAAAGTTTGATGCCAAAGATGATAAATGTATAATTGTTGGATATGTTGTGGGAAAAGCATATAGAGTCTACAATCTTAGAACCAACAATGTTATGGAATCTATACATGTTCTGTTTGATGATAAGAAGATTGAAGGACCACAAGATGAAGGTTTCCATGAAAGCCTCAAATTTGACGATGTTGAGATGAACTGTGATGAAAGTGATAATAAAAGTAGTCAAGTAATAATTTCTAAGGAAAATGCAGAAAAGTCAGCAACAAATGAAGCACATACTTCTACATCCGTCGAAAGACAAGGTGCATCATCCATTGAGAGATAAACTGCATCATCCGTTGAAAGGCAAAATTCAATATCCGTTGAGCTATCAATAGGACTTGAAAGCAATTTTAGATTATACACAGAAAGGACCCCAACTTCAAGTCAAAGATCCAAAAACTCAGGGGGTGTTTCTTCTAATCAAAACTCAGTCACACATCAAGACAACTTTGAGGCCTCTTCATCTAGAGCTAATCTACCACAATAAATGAAATGGACTAGAGATCACCCATTTGAACTAATTATTGGTAATGCATCCTCAAGAGTGAAAACAAGGAAAGCAACTCAAGAAGAATGTCTATATAGCAGCTTCCTGTCACCGGAAGAGCCAAAGAAGGTAGAAGAAGCTTTGTTGGATCCTGATTGGGTTTTAGCTATGCAGGAAGATCTAAACCAATTTGAAAGGAATAAAGTATGGAAGCTGGTACCCAAACATAAAGACAAGAATTCTATTGACATCAAATGGGTATTCAGAAACAAGATGGATGAGAATGGCATAGTAGTTAGGAACAAAACTAGATTGGTTGTAAAGGGCTACTGTCAACAAGAAGGAATAGATTTTGATGAGACTTTTACTCCTGTTACAAGACTTGAAGCCATCATAATATTTCTAGCCTATGCAGCCCATGCCAATTTTAAGGTCTATCAAATGGATGTTAAGAGTGTCTTTCTTGTCACGCCCTCCAAACCCGGGTCAGAAGTTTGGGGTTCATAACACACACACACAATATATATTTACCTATATATGAAATATTATATGCAATGACCTTTCAACCACGGACCGTAACAGGTTAAAGAATGAATAAGCTACAATCTTAACTTTTATTACATCTAACCAAATCCCAACTAGTTTAACTTACAACTGTTAACGAAATCATTCTTACAAACTTGCATAACTCAAACTATAACATAAAGATCGTGCTAGCTTATTTCGTCTCAACCTAGAGTCCTAGCTCGCACAGTGGTTTGGGGATCCTCTCTACCAACCATTTCCATTTTAACTATAGAATAACATAACAGATTCGCAAGAGTGAGCTAACTAGCTTAGCAAGTCATAATAACAATAACTGAGGTTAAACAATGATCAATCGGAATGATTCAAAGGAATCAAGTTTCTTGTTAAGAGATTATTATAAATGGATATTCACTTTTAATTTTAAAAAACAAGGTTAGGCTGCTGATCAGTCACGCACTAACCCCGAGCAAGCACATCTCTACTCTACAAATTTGGATCCAAGGCACACATTGGCCTAATATGACCACCAATCAGGTCTGACCACGAATCTGGTCCACATTTAGAAAACTATCCAATTCTATAGCATTTCAATGATAAACAGGGTAATTCAATAAAATAGAATCATAACTAACATTAATAAGATATTTGTCTCAGAGTATAATATAATTCATGAGTATCATAAAGGTATATCAAGGTAAGTATGAAGAATAGCTTCCAGCCTGTAGAAGAATCAGGTAATTGATAATCAATGGTTTAATGTTTACATAAGGTTTTAATCCTTTGATGTTACAAGGTATTATAGAATGTATAAGTTACTATATGTTCATGCAGTTTTGTTTCAGTGTTTGGTATATGGTGTGAATGTATTTTTGGAGTAGCATCGTATTTAGGTGGTTTAGTATCTCGAAATTCAACAATAAATGGTTCACAATGAATAAGGCTTATAGTTCAAGTATCAAATGATATGGTTGGGGTTCAGGGCTAAGCAATTTAACTATCACATGCTGTTGTATAATATAACTTACTCATATTTAGCACTTGCAATATAAAACAGGAACTAATCAGGGTGCTGGCAATATATCTTAATAAAGTTAGGGAACACTTGCCTTATCACAAATGATTTCCAACTTCACTTGTACTCGTCTAACGGTTCTACTCAACAACCACTTGTCTTCTTTTTCTATGCCTCGCTTCTACTCACTAATCACTTGCTTTCTTTTTCTATGCCTCGTTTACTCTTCTAGGTATTACAAGTATCTATCAATACTCAATCTCATATTATTTTAATCATCATATAGACATCATAAGCTTTTATCTACCCTTCGTTTCACCCAAATCTGATTTATAAATTAAAAGTTATGACCAAAATAGTCAAATAATAAACACATAGGCATATAACACATTAATCAGATAGCACATAGCACGCAAGGTATTCGATAAAAATAATTTTTCAAAGAAGGTTCAGGGTTAAAATGATCTTTCCGGTATTTAATACAAATTTTTTGAACATTCTTCAAAATTGAAACAGGTACCAGAATCATTTCATAAATAAATAACAAGGTTCAAATACTCGAACCTGACTTTAAAATCATTTAATAATAATTATCGATCCTTGAGCATAATTTAGAAAAATATTTTAAAGCTCAAAATTATTTCACAGAAATATGTTTCTCAGTTTTCATTTCTGTAAAAACAGATCAAAGGGAGGCAAGGGAGAGGGGACGGTGACCGTAGGACTGTTAGGAATTTGTTTTGTACTTGATGATAAGTTAAATAAAATACCTTAGTAGATTCTAATTTAGTGAATTTGCAGTTTTTAATGGATGATCACTTTAACATCCGTTGAAAGGGTAGCTTATGTATTAATAAGTTTAGTAGCACATTTTTGCATAGTGTAATGCCTCAGAGAACTAGATGTTGTAGAATGTTTCAAGTCATGTTGACTACTAGATTGATATGCAAGATAGGTTGGCTAACTGTAAATATTAGATGCCTTGTAATCTTGTATAAGTGAAATAGAGTTAACTGCTATGAAGATGCTCTCAACAGATGTTCCACAAGGTTTCAACAGATGATCAACTAGAGTTTCAACGGATGTTCAACCAGACTCTCAATGGATGATCTAACAAAGTCTCAACGGATGATCCCACAGAGTTTCAAAGGATGATCAAATTTAAAAGCAGTCGATAATGACTTCACAGTCACATGCGTTGATTGTATGCAAATAGAATGTGGCATCCTATTTACAGGTTTTAGAGAACAAAGAAGCATTTCCATTTCCATGCTAAACTGAAGATATTCAAAGATGCTGGATTGAGAAATGAAGAAGCATGTAATTAGACTATGAAACATTCTTTCCTATTTGTTTGTCTTTTTATTATGTAACTTGGTGATATATAAACCAAGGGTAGCAAGTAGAATATTATCGAAGTTAGTCAGCAATTACGAGAGAAATAGATAAAGCTATACCTGTAAAGAATTTCTCTGTTCTTTGTAAGTTAGACTTGTAAGCAGCTGTGTGCAAATCTTGCATCACAGAGTTCTCAAATTTATATATTGTTATTCCCAAACAATTTAACAAAGAATTACAGAAAGGAGGTTGAATGTAATTCTGGCTACTTTTTCAATTTTAAGAACTGCTCTACTTTGAATATATAACTGTGTTTGATTTAGCTATAGTGCGGAATGAAAGTATTGAAAAAAATCAAACAATAAGTAATCAAATACAAGTATTTAAGAACTTTCTGGTGGATTGAACTTTTCCACCAGAGATATATATTAATATTAGAACTATGTGATGCAATGTTTGCACACAGATACTTACAAGTTGAACTTACAAGAACAAAGAAATTCTTTTCAGATATGGCTTTATTTATTTCTCTGGTAATTGCTTACTAACATGGATACTGTTTTACTCGCTACACTTGGTTTATGTATCACCAAGTTACATGATAAAAAGACAAATAAATAAGACAAACTGTTTCTAGTCTAATTTCATGCTCCTTAATTTCCCAATCCAGCATCTTTGAATATCTTAAGTCTAGAATGGAAATGGAAATGCTTCTTTGTTCTCTAAAACCTGTAAATATGTTGCCATATTCCATTTGCATACAATCAATGCATGTGACTGTCAAGTCACTATCAACTACTCTTTTGAATTTGTTTATCCATTGAAACTCAGTTAGGTCATCAGTTGAAACTTTGTGGGATCATCTGTTGAAAGTCTTGTTGAACATCCGTTGAAGCTTTAGTTGATCATCCGTTGAGGCCTTGTGGAACATCCGTTGAGACTATCTTCATAGAAGTTGACTCCATTTCATTTATATAAGATTACTTGGCATCTAATATTTATAATTAGCCAACCTATCTTGTATATCAAACCAGTAGTCAACATGACTTAAAATATTCTACAAAATCTAGTTCTTTAAGGCATTACAATATGCACAAATGTGCTAGTAAACTTATTAATGCATAAGCTACTCTTTCAACGGATGTTAAAGTGATCATTCGTTGAAAGCTACAAAATCACTAAATTAAATCTATTAAGGTGTTTTTTTTAACTTATCATCAAGTACATAACATATTCCTAACAAGCTCCCCCAATTTATGTCTACTGGAATTGTAGACATAAATTAAGAGAAACTTGATGTTAACAAAACACACTATGAGTATAGACTGATTTCTAGTAGATAAAATTAACAAGTGCTGCAATTTTTATTGAAAATAGTGTAGAGGAAGGTTTACAGAGAATCTCACAAGCCATTTTCAAGGTGATCCTCTAGACTGAGCAAATTTAGATTATTTTCTTGACTGTCTTAACTTCTTTCCCAACTTCTCATTGTTTTCTTCAATCTGGTGTTGAAGTTGCCTGTAGAATTCAGATTCATCCTCATTTATCTGATCCAACATTCCTTGCATCTCCATGAGAGTTTCATTTCTTGAAATTTTTAGCTGATCTTCCAATCTAAATGATCTTCTAGTGCATTTCTCATCTTTGAACTCCATCATCCAGTAAGGCGTCAAATGCACTCTACTTCATATGTAAGGAATTGTCAGGACTCTTGAAAGTGCATTTGGTCCTCTAAAGCTATTCCGTATCTCCTCAATTTTGTCCAGTACCATTATCTTGGCAACTATGTTGAACCCAAAGTTCTTCTTGATTGAGGAGAAAATCTTTACCAAAACCGAATAGCCTTCATTGAGAATTCTGTGAAGGGGCCAAGTTAGCTCTCTTCCACCCTTGTACCTGAAGAATAATGTCTTTGGAAGATGTTTGTAAGCATCAATGGCTCTAACTTCATCTAGCTCATCCAGATAGAGATTTATGTCTGAGAATACCTTGATTTCACAAATAAAGAGTTGATCTCCCTTGTTGACAATTGGTTTGGGCTTAGCTAATATTTTGGATTGAAGTCTGACAGGCTTGACCTTTTTGATTGCCCTTTTCTTAATTTTCCTTGGCTTGGTTTGGATTGGAATGTTTAGATTAGAAAGTGGTAGGCTTTCCCAATATATAGGTTCATCCTTGGGAATTATGGTTTCACCATAGAAATTTATGTCAGGATAAACCTTAAATTCAACCTGCTCCATTATGGGCATAGTTGTTTGACTTGAGGTAGTAGATTGGGTTGGAACATACTCATCCTTGTCTTCATTGAAATCCAGCTTCCTTTTTGATTTGGGCTTGTATCTTATTTTCTTAATCTACTTTAGTTCTACTTGCTTTTCTTTAGTCTGAGTCTCAGCTATCACAGTGGGCATTACAGAATCTTTAGTTGCAGGCTTCTTAGCCTAGTTCTTGGCATCTAAAGCAGATTGCTTTTGTTGTTGTTTGAGCCTCACATTTTCTTCATTCTTAGCCTCTACAAACTGCGGATGTGCAGCCACCACACAGATTAAGTTTCCATTCCTGTAGATTTTAGCAATTCTTTTCTTCAGTACTGAGTCTCTGGGATCTTTGAAGAAAGCAATAAACCTTCCAAGAAGCATCTTCTCATCTGGCTTGGGAGTTTCATAGGTCAGGTCCAATGGATTTTTGTCTGAGTTCTTTGGATAATTTCTCTTTGGATGAAAAATCACATTGGCCTTTAGAGATTTGATTGTTGAGGGTTGACCCCTTTCCATGTTCCCTAAGCTCATGTCATTTTCTGAAATTTGTCTCAATTGAGAGAATTGAGAAAAGGCTTTGTCTTGTTACTCAATTGGACCAAATTTCTTCTTGATGTTCTCATCAAGCTTCTTCCATTTTTCATTCAACTCCAATTCAACTGTTGCTACATTGATTAAATAAATGATATCAAGCATTGGTGGCTTTGTGAAGGCAATTGCTGGAACCATTACCTTGCTGACATTTATGTTGAGCACTTTCTCGCCCTCACTAACTGACTCTCCCTGGCTAATTGGAATGATAGAGTCTGTCTCCCCCTTTTTGTTAACATCAAGTTGAGCAGAGTTTGAGGTGTGTGCAGCCACCAACTGTTGTAGCAGACTTGTTTGAGTTTCCTGATTTGTAAGTATCTTGGCCATTGATTTCTCCACATTTGTCAGTCTTGAATCCATGGCCTCAACCTTCCTGTTCAAATCAGCTTCCTTCCTTAGCTTTTGAGCTATTTCTGTCATTATGGTGTTAGGGAGCCTGACATCCATCCTTGCTACAAAGTCTTGTTTCACTTTAGAAAGTTCTTGCTTTAGAGCATCCATATCCTGACTTTGTTTGAGAGCCTGTATCTTGTGTAGTCGAAGAGATTCCAGGTGAGCTTTAAGTAAACTTTTGGTTCTGGCGCTTGTGGATGCTTGAATTGTTGTCTGGGTGTCATGAATGATCTTGAAAAGTGTGGATTGGAGATGTGAGCAAGAGAATTCCTTGTACATCATCCATGATGGAATATCTGCATCCCCCCTATGTTCATGCCTTCTTCTTCATCATCCTCACCATCATCCCCAAAGGATTCTTCAGCATATTCAAAATCATCACCCGCTATGGAGGGCATGGCAGTGATTGCATCCTTGGCCCTTTGTATTGAGGCATTTGTGTGCACCAAGTTGAGAATTCTCTCAGCAGCCACATTATCTTTTTCAGCCAAAGCTTGATAAGCTGGAACATGGTGAGTAAACGCCTCAGCTTCATAAGAAACAGAGTCTAAGATAGCTTGATAATCTTGCTGAAATAGTTGTTTCTTTTCAGCCTCATTGACATCCCTTAACTCACTAACAATGGGCTCTTCCCATTCTTCAGTACCTACTTTTCTCTCATTTTCTCTATTATTTTGCATCAAGGGCTCCCCTTGGCTTCCCACCCTCACACCCTCACCTTCACCATCTAAGGTGAAACTTCACTCACTTTTTCCAGGCCGCAAGAAATAGCTTGCATAGATTCACTTTTTTCCTCTTTTTTTCCCTGAGAGGAACTCAGACTCTCACTCTGTTCACTCCCTTCCCTCAATCCTAAGAGTGATTGTACAACTACTAAATTATCTGCACTTGTAACAATAGTTAAGATTTCAAGTGGTGTACTAATAGTCAACGGATGAGAAACATCTGTCGAAGTAGTAGTTGAGAGTTTCAACGGATGACTGCTGTTAAGCACATCCGTCGAGATACAATCACTAGTCAACGGATGAACAATATCTGTCGATATAGTAGAAATGACAGAGTTTGGAGTGGATAATACTGTAAAATCTGTGGTGATTGATTTAATATTTGGCACAGATTTCTCAGTAGAATTATAAAGAAAAGGCAAGTGATCCAACAAATCATCTAAAAGATGATGCTCACTTGCTGTAGATTTTGGCTTCTCCATGAGAGTTAAAGATGGAGAATCAGGAATTGATGTGTGAATCATATCCACATCCAAATAATTTGTGGGTGAGTTTTGTGTGTGAGGTGCTTCTATTATTAAAGATTTTGGTTGTGACTCCACATTATAGAAGCCAATTTAACCTGACTTTGAGAAGGTGCTGTAACTGAGTCTTTGACTGCAGTTTACACAGTGTGTGCACCCTGTGTATGCCCAAGTATTTTAGATTTCTTCTTTCTAGTTTAAGTTTGGGGTGAGTCTTTACCCCTAACCCTCTTGGCATGTACTCTTGGTTGAGTGCTTGTTTCAATAGTAACATCCTTTTGGAAGGATGAAACTAGTAATGAGCTTAAATCCTTATTAAGCACTATAGTTTGTTGGGAAACTGCAGTGTGGCTAGGTTGGATTACACACACATATCCCTCCTTATTTTTAGGGTTTCTTTTATGTTCATCCTGTCCCTCACCAGGCATACTTCCCTTCACACTCCCCTCTTGGTTTTTAGTGGATTTTAAAACTAGTTTCTTTTGAGAGAAACTAGAGTGGGTTTTCTTTGACTTAGATTTGAAAATTCTTGATTTTGTGGCTTGGGTAGGCACCTGTTTTGTCACTATCACAGGTGCCATGGCCATAGTTGCTGACAAAGAAATTTATGATAGAGAAGTAGCAGGGACAGAAATGTTTACCTCTTTTACCTGAGGCTGTTCCATGATTGGCATGTAGATTAAGGAAACCTCCTTATGGTGATTGGCCCTGTTAAGATCAACAATAACCCTTTTCTCTTGGACCCAACAATCTAATTTGTTTGTTGGGTTCTCAATTGAGAGATTCTCATAAACAAAATTAGCTATCATCATAAGGAATCTAGCATAATAGATGTTCTTAGACCACTTCTTTATATCCCCTAATTTAGTCCCTAATTCATACATCACAGAGGTGCTGAAATTAAAATACTTATCACTAAGAAGCATATAAAGCATGTTAACAAGTGAATAAGTTACAGCATCAAAATTGCTAACTTCACCAGAAAACACCTTAATAAAAGAATCACATATAAAGCTCCATTCTTTCCTAAAGCCTAGTCTCTTAACTTCACCTAACTTGGTGGCAGCAAGAGCATAACCCATAGAAACAAGCATGTTACTCACATCAGTGTCTGTGTGTGGGGAAAGAGTGTTATTTTCAGGCAATTTAAAGCATTTTTCAATGGCATCACAGTTAATACAATGTTCCTTACCTTTGAGAGTGAAGGTAATGATTTTTTCCTTGGAGTTGAACACTGCCGTAGTCCAAACCTCCTCAACAACCTCACAGTAGATGATTGGAGACTCAAGCATTGCATAACTCAGTTTGCAGCTTTGAATGAAATCCATTATTTTATGATAGTCTTCAGATACAGGAATTTGCTTGTTCACCAAAGCTACAAAGTTGTTCTTTTCATAGACATACCCAGTTTGAGACATGATTTTGACTACAGGTGCCATTGCTGTGATTGAAAGTAGATGTAGAAAAGGTGGTTTTTTCTTTGGAGATGAAGGGAGATTAGAGAAATTGCTTGATAAAGATAAAAGTGAAGATGAAAAATGAAATTGGCTTTTATACTATCTCAAAAATAAATGGTTAAAAAGTAAAAGCAAAAATAAGGTAACCAATCAAATTAGCCCAAAATAGCCGTTTAAAAATAAAGAAAACTGTCAAAATTATAATGATTATCCATCGAAATATACTTACAGGATGTAAGTAAATTCAACAGATAATGCCTAGAATTAACGGCTAAGATTGAAAAAAATTCGACGGATAAGGATAAAGTACCCTGAGTAATATTTGATACTTCAACGAATGATAGGATTCAACGGATATTCATTATCAACGGATAATAAAAATCCGTCGAGATGTAAATTCTGACTTAGACAAAATATCATCTTTTGACAGGAAATATCAAATTTTACTCTAGTTGTATTACAATTTGCTTAGACATCAAAATAAATTAAGAGTAATTAAGCATACCTAACTCACTTACCAACCTAGTAAAGGTTGATTCATCAAGTGGCTTAGTAAAGATGTCTGTAAGTTGCTTCTCACTTGGAACAAAATAAAGTTACATGGTACCATTAATAACATGCTCTATAATGAAGTGGTACTTGATGTCAATGTGCTTAGTCCTTGAATGTTGTATTGGATTTTCAGTAATTGCACTTGTGTTATCACAGAAAATAGGAATCATATTCACCTGTAGACCATAGTCCAACAGTTGATTTTTCATCTATATAATCTGTGCACAACAGCTAGCAACAGCAATATATTCAGCCTCAGTTATAGAAGTAGAGACTGAATTTTGCTTTTTACTGAACCAGGATACTAGCTTATTTCCTAGAAATTGATAGGTTCCTGTAGTACTTTTTCTATCAATTTTATAGCCTGCATAATCTACATCTGAATAACCAGTTATATCAAAACCAGAATCTCTAGGATACCAAATGTCAAGTTTTGGTGTTCCTTTGAGATATGTGAAAATTCTCTTAATAGCTACTAAATGAGATTAACTAGGATCAGCTTGAAATCTAGCACAAAGACAAGCAGCAAACATTATATCTAGCATACTAGCTGTTAAATATAAAAGTGAGCCAACCATGCCCCTATAGCTTGAAATATCCACAAACTTTTCAGTAGTGTTTAATTCAAGTTTAGTTGCAGTAGCCATGAGAGTTTTTGCAGATGTGCAATCCATTAAGTCAAACTTCTTTAAAAGATCATAAATATATTTGGTATGACTAATAAATATTCCATCACTAACTTGCTTAACTTGTAAACCAAGAAAGTAAGTTAGTTCTCCCATCATGCTCATTTCATATTTACTTTGCATCAATTTGGCAAACGTTTTGCAAAGTTTCTCATCTATAGAGCCAAATATAATATCATCTACATAAATTTGAACAAGTATACTAGAGCCATTAACATTTCTATAGAATAAAGTTTTGTCAATAATATCTCTTGTGAAATGATTTTCTAAGAGAAACTTTGACAAAGTGTCATACCAGGCTCTAGGTGCTTGCTTCAGTCCATAAAATGCTTTCAAAAGATAGTAGACATATCCTGGAAAATTGTGATCTTCAAAACCAGGAGGCTGACTGATATAGACTTCATCCTCCAAATCTCCATTCAGAAAGGCACTTTTAACATCCATTTGATAGATTTTAAAATTGGCATGGGATGCATAAACTAGAAAGATTCTGATGGCTTCAAGTCTTGCAACAGGAGCAAAGGTCTTATCAAAATCTATTCCTTCTTATTGACAGTAGCCTTTAGCAACCAATCTAGCTTTGTTTCTAACTACTATGCCATTTTAATCCATCTTGTTTCTGAATACCCATTTTATGTCAATAGGATTTTGTCCTTTGGGCTTGGGTACCAGCTTTCAAACTTTATTCCTTTCAAATTGGTTTAGCTCCTTCTGCATAGCTAAAACCCAATCAGGATCTAACAGAGCTTCTTCTACCATTTTTAGGCTCTTCCTGTGATAGAAAGCTATTGTAGAGACATTCTTTTTGAGTTTTTTTTCTTGTTTACACTCTTGAAGATGCATCACCAATGATTAGCTCAAATGGGTATCTCTAGTCCATTTTCTCTGTTGTGATAGATTAGCTCTAGATGAAGAGGCATCATTGTTGTCTTGATGTGTGACAAAGTTTTGATTAGAAGAAACTCCCCCTGAGTTTATGGATCTTTAAATTAAAGTTGAGGTTCTTTCTGATTGTGATCGGAATTGGCTTTCAACTCCTATTGATGGATCAACGGTTGTTGTTCTTTGCCTTTCGATGGATGATGCAGATTGTCTTTCAACGGATGATGTACTTGCTCTTTTGACCAATGTTGAATTATGTGCTTCATTAGTTGTAGACTTTTCTGCATTATCCTTAGATATTGGTTCTTGATCACTTTCATCATCACTATCATCGCAAATCATCTCAACATTATCAAATTTGAGGCTTTCATGGAAATCTCCATCTTGCAGTCCTTCAATCTTTTTATCATCAAACACAACATGCATAGATTCCATAACAATGTTGGTTCTGAGATTGTAGACTCTGTATACTTTTCCAACTGCATATCCAACAAAAATGCCTTCATCTGCTTTGGCATCAAACTTTCCATGCTAATCAGTTTGATTTCTTAAGATATTATATTTACAGCCAAAGACATGAAGAAAGTTTAATGTCGGCTTCCTATTCTTGAACAATTGATAGGGTGTCATGCATTTTGCTTGATTAACCAAAGAAATATTTTGAGTGTAGCATGCAGTATTTACAGCTTCTGCCCAAAAATATATTGGTAACTTTGATTCTTCTAGCATTGTTCTTGCAGCTTCAATAAGAGACATGTTCTTCCTTTCCACCAGTCCATTTTGTTGTGGAGTTCTTGCTGCTGAATATTCATGCATGATCCCATTCTCTTGACAAAACATCCTCATCACAGAATTCTTGAACTCAGTTCCATTGTCTTTCCTGATTCTTCTAAATTTGAAATCAGGATGATTGTTAACTTGCCTTATGTGATTGATAATGATTTCACTAGCTTCATCTTTGGATTTTAGAAAATATGCCCAAGAGAACTTTGATAAATCATCCAAAATTACTAGGTAGTATCTTTTTTTTGAGATTGACAATACATTGACTGGTCCGGATAAGTCCATGTGTAGTAATTGTAAAAGTTCTTTAATTATTGAGTCAATCTTCTTTCTGAGTGATGCCTTGATCTGTTTTCCTTTTTGACAGGCATCACACAATCCATCCTTTGAGAATTCCACTTGAGGAATGCCTCTTACCAAATCTTTCCTGACTAGTTCATTCATAGTCTTGAAGTTAAGATGGGACAGCTTCTTGTGCCATAGCCAACTTTCATCTTGGCTTGCCTTGCTAAAGAGACAAGTGACAGATTCTGCATTTGATGAGTTGAAGTCAGCTAGGTACACATTTCCTTTTCTCACTCCAGTGAGAACCACTTTGTTGTTCTTCTTATTTGTCACAACACAGGATTCAAAATTAAATGTTACTGAGTTGCCCTTATCACAAAGCTGGCTGATACTCAACAAATTATGCTTGAGTCCATCCACTAGGGCAACTTCCTTAATAATGACATTATCTTTTGAAATTAAGCCATATCCCACAGTATAACCCTTGATGTCATCTCCAAAAGTGATATTTGACCCTGCTCTCTCCTTGAACTCAGTGAGCAGGGTAGAATCTCCCCTCATGTGCCTTCATCACCCACTATCCAAATACCAAAGATTCTTTTTGTTTCCCTGCTGAAAATAAAATCAAATCAAGTTGATTTCGATACCCAAGTTTCCTTGGGTCCTGTTTTGTTAGCCATTCGCTTAGGCTTCTTAGGCTTGTCCTCATTTAAATTAGGCATATGAGATTCATCCTTAGTCATTTGAGTAGAACCTTTGAAACCATTCATCATTATAGAATTATCATGCACAGGATGATTTATATGGAAGGGCATATTTATGCAAACATGTTATTCCAGTAAGGCATGCTAAATGGCATTTGAGGCATACTAAATGCAGCATAGTAAGGATATTGTGCAAATGGCATATTAGCAAATTGTGCATTCAAATTATGTGCAGGCATAACATTCACAGGCATGGTATGCATGTTAGGAAAAGAAGGAGGTGCAAACATGGGTGCAGGCATAACACGTTTGCAATTAACAGACAAATGATTAACACTACCACACTTCACAAAGGTTTTTCTAGGAGTATATTTATCAGGTGTGTAGTTGTTATGTTTGTTAATTCCTATTTTCCCATTTCTATTATTTTTCCTTTTAGATTCTGCTTTAACCTCAATTTTCTCCAATCTGTCATTCAATTGCTTGATTGACAGATGACCTACATTGACTCTCTTGTTCTTTTTCACTTGACTTATTTCAACTGGAATAAAGTTCTTGGAAACTGATCCATATTTCTCATTTAACTTAGCTAGCTGGGATTTGCTAACCGGCTTTCTTTCACTTAACGAATGTGGTTCCTTGTCTTTCGACGGATAATTCTTTTGATCATTCGATGGATAACATTCATCATCCGTCAAATCCAGATCCGTTGAAAGTCCTTCTTCCAAGTTGGAATTCAGTTTCTCCTTGCTCTTTTTCCAGGCTTCATCACAAAAGGACTCTATACCTTGAACTTAAGTAATTTGAGCATGGACATCTCTGGATGATTTCCATGCCTTAATTACTTCATGTTCTCGTTCAAGCTGCTTTCTTAAAATCTCCTATTTCTTTAAGGATTTAGTTAGTTCATCTTTAGCAGTCTTGCACTCTATCTTCAGTTTCTCAAACTCAACAAATTGAGTTTCTAACATATTATTTCTTTCACTTAAAAACAAATTGTTCTCTTTCATTTTAGTGTTTTCTTTAGTGAGAGATTTGAGTTTAACACGCAGATGGTATAATTCAGTAGACATTTCATTTATAGCATCATTACACTCAGCTTTAGATAAATGTGCTAGATTAGTGGTGATTACTCGATTACTTGAAGAACTGACTTCTGCTTCATCTGATTTGGCCATCAGGGCTAGATTGACATAGCTTGTATCCTCATCTTCATTTAATCCATCAGCAGCCCAGTCATTTTCTTGAGTTAGAAAGGCCATTTCCTGTTGTTTGAGCAACTCAAAGTAGTTCTTTTTGTAATCCACAGGCTCAAACTTCTTTCTATCAGAATCAGGCTTTCTGCATTCACTTGCAAAATGACCACTCAAGCCACACTTGAAACATTTAAATTTTGACTTGTCAACCATGTTTCGGTTTGGCTTGGATGCTCCAAAATTCTTCTTGAATTTGAGCTTGGCAAACCTTCTGGATAGAAAAGATAAATGCTCATCTATGCCATCCATATCATCTTGACTAAGATGGTCTTCATGTTCAGCTACTAGCCCTTTTCCTTTGCCTTCATAAACTCTAGAGTTTGGTGCAGATTCAACAGCTTCAACCTTTATCTCATTCTCTTTCTCTTACTCGGCAACTAATGCAATGGATCCTCCTTTCTTTCTTCCTTTCTATAGCTTCTCATCTTGCTCTATTTCAAGCTCATAGGTCTTTAGAATCCTATACAGTTTGTCTAAGGTAAATTCCTTGTAGTCTTGAGAATTTCTTAATGAGACTGTCTTGGGTTTCCATTCCTTTGTAAGAGATCTAAGGAATTTGAGGTTTAAGACTTTTGTCTGATAGACTCTTCCATACAACTGTAGAGCATTTAGTAGTTTTTGAAATCTACTAAATATGTCAGTGAGTGACTCGCTTTCTTCACTATGAAAATGCTCATATTGTTGAATCAAGAGTTGCATTTTGTTTTCCCTTACCTGCTCAGTTCCATCATATATAACTTGAATTGTATCCCAGACATTCTTAGCAGTTTGTAGTTTATGATGTCAAACATGTCACCATCAACACCATTAAACAGAATATTCAAGGCCTTCTTATCTTTATGAACTTGCTCAATATCTGGATCAGACCATTCTGCTCTAGGCTTTGGGATGGATGGCTCATTTCCTGTAGCAGCTCTCATGGGAACATATCCTTCATCTTGAGAAAGAAGATGCAGGTGCATTTTCACCTTCCAGTGGTGATGATTGTCTTTGTACATAAATGGAATCTTTACTCCCACATCTTTTTTGTTCATCTTGTTAGTTGTTGTGATCTTTAAACTCTTTATATTTAAGAGCTTGCTCTGATACCAATTGTTATTACCAAACAATCTAACAAAGAATTACAGAAGGGGGGTTGAATGTAATTCTGGCTACTTTTTCAATTTTAAGAACTGTTCTACTTTAAATATATAACTATGTTTGATTTAGCTAAAGTGCGGAATGAAAGTATTGAAGAAATCAAACACTAAGTAATCAAATACAAGTATTTAAAAACTTTCTGGTGGATTGAACTTTTCCACCAGAGATATATATTAATATGAGAACTCTGTGATGCAATGTTTGCACACAGCTGCTTAAAAGTTGAACTTACAAGAACAGATAAATTCTTTTCAGATATGGATTTATCTATTTCTATGGTAATTGCTTACTAACTTGGATAATGTTCTACTTGCTACACATGGTTTATTTATCACCAAGTTACATGATAAAAAGAAAAACAAATAAGACAAACTATTTCTAGTCTAATTTCATGCTCCTTCATTTCTCAATCCAGCATCTTTGAATATCTTCAATTTAGCATGGAAATGGAAATGCTTCTTTTTTCTCTAAAACCTGTAAATAGGTTGCCACATTCCATTTGCATACAACCAACGCATGTGACTGTTAAGTCACTATCAACTGCTCTTTTGAATTTGTTCATCTGTTAAATCTCATTTAGATCATCCGTTGAAACTTTGTGGGATCATCCCTTGAAAGTCTTTTTGAACATCCGTTGAAGTTTTAGTTGATCATTCGTTGAAGTCTTGTGGAACATCCGTTGAGAATATCTTGATAGCAGTTAACTCCATTTCATTTATACAAGTTAACAAGGCATCTAATATTTACAATTAGTCAACCTATCTTGTATATCAATCTAGTAGTCAACATGACTTAAAACATTCTACAACATCTAGTTCTCTAAGGCATTACAATATGTAGAAATGTGCTACTAAACTTATTAATGTATAAGTTATCCTTTCAATGGATGTTAAAGTGAACATCCGTTGAAAGCTTCAAAATTATCAAGTACACAACATATTCCTAACATATATATTTCTGGTGGAAATGTTCAATCCACCAGAAAGTTTTTTAAATACTTGTATTTGATTACTTTGTGTTTGATTTCTTCAATACTTTCATTTCGCACTTTAGCTAAATCAAACACGGTTATATATTCAAAGTAGAATAATTCTTAAAATCCAAAAAGTAGCAAGAATTACATTCAACCCCACTTTCAATAATTCTTTGTTAGATTATTTGGGAATAACAAGGATTAAGAACACGGTCACCGGATTCTGGAAAACCCAGAAAACGGTACTGGTTTTCGGTCACCGGAGAATTTTCTGGTAGCCCCGATTGGAGTCCAAATCGACTCTGTTCGGCCTGGTTTCTCAGTAAATTGTTTTGGAACTGTCCTAGAAAAATCAATATAACAACCTCAACTAATAGTAGACTCTATTTCTCTGGTGAAATCACCATAAAAATCGGCCAAGCTCGAAGCTTTTCCGGAGATAATCCAAAAACACGAATTCCTCAACCAAATCAGCTGTTCTTTACACAAAAATGAAGTTATACAATCATACAATCAAACCCAGATAATCTTAACAATCAAAAATCCTAAACAAGAACAAGAATTCGAATTGAAATTTTAATAAAAACCCAAAACTCGAACTTTATCAAATCTTAATCAATACCAACAAATTTATATACCAAATCAATCTTCATGATCTCAGGAATGATAATCAATCATCAAAACAATCAAACAATCCCTTTAAATCAAAAACCAAATTTAAATTTAAATACATAAAAAACTAAACATACCAAATTGAAAATAAATAACCTTATTCGAAGATTTTGATACAGATACGATCGTCTCGTCGAGAGCTTCGATTTGACTATTCATATGTGTTAGGAATATGTTGTAGGCTTGATGATAATTTACCAAAATACCTTAGTAGATTTAATTAAGTGAAGTTTGTAGCTCTCAACAGATAATCTTACTTGTCATCCGTTGAGAGAGTAGCTTATGTTTAAATAAGTATTTGTAGCACATTCCTGTGTATTGTAATGTCTTAGAGAATTAGAAGTTGTAGGATATTCTAAGTCATGTTGACTACAAGAATGATATGTAAAATAGGTTGGCTAATTGTATATATTAGATGCCTTGTAATTTTGCATAAGTGAAATTAAGTCAACTACTATGTAAATACTTTCAACAGATGTTTCTACAAGGCTTCGACGGATGACCCAAGTCACATTTGATGGATGATCTAATAGAGTCTCGATGGATGATTCAATAGAGTTTCGACGAATGATCCAATAGAGTCTCGACATATGTCAAATTCAAATAGGAGTTGATAGTGACTTGACAGTTACATGGGTTGATTATACACAAAAGGAATATGGTAGCTTGTAATCAGGATTATGAAGATCAAGAAGCATTTCCATTTCCATGCTAACTTGAAGAAATACAAAGATGCTGGATGGAGAAATGAAGAAGCATGTAATTATACTTGAATAAGTTTGTTTTATTAGTTTGTCTCTTTCACATGTAACTTGGTGATATTTAAACTAAGAGTAGCAAGTAGAAAAAGATTGATTAAAAGAACTGAGAAATAGATAAGGCATAATCTGTTAAGAATTTCTTAGTTCTCTCTTCGTAAATTCACTTGTAAGCAAATGTGTGCATTCTTGCATCACAGAGATCTTCTATATTTATATAGATCTCTGGTGGAAATAAAAATCCACCAAAAAGTTTTAAACATCCTTGTTTATTTACTTTGTGTTTGAATACTTGAATATTTCTTATCCGCACTTAGCTTATTCATACACAGTTATATTATATTTGTAAGAAATTTTTAAAAAGATTGACAAGAAACCAAGAATTACATTCAACCCCCCTTCTGTATTTCTACTTGTTAGATTGTTTGGGAATAACAATTAGTATCAGAGCAAGCTCTTATCACACTAGGAGTTTAAAGATCAAAACAACTAACAACTCAAGCAGGAAGGATGTTGGAGTGAAGATCCCGTTCTTGGATAAAGACAACTATCACCACTAGAAGGTGAAAATGCACTTGCATCTTCTCTCTCAAGATGAAAGATTTGTTTATTGCATTGAGAAAGGTCCTCATGTTCCTCGAAGAGCTACTACAGACACTCAGGAAGCTATAGACAATAAGCAAAGTATTCCAAAGCCACAGTCATAATGGACAGATAAAGACATTGAGCAAGTGCATAAAAACAAGAAGGCTATGAACATTTTGTTCAATGGTCTTGATAGAGACATGTTTGACAATGTCATCAACTGCAAAATTGCTAAAGATATTTTGGATACAATTCAAATCATATGTGATGGAGCCGAACAAGTGAGGGAAACGAGATGCAACTTCTAATTCAGTAGTATGAGCACTTTCATTGTTATGACGGTGAATCTTTGAGTGACATCTTTAGTAGATTTCAAAAACTACAAAATGCACTAAAGCTGCATGGAAGAGTCTATCAGGAAAAAGAATCAAACCTGAAATTCCTTATATCTCTACCAAAAGAATGGAAACTTATGACCGTCTCTCTCAGAAATTCTCAAGACTACAAGGAATTTACTTTGGAGAGAATATGGCATTCTAAAGATTTATGAGCCTGAGTTGGACAAGATGAACAGATAGAGAAAGGAAGGAAGAAGGGAGGATCTATAACTTTGGTGGCTGAACAAGAGAGACTGAAAGAGATGAAGGTTGAAGCTGTGGAATCTGCACCAAACTCTAGGGTTTGTGAAGGCAAAGGAAAAGGGCTAGTGGCTGAGTATGAAGATCATATCGTTCAGGATGAAATGGAGGACATAGATGAACATCTAGTTTTCCTGTCAAGAAGGTTTTCCAAGCTCAAATTCAAAAAGAATTTTGGAATAGCCAAGCCAAATAAAAACATGGTGGATAAATCCAAATTCAAATATTTCAAATATGGATTGAGTGGTCATTTTACAAGTGAATGCAGAAATCCTGATTCTGAAAGAAAGAAGTTTGAGCATATGGATTACAAAAAGAAATACGTTGAATTGCTCAAACAAAAGGAAAGCGCTTTCTTGATTCAAGATAATGACTGGACAGCTGATGGGTTAGATGAAGATGAAGAAACAAGCTATGTCAATCTAGCTCTAATGGCCAAATCAAATGAAGCAGAAGTCAGTTCATCAAGCAATCAGGTAATATTTACTAATCTAGCACACCTTTCTAGAGATGAGTGTAGTGATGTTTTAAATGACATGTCAACGGAGTTATATTACTTGCGTGTTACACTTAAATCTCTCACTAAAGAAAACACAAAAATTAAAGAGAATAATTTTTTTTAAGTGAAAGAAACACTGTGTTAGAAACTCAATTTGTTGAGTTTGAGAAACTGAAAATAGAGTGTAGAATTGCTAAGGAAGAAATGACTAAATCTTTAAAGAAATAGAAGATTTTAAGAAAGCAGGTTGAACGAGAGCAAGAGGTAATCAAGACTTAGAAGTCATCAAAAGATGTCCATACCCAAATTGCTAAAGTTCAAGGTATAGAATCATTCTGTGAAGAAGCCTGGAAAAAGAGAAAGGAGAAACTGGATCATGTTTGACAGAAGGACTTTCAACAGATGTGGATTCAACGGATAATGAAGATTATCCATCGAGAGATAAAAAGGAACCACATCCGTCGAGTGAAAGAAAACCTATTAGCAAAGCCAAGCTGTCTAAACTCAGTGAGAAACATGGATCATGTAATATCCGGGACATAGCGTGTAATTATTTTTATTGAAAAATAATTATTATGTGATTATATTGTGATTTTAGGTGAATTATCTGATGATTGGTGTTGTTATATGGATGTTTATATGTGGTAAAGTATAAGTATGTTAATTTTATTATGTCCAGAATAAAATATAGATAATTAAGGTATTTTGCTGGTAATTTTTGGAGTGTTATATGATTTTATATTGATTTATGAATTTATTAATTATTTTATGAATAATTACAAAATCATTTTCTAAAGCCGGAAATCGTCCAACCTCAACCGTTTTTTACGTTTTTACAACCCGAAACTCTTCCGAAAACTCTTTCCTAACCTAATCTGGTAATTCCGGACATTTTCTGTGATTTTACTTTTTTGATCCGAATTACGGTTTGACCCGTGCGCGGCCCGACGCAAAATTTTCGACACGATATTTATTTCAATAAAGCAACAAAACCCGTATTCTCGAAAGAAGGGATAATATTACGTTATTTTCGTATAAAGTGTTTTATAAGAAGCTCGGTTAGGATAATTATCCAATACGGGTATTAAATTGGATCATTTTTCCATTTACTTAGCGGCTAAGTAACTAATTTAACGATCCAAAACGAACCAATATTCCATAAATATATATAGCCTTTTATTATTTCATTTTATTCGTATAATCATAATCAGTCAGTAAAATTCCGTAAAAAACAGAGAAAACGTCGAATTCATGTCGTGTTCTTGAAAATCAATCGCACAAACGAATGCGTTATCGAACTCTGATTTGGGCATGCAATATATCAAAACGAAGCTCTCAAAAACCTCTTTCTAAATCCACCATCTATTTTGATGCAGAAATCAAGGTATTTTTCTTATTGCATTGTTTTATTTCAAATTTATTAAAGATTAAATTATGAAAATTTGTTCTTGATGTTGTTGATAAGATTTGATGATTCCATCGTGCAGATAATATTTTTCCGGTCAATTTGGTATATTATATGTCAAAAATAGAGTTCAATAACATAGAGAAAATGATGTTTGATTCTGGAAATTGAAATTAGGGTTTATGTTCTTGAATAATTTTAATTGAAATTTAGGACTTTTAAATCCGATGATTCTGGGTTGAAACGGGAGATACTAGCTTATAGATCGTTTCATAAGCAATCGAACCATGTAAATTTGGAAAACATAGGAGGTCTGGAACAGGTTCACCGGAAAACGACGCACGGCGGCATCGGAAACTTCGGAGAAGTTTGCTAGGCAATTCAGGGATGGTTTGCTCTAAATATCTGTGCGACTGTGTTGCTGGAAGCTTGGGGATTATTCCCCGTAAATTTCATGCGTTTCTGGTGCATTTTCAGGCTGTCGGAAAAGCTCCATGGCGGCGACCATGGAGTTCCGGCCGGTGAGGGATGGAGGTAGGGGTGACTGTAACAATTACAGTTTAACCCCCGAATTTTTATAAAATTTACATTTTATCATCCTGTTTTAAAATCTTTTAAAAATCAGATTTCAGTTTTTAAAAATTTTAAAAATCAGATTTCTGATTTATTATTTTCAGAAAATATATTATCTTTTTATAATATTTTCAGAAATTTATTTTTATTTATTTTAAAATTCCAAAATTCATTATTTATTTTCTGAAAATTATTTTTAAGTTAAAAATAAATCTTAATTATTTAATTAATTAATCTTAGTTGATAATTAATTATTTAATTAGTGAATTAATTTAGATATTAATTGATTAATAAATTTAATTAGTTATTAATTAATTTTAATTAATTATTTAATTGGATTTAATCTTTTATTTTGATTTAGAAATTCCGAAAAATAATTTTGAGCTTTAAAATATTATTTTAAATTATTTTCAAGGCTCGATAATTATTTTAAAATTATTTTAAAGTCAGATTCGGGTGTTCGAACTCCATTATTTAATTATAAAATTATTCGGAGTCACGTTTTAATTCCGAAATATGTTCAAAAATTTGTATTAAATGCCTGAAATATCATTTTGACCCCGAATATTTTTTGAAAAATTATTTTGATCGAATATCTTGCGTGCTATGTGCTACGTGCTATCTGATTGATGTGTTATATGCCTATGTGGTTATTTTCTGACCATTTTTGCTGTAACTTTCTGTTAGATATATTTGATAATATCATGTCTAATATGATTTATTTTTAGTTTTTAGATCTTACTTAAACAGGACAAATCAGTACTTAACTGAAATCAGCACTTATATTGAAGTCAGAACTTAAGTTATCAGTAGTTAAAGTTCAGAAGATATTTATGAGGAGATAATATCATGACTTAAAGGAAACTTTCAGATAAGGAAGACGGCTGATTGAAAGGAAAGAAGATCAAGACAAACGTAAGAAGAGATATGCATGAAGAAGGAATTCTGTGAAGAATGGAATACTTGGAAGAAAAGATAACTGATTGATATATTTTAGGAAGCAGAATTATATTCAATATAAATTAGCAATTATCTTGTAACTGTGTGATATATAAACACAGACATAGGGTTTATACTATAAGTGTTATTATTATCGAGAATATTATTCATTGTAACCCTAGCAGCTCTCGTGATATTTGTTCATCACTGAGAGAAGACAGTTCTACATTGTAACAAAGTTTAATAAAGTTTGTTTTCTGTTACTTGTGTTCTTTGTATTCGATTTGATTGTGATATACACTGTATTCAACCCCCTTCTACAGTGTGTGTGACCTAACAAGTGGTATCGGAGCCTATCTGTTAACACACAAACAGTTTAAGATCCAAAAACAATCATGTCTGAAGCAGAAACTCCAACCAAGCCCACCAAAACTGAAGATCCCCCAAAGACTCAAATCCATAGTCAATATGAGGTTATTAGAGTTCCCATACTTAAACCATATGAATATCCCATATGGAAGGTGAGGATGACTATGTTTCTGGAAGCTACAGATCCAAATATCTTGACAGAATCAATGAAGGACCTCACAAGCCAACAAAGCTCGCTGTTGTTGTTGCAGGTGAAGCAGCAAAGTCTGTACCAAAGGAGAAGAGTGATTACACTGCTGAAGATATAACATCAATTGCTAAGTATGCTAAGGTACGACACTTGCTGCATAGTGCCATTGATAATGTAATGTCAAACAGGGTAATTAACTGCCAGACTCTAAATGAGATATGGGATGCCTTGGAGACAAGGTGCCAGGGAACTGATTCGATTAAGAAGAACAGGAAGACAATACTCACTCAAGAGTATGAACACTTTGACTCAAAGCCTAATGAGTCATTGACTGATTTATATGACACATTTGTCAAACTCTTAAATGATTTGTCACTAGTTGATAAGGAGTATTGTAACGACTGGGAAATTTATGTTTATATTATATCATAATTATAATAAAATATGCGTATTACTATATCATTTATGTGTGATTATCTGATAAACCCTAACTATTATATGTTACGTGTATTCCATGTCATTTCTATATTCTTAAGGTATTTTTCAGATATTTTATTATGCATTCATAGGTTTCATTTCAAACGTTTTACGACCCAAATAATGATTTTAAAGCAGTATTTCAAAAAAAATAATGGGCCTTATTTTTCATCAAATGGCTTTTACAATCACAATATTCTGAACATCTAGATATTTTATAAATTTTCTCGTTTTATGAAAAATGATTTTTCCGGGCACCATTGGGTGTCAAAAACCCCACAAAAATCACATTTTTATTTTTATAAAATTAAAGGACTTTCATTTATATTATTTCTTTGCATTTTTGCATTATTCACAATTTTTGGAAAATTTTGGCATATATATTGTATATATAAAATATTTATAAATTAAATTTTAATACTAAAAAATTATAAAATTAGGGGCCTATTAATTTTAAAAAGTGTAGAATTAGGGCCTTAATTTTAATTAGGAGTATTAATTTTACTACTATAAATAGCTTAATTTTTATTTAATTAATTATAATTAATCATTAAAATCTGCAAAAATACACAAAATTCTCTGAAATCGGGTCGGGAAGAACAGGTTTGGGTCGAAGAATCAAGTCGTGATTTCTCACTGATTACAACATCAAATCGTGTGATTCAAGTACTCAAATCGAAGGTTTTGATCCGTTCTTTCTGTTTCTTGCATCAATTTCACGTTTTATTGCATCGTTTTTTATTTTCGATTTCTAGGGTTTATGTTCGAATTAGGACTTTTTTATTCTAGGGTTATTTTGATGTTTTGATGATTGATAAAGCTTTGTTGGATGATTTACAGTCGATTTATGGTATTTAATTGAACAAACGATGCCTGGATAGTTGTGACGCCCCGGACCCCGGGATGACCTCAGAAACCCGAACCCGGGAACGCCAAACCAAACCAAACCAATTCACTCAATATTTGCTTACACAACCTTAAACTTAAATAATAATATATAATTCTTACAGTATCCAAGTATTACAACCAAAGTTCATGATACAACCAAAAGTCTATTACACAAGCATTATTCATTAAGATACTATACCTGTTCATCATCTACTAAGCCTTAGTTCATCACATACTTATCCTTTCCCGAACATCCTTCTCCAAAGTTCTTTCCTGTGGAAGTTAGTGACATAAGCTTAGAAAGCTCAGTAAGCATATATAGTAGAATTCAACGGAGGTTTATCCAAGAAATCAAAGTTCATCAAACAAATATTCGAATAAAGAGACATGAAAGTTACTACAATCAACAAAAATTCATCATATAGTTCTCACAAGATTAAAACTGAGTATTCAAGCATGACAAGTTCATCAATTCATCAAGTTGGGATCCCAGCCAGCTAAACAATTGGTTTAACTTACTTCCAAAAAGGAAGTATCATCATCAGTTCATCAAGTATCAGTGCAAGAATACTCATTTTCCATCAGTGAGTTATCAGTCCGATCAAATCAATCATCATATAAGAATCAAAACATCAACAGTGAAATACAGTGAAATAGTACAGTATATACTTACCTTAAATCGCTTTTAATACAACTTCTAAAATAATTTCTTTCTCGAGTCTCAAGTCCCTTTATTCTTGACTTAGTACCCTAACAACGTCATTCACAATTCTCAGTAACATGATTTTATTAATAAATTAAAATCTAAATCTTACCAAGTAAATTCTAATATTTACTTAATTTAAATAAAAATGATAATGGATGAGGGCGTAGGAAGGCTTACCAACTAAGGAGCTTTCTTTTAGCTTCTTCCTCCCTCTTTATAAATAACTCACTTCATTATCTTATAGGTAGTGAAACTTTCCTACTTCTTTTCTTTTTCGATGTGGTACTCAATTTGACAAGTTTAAAAATAAATTTTCCATTTTCCAAAACAAGTCGCAAAAACGGAAAAGTAACTCCCAAGGCAACCCCCATGCACACAGCAAACTTGAATCTTGCTCAAGGCAAGGTGCACACAAGTTCACTTGCACCTTGGCAACAAATATGCTAAAGACTTCCCAATTTATTCTAGTTTATCTTCTATTTTCTTTCCAATGTGGGACTATGACACTCTCATATGCTCTTACATCCCAAGTCCCACATTGCCTATGTTTTGAAGAGACTCACTTCCCTCATCTATAAAAACAAGGCTTGGGCAACACAAGCCTTAGTTAAGTCTTAACATTCTTGGTTCCCACATTGAGAATGAATAGACACAAGGCTACACTCTTCTCATATATAAAGGACGGGTTAGCAAATTATTTATTTTTAACAAGTGTTAAAAGGATTTTACTTGGCTTCTATAAGTCGAAATCCTTAAATAAACTAAAAATTCTTTTTATCAAGATTACTAGATTTTGAGTTTGATCTGAACTAGTTATCTAGTCCAATTTAGTCCCACATTGACTAGATTATGCTTATAAGACTTACTATAACTCTATATAATTCACACAATAGTGTCGTTTTGAGTTATAGTTTAGAGACAAGTTCAAATTTATCCCACATCGAGAGAGTTTTGAAAAGAACCACCTCTCAATCTTTCCGCGTTTTTCAACCTTTCATTCCTTTTCCTTGGCCCTTGATTAATTTCGGGCTTGACTTATAGTTAAATTTTATGGGAGCTTCGATGAAAGAAGCAAACCAACACTCAAGATTAAAATAAAATTTTATACTAAGTATTATTATTATTTAAACAACTTAAATAATATAATAAGAGTACTTTATTATATTATTCAATCAAATGACTTAGGATATTACATTCTTTCCCCCTTAATAGAATTTTGCCCTCGAAATTCAAAAGTTAATTTGTACTTGACTTAAGAAATAAGTGGGGATACTTTGCTCTCATCATCTCTTCGGGTTCCCCAGTTGCTTCCTCTATCTCATGATTTTGCCAAATCACCTTCACGAGAGATATAACCTTGTTTCTCAATTTTTGCTCACGACGATCGACTATTTCAACTGGTAGTTCTTCATACTACATATTTTCCTGAATCTCTATTGGTTTATAATCTATAATATGCGATGGATCCGGAATACACTTCCTCAGATATGATACATGAAAAACGTTATGAATATGCCCTAAACTCGGTGGTAATGCTAATTCGTATGCTACTTCTCCAATCCGTCTAAAAATCTCAAATGGTCCAATATAACGTGGACTTAACTTTCCTTTCTTCCCGAATCTCATAATGCCCTTCCAAGGAGAAATCTTAAGAAATACAAAGTCTCCTTCCTTAAACATCACCTCTCGACGATCCTTGTCTGCATAACTCTTTTGCCTGCTTTGAGTCGTCAAAATTCTCTGTTGAATCAACTTGACTTTCTCGGTAGTTACACGAATTAACTCAGGCCCTAAAAATTTTCTTTTTCCAACTTCATCCCAACATAACGGCGTTCTACATCGACGTCCATAAAGAGCCTCGTATGGAGCCATTCCAATTGTTGTTTAAAAACTGTTGTTGTACGCAAATTCTACTAAAGGTAAATGTTCTTCCCAACTTCCTTTAAAATCCAATACACAATCTCTTAACATGTCTTCCAAAACTTGAATTGTGCGTTCTGATTGCCCATCAGTCTGAGAATGAAACGTCGTGATCATACTTAACTTAGTACCCATCTCTTCTTGAAAACTATTCCAAAACCTAGACGTAAATCTAGGATCTCTGTCAGATACAATTGAAACAGGTACTCCATGCAATCTCACTATTTCCCGCATATACAATTTTGCTAATTTCTCTAATGGTGATGATTCTGAAATTGCTAGAAAATGTGCACTCTTCGTCAGTCTATCCACAATAACCCAGATGACATCATTTCCTTTTTGTGACTTTGGCAAACCAAGTATAAAATCCATCGTTATGTGCTCCCATTTCCACTCAGGGACAGGTAAAGACTGTAATAATCCCCCAGGCCTTTGATGTTCTGCTTTTACTTGTTGACAAATTAAACACCTTTCTACATACTCCGCAATTTCTCTCTTCATCTTAGGCCACCAAAAATGTTCTTTCAAGTCCTTATACATCTTCGTAGATCCAGGATGTACCGAAAAAGGTGATGAATGAGCGTTAGACAAAATTTCTTTCTTAATTTCTACATCAGACGGCACATATATTCGATCCCGAAATCTAACGATTTCATCATTACCTTTCCTAAAATCCTTTTTACCTAATTCTGAATTTGAATTATTCCAAATCTCCTTTAAGCATTCATCTTGTCTCTGACTTTCCTTTATCTTTTCTAAAAAGATGGGTCTAACCTCGATTTGATACACTAAACTCTCTTCCTCTCCTTTCTTAACAAATTCAATCCTAAATGTTTCCAATTCCTTATGATTTATGGATTCCACTTCAATGCTTGAACAATTCCCTACTTGTTTCCTACTTAATGCATCAGCCACAATATTTGCCTTACCGGGGTGATATAAAATTTCACAATCATAATCTTTCAACAACTCCAACCATCTTCTCTGTCTCATATTTAAATCCTTCTGTGAGAAAATATACTTTAAGCTCTGATGGTCAGTATAAATTTTGCGCTTTTCCCCATACAAGTAATGTCTCCAAATCTTAAGAGCGAAAACTACTGCAGCCAATTCCAGGTCGTGGGTGGGGTAGTTCTTCTCATGGTTTCTTAATTGTCGAGATGCATAAGCAATTACCTTACCGCGTTGCATTAACACACACCCCAAACCTTTTCTTGATGCATCACTATAAATCACAAAGTCTTCAGTTCCATCTGGTAATCTAAGTACCGGGGTAGACGTTAGTCTTTTCTTTAATTCATCAAAACTTTGCTCACATTCTTCCGACCAAACAAACTTAACTTCCTTTCTTGTAAGATTCGTTAACGGTCCCACTATCTTAGAGAAATTTTGAACAAACTTTCTATAATATCCAGCCAACCCTAAGAAACTTCGAATTTCTATCACCGTCTTTGGTCTCTCCCAATTCATAATTACTTCAATCTTTGAAGGATCAACTGAAATTCCTTCTTCCGAAACTACATGTCCTAGAAAACTTACTCTTCTTAACCAAAACTCACATTTTGAAAATTTAGCATACAACTGTTCTTTTCTCAAAATTTGTAACACCATCCTCAAATGTTCCTCATGTTCTTCCTCAGTTCTCGAGAAAATAAGAATATCATTGATAAACACAATTACAAACTTATCCAGATAATTCCTAAATACTCGATTCATCAAATCCATAAATACTGCCGGTGCATTTGTCACCCCAAATGACATCACTACAAATTCATAATGACCATATCGAGTCCTAAATGCCGTCAATGGAATGTTTTCTTTCTTTACTCTCAACTGATGCTAACCTGAGCACAAATCAATCTTTGAAAAGTAAGTGGCTCCTTGCAATTGATCAAAAAGATCGTCTATTCATGGTAGCGGATATTTATTCTTTATCGTCAACTTATTTAGCTCTCTATAATCAATACATAAACTTAGAGAACCATCCTTCTTTTTTTACAAACAACACTGGTGCTCCCCAAGAAGAAACACTTGGTCTAATAAACTTTTTATCCAACAACTCTTGTAATTGTATCTTAAGTTCCGCTAATTCTGTCGGTGCCATTCTATATGGTGCTTTCGATACTGGTTGGGCAACCGGAATCAATTCAATCCCAAACTCAACTTCTCTTTCAGGGGGCAAATTTGGTAACTCTTCGGGAAAGACATCTAAAAACTCTCTAACTACAGGTGTATCCTCGACTTTATTTTTAATTCCTTCATTCCCTACCATATATGCTAGAAAACCTTCACAACCTTTTCTTAGCATCTTACAAGCCTTTAAAATTGATATCATAACACTGGGTTTTTCTATACTATCTCCCTTGAAATATACTTTCTTTTTGTTCGAGCCGGTTAAACATATTCGCTTCTTATAACAATTTAGATTCGCCCTATGCTTCGACAACCAATCCATTCCCAGAATCACTCCAAAGTCCCTCAGTTCTAACGGTAATAAATTCACTAAGAAGGTTTGTTCACCAATCATTAAGGGACAATCTCGATAAATTTTATCTACGAACAAATTTCTACCGTTTGGAAGTTTTACCAGAAATCCATTATCTAGATTTTGCACAGGTACATTTAACTTATCCACATATTTTGTATCCATAAAAGAATGGGTTGACCCCGAATCAAACAACACATGAACATCTTGAGCACAAAGTTGAAGCGTACCTGACACAACATCATGAGATTTTTCGACATCCTGAGTTGTCATTGCATAGGTTCGTGCCACTGCCCTAGGTGCTGATTGTTGAAAAGGTCTTGCTGTAGAAGTCCTATTTCCTTTAGTTTCCACTTCTTGCCTGACTCCTTTTTGTGGGCAGTCCCTTGATAAATGACTTGGTTGTCCACAACTGTAGCAATAATTCACTTTAGGCTTGGGACATTGAGAAGCTATATGTCCCTTTTCTCCACAATTGTAACACAGCCCATCAGCTCGATAACAAATATCACCACCATGTTTCAGTCCACATTTCTTACACTCAGATGCAATGATCCTCTTATCACTTCCCCGAAAACTCTCCTTCTTCCTTATATGTAGTTTCTTGTTGTCCTTCTTAAATCCTGAGTTAACACTCAATTCTGTTTCTCTTCCTCGTTTCTTATTGTTAAAGAATTGAGTGCGAGCTTCATAGTCCCTTTCTGCAATCCTCGCCTTCCCAACCAACTTATCAAATTGTTCCAACTCCAACAAGGACACCTTCTCTCTAATTTGGGGTTTCAGCCCTTCTTGAAATCTCTGACATTTTCTGGCTTCAGTATCAACCTGATGAGGAGCAAACCTGGAAAGTTCCAAGAATCTTGAAAGATACTCCGACACAGACATTCCTTCTTGCTTTAGTCCTAGAAACTTCATCTCCATCTCATTCTTCATACAGATAGGAAAATATTTATCAAAGAACAATTCCTTAAACCTTGTCCAACCCATTTTAGAACAATCTTCAGTCTGTTTAACCGTATCCCACCAAAATACAGCTTCCCCCCTTAATGAGTGTGTTGCAAATTTTACCTTTTGCTCCTCTGAACATTCCGATATCTCTATTACTTTCTCCATTTCTTTAATCCAAACATTCGCAACATGGGGATCCAATTCTCCTTTAAAAATTGGGGGATCTGCATCCTTAAAAGCCTTGTATGTACACCTTCGCTTATTCTCGCCTTCTTTTTCCATATTTTCAACACGTTCCCCATTTATTTCGGGAGTATCCGCAGTTGTTCGCCCCTCCATTAGGCTCTTAAACATATTCTTCATTTCCCCAAAAATCAACAACATCTCAGGGCTAATTTGTACACTGGATCCAGTCCCATCAGAATTTCCATCAGCCATCTTCTCCTACAATTCAACATATAATATTAATCCTACTTCATTCGGAATATATGCCGCACACATCATGATGTACGTCATAATAACGATCGATCGAGTACTAAACACGTCATACACCTTATATTGACCATGTTCAAGAATTACGACTACACATTTTCTACACATACATTAGGCCTACTATTGGACTACCCGCGATTCGAAATCCTATTTCTAAACCTTAGCTCTGATGCCACCTGTGACGCCCCGGACCCCGGGATGACCTCAGAAACCCGAACCCGGGAACGCCAAACCAAACCAAACCAATTCACTCAATATTTGCTTACACAACCTTAAACTTAAATAATAATATATAATTCTTACAGTATTCCAAGTATTACAACCAAAGTTCACGATACAATCAAAAGTCTATTACACAAGCATTATTCATTAAGATACTATACGTGTTCATCATCTACTAAGCCTTAGTTCATCACATACTTATCATTTCCCGAACATCCTTCTCCAAAGTTCTTTCCTGTGGAAGTTAGTGACATAAACGAGTGAGCTTAGAAAGCTTAGTAAGCATATATAGTAGAATTCAACTGAGGTTTATCCAAGAAATCAAAGTTCATCAAACAAATATTCGAATAAAGAGACATGAAAATTACTACAATCAACAAAAATTCATCATATAGTTCTCACAAGATTAAAACTGAGTATTCAAGCATGACAAGTTCATCAATTCATCAAGTTGGGATCCCAGCCAGCTAAACAATTGGTTTAACTTACTTCCAAAAAGGAAGTATCATCATCAGTTCATCAAGTATCAGTGCAAGAATACTCATTTTCCATCAGTGAGTTATCAGTCCGATCAAATCAATCATCATATAAGAATCAAAACATCAACAGTGAAATACAGTGAAATACAGTGAAATAGTACAGTATATACTTACCTTAAATCGCTTTTAATATAACTTCTAAAATAATTTCTTTCTCGAGTTCAAGTCCCTTTATTCTTGACTTAGTACCCTAACAACGTCATTCACAATTCTCAGTAACATGATTTTATTAATAAATTAAAATCTAAATCTTACCAAGTAAATTCTAATATTTACTTAATTTAAATAAAAATGATAATGGATGAGGGCGTAGGAAGGCTTACCAACTAAGGAGCTTTCTTTTAGCTTCTTCCTCCCTCTTTATAAATAACTCACTTCATTATCTTATAGGTAGTGAAACTTTACTACTTCTTTTCTTTTTCGATGTGGTACTCAATTTGACAAGTTTAAAAATAAATTTTCCATTTTCCAAAACAAGTCGCAAAAACGGACAAGTAACTCCCAAGGCAACCCCCATGCACACAGCAAACTTGAATCTTGCTCAAGGCAAGGTGCACACTAGTGCACTTGCACCTTGGCAACAAATATGCTAAAGACTTCCCAATTTATTCTAGTTTATCTTCTATTTTCTTTCCAATGTGGGACTATGACACTCTCATATGCTTTTACATCCCAAGTCCCACATTGCCTATATTTTGAAGAGACTCACTTCCCTCATCTATAAAAACAAGGCTTGGGCAACACAAGCCTTAGTTAAGTCTTAACATTCTTGGTTCCCACATTGAGAATGAATAGACACAAGGCTACACTCTTCTCCTATATAAAGGACGGGGTAGCAAATTATTTATTTTTAACAAGTGTTAAAAGGATTTTACTTGGCTTCTATAAGTCGAAATCCTTAAATAAGCTAAAAATTCTTTTTATCAAGATTACTAGATTTTGAGTTTGATCTGAACTAGTTATCTAGTCCAATTTAGTCCCACATTGACTAGATTATGCTTATAAGACTTACTATAACTCTATATAATTCACACAATAGTGTCGTTTTGAGTTATAGTTTAGAGACAAGTTCAAATTTATCCCACATCGAGAGAGTTTTGAAAAGAACCACCTCTCAATCTTTCCGCGTTTTTCTCCCTTTCATTCCTTTTCTTTGGCCCTTGATTAATTTCGGGCTTGACTTATAGTTAAATTTTATGGGAGCTTCGATCAAAGAAGCAAACCAACACTCAAGATTAAAATAAAATTTTATACTAAGTATTATTATTATTTAAACAACTTAAATAATATAATAAGAGTACTTTATTATATTATTCAATCAAATGACTTAGGATATTTCTAGGGTTTATGTCAGATTTTTAAAACACAACTCGATGATTTCTGGGAATATTTGGTTCTTGTAATGTTAGGGCTTTGATTGTATATGTTCTTAGCTTCAATTTGCACTATAGAACGTTGAGTTTGGTTTACAGAATCAAAATATGATATTTTGGTCGGAGTTCATGTCGATTTTGACCGGAGATTGTGATTCTGAGATGTTTTTGGTATGTTTTTGATAGGGATAAATAAATTATGATTGTATTATTAAATACTGCATTGTACAAATTGTGGGCTGCTAGACCCAATAAAAAGATATATGATACTCAGACCAGAAAGGTTAAGCCTGATGGACCAGATCAGGCCTGATGGAATAAAAAAGGCCCAAAAGCCCTGATTATTAATTAATTTCGTAGTTAATTAATAAGGGAGAAATCAGATGTTGAAAAGAGTCCCGATGAGGATATAAATCTTTAGAAATTAACCTCAAGGGGACCTAAAAGGATAAGGAATCAGCTTCCTACTTCCTAGGACTCCTAAGTCTATCCTAATTCAGAGGCTTATCCACCAAGTCTCCTATACCAAGTCCAATTCAAGGACTCCCACATCTATATAAGGGGTCTCACCCCCACCAATCAGAACTACGTTTTTTGGCTTGATTCTCTAATTCACAGAGATACGTAGGCATCTCGTAAAGGCAGAATTAAGCTACGAAATACGAGAGCAGCCATTAAAGGCCTTGAGCTCCCGAATCTTAGTATTAAATACAGCAATTATATATAGTAGTTTTAATCCATAACATTTGGCGCCGTCTGTGGGAAACGCAACAACAACCATGGCGAGAACACGGAGAACAACCAGCACTCTGGAGGAGGGAACACCATCAGGGACAACCCAGGTGATTTCATCAACCGTGGAGGTTCCTCCCCATTCAACTTATGCATCTACTCAGGGGGAAGCCCAGACAGGGGCAACTCATCCTCAGCCACAAGGGACAACTCCCCCGACTGTTCAAGGTACGAATCCTCAAGTTCAACAAATACATATACCTGTGAATTCTCGACCCGTCGGGTATGAATACTCAACTATTGTTACTACTAACCCCCCTTATGGGATGCCCCTTCACCCTGAGGTTGGAGGAAGTGGATATGCTGGGCGAAGCGAAGCACGAGGGCGGTCGCCCCCCTATATACGAGGTTTGGATCCTATCCCTGAGGATCGGGAATTTTCTGGTCCATACACTGAGAGAGACTCCGAATCTTCGGATGATGAAGTGGCCCCGAGAAGGAGGCGTCCTGGAAAAGAGCCAATGGCCGATGGAAGGCAACGCCCCCAAAGCACCCCAGGGGCGAATCCCCAAGAAGTGCAGGAAAAGATCAGGGCTCATGAGGCTGAAATCCAAAGGCTGAGGCGTGATTTGGAGGCTTACCAAGCCACCAGATCCCACATACCTCCTAGGGGGAGAAATCCTCCTCCTATCATAGACCTGGATGGTCCGGTAAGAAGAAGGGCTGCTGTCCCAAGAACTGATCCAAGCAATCTCCTTCCCCTTGGAGATCCTGATGATCCAACTCCACCCTTCACAGAAGAAATAATGAATGCCCATATCTCAAGAAAATTTAAGATGCCCACTATCAAAGCCTATGATGGCACGGGAGACCCCGCTAATCATGTTAGGACATTCTCTAATGCACTGCTGCTGCAACCCGTGAATGATGCTATAAAATGTCGGGCCTTCCCTCAAACCCTGTCGGGTATGGCTCAAAGATGGTACAGTCGCCTACCCCCAAATTCTATTGGATCATTCAGAGAATTAAGTCAGGCTTTTATTAAGCAATTCATCAGTGGAAGAGTCCATGAGAAAAGTTCAGCATCTCTCATGAGTCTCGTGCAGGGAGCTAAAGAATCCTTAAGAGATTACCTAAATCGTTTTACAAAGGAGGCTTTAAAAGTCCCAGACCTTGATGATAAGGTAGCCATGATAGCGCTGCAACAAGGAACTAGGGATGAGTTTTTCAAGATGTCTTTGGCCAAACGACCCCCTGAGAGCATGTTGCAGCTCCAAGAGAGGGCAGGGAAGTATATCAAGGTTGAAGAGAGTATGAGGAAGACCGTAGTAAGTAATGAGCCCACTGGAGGCAAGAAACGAAAAACTGATTTGGAGTACATCGCTAAGGATAAGTATCCTAGAACTGAACAAAACCCTGATTCAACCCCCAAGAAGGGAGGACCTGGGCAAAAGTTCACTGAATACGCTAAGCTGAATGCCCCCAGAAGTCAGATTTTGATGGAGATTGAGAAAGACAGAGATATTCGCTGGCCTAAGCCCTTGAAGGCTGATCCCGCCAAGCTAGATAAGGGCAAGTATTGCAGGTTTCACAAAGATGTTGGTCATGACACCGATGAGTGTAGGCAGTTGAAAGATGAAATTGAGTTTTTGATTCGAAAAGGAAGGCTGAACAAGTATACTGGAGATGGAGGAGACAGAAACAATAATGGAAGGAAGAACTTTGAAGATCGTAGGAGGGACCAAGATGATCAGGGGCGGAATCCCCAACCTAGAGGACCAGTTATAAACACCATTTATGGAGGGCCGAGACCTCGAGGGCCTGTGATAAACACGATCTTTGGAGGTCCAACTGCTGCTGGATTATCCAAAAATTCCAGAAAGGCATATACTAGAGAAGTTATGCATATTGTTGGAGAAGCCCCGAAGAGGGCCAGGACAGAAGTAACATTGGCTTTTGATGATTCCGACCTAGAGGGTGTGAAGTTTCCCCATGACGACCCGCTGGTCATAACGCCGATAATAGGAAATAGCCCGGTTAAGAGGGTCCTTGTGGATAATGGTGCTTCTGTGGATATCTTGCTCCACGACACCTTTCTAAGGATGGGGTATAACGACTCCCAGTTGACACCAACCGACATGCCGATATATGGATTTGCTGGAGTAGAATGTCCTGTGGAAGGGATAATTAAATTACCAACCACCATAGGTACGGAGCCAAGGCAAGCAACGCAGATGCTGGATTTTGTGGTGGTAAAGGCTAGTTCAACTTATAATGCTATCATGGGGAGAACAGGGATACATGCCTTCAAGGCAGTCCCCTCTTCCTACCATTCAGTCATGAAGTTTCCCACCCGAAACGGGATTGGAGAAGAGAGGGGAGATCAAAAAATGGCTAGAAGCTGTTATGTGGCCTCTTTGAGGGCAGATGGAGTCGGGGGGCAGGTTCTCCCTATTGAAGATATGGATGTTCGAGAAAATGATGAGAATAGAGGAAGGCCAGCAGAAGAATTGGTTTCGGTTCCTTTAGATCCCAAGAATCCTGAGAGGATGACTTTCATTGGAGCTACATTAGAGGAGCCCCTTAGAGGGAAGTTAGTGAAATTTTTGCAAGAAAATAGTGATGTGTTTGCATGGTCAGCAGCTGATATGCCAGGCATAGACCCGGGGTTAATTACCCACAAGTTAAACGTGGATCCAAGCCGGAAGACAGTGAAACAAAAGAAAAGAAATTTTGCCCCGGAAAGACAAGAGGCTATAAAGCAGGAAGTGGAAAAGCTCTTAGAGGCTGGTTTCATTGAGGAGATTCAATTTCCGGAGTGGTTAGCAAACCCTGTCATGGTGAAGAAGGCTAATGGAAAGTGGAGGATGTGTATAGACTTCACCGATCTGAATGATGCATGTCCCAAAGACTGTTTTCCGCTGCCTAGAATTGATACTTTGATTGATGCCACCGCTGGACATGAGATGCTGAGTTTCATGGATGGATTTAGCGGATACAACCAGATCAAAATGCATAAGGATGACATTCCAAAGGTATCATTTATCACTGACTTTGGTGTTTATTGTTATCTTGTTATGGCGTTTGGTCTCAAGAATGCAGGAGCCACCTATCAAAGGTTGGTGAATAAAATTTTTAAGGATCTTATTGGGAAGACTATGGAAGTCTATGTTGATGACATGCTAGTCAAGAGTCTAGTAAAGACTGATCATATAACCCATTTGAGGGAAGCTTTTGAGGTCCTGAGGTACCACAAGATGATGTTGAATCCCACGAAGTGTGCTTTCGGAGTAGGATCTGGAAAATTCTTGGGGTTGATGGTCTCAAAGAGGGGAATTGAGGCTAACCCCGATAAAATAAAGGCAATCCTGGACATGGAACCCCCAAAAACTGTCAAGGATGTTCAGAAACTCACAGGAAGGGTTGCTGCGCTAGGACGATTCATCTCCAAGTCAGGAGACAAGTGCTTGTCATTCTTCAAGTCATTAAAGAACATTAAAGACTTTGTATGGAGTGAGGAAAATCAGAAGGCATTTGAAGAGTTAAAGAAGTATATGGGCCAGGCCCCGTTGTTGGCCAAGCCAGTTCTGGGTGAAGTTTTATTCTTGTACTTGGCTGTTTCAGAAAGCGCCTTGAGCGCGGTGTTGATTAAGGAGGAACTGAAAGTCCAGAAACCCGTATATTATGTCAGCAAAATTTTGCATGGTGCTGAGTTGAATTATTCAGCCATTGAGAAATTCGCTTTAGCCTTGGTGATGGCTTCAAGAAAGCTACGTCCTTATTTTCAAGCTCACCAAATTGAAGTGCTAACAAATCAGCCACTGAGAAATATCATTCACAGTCCCAAGGCAAGTGGGAGACTAATTAAGTGGGCAATAGAGTTGGGAGAGTTCGATCTCAAGTATAAGCCACGTATGGCCATAAAAGCCCAGGCACTAGCTGACTTCGTGGTGGAATGTACCATACCCAACCAAGAAGTCGGGGGGCAGGAAGATACCACACCTCAAGACAAGGGAGTCGACCATGGGGACAAGGAGAAAGAATATTGGGTTCTCTATTTTGATGGAGCATCAAAAACAAATTCCAGTGGAGCAGGGTTGGTTTTGCAAAGCCCTGATGGATTCTTAATTGAGTATGCCATGAAGCTAGACTTCCCAACCACAAACAATGAGGCAGAGTATGAAGCCCTGATTGCTGGCCTTGGTCTAGCTGGGACACTTAGAGTCAAAAACTTAAAGGTCCGTGGAGACTCGAAGTTGATCATATCCCAGGTAAAGGGAGAATTTGAAGCAAGGGATGATACGATGGCAAAGTATGTTCGCCTAGTAAGGGCTGTGATGACCCAATTTAATGAATGCCATGTTGAACACATTCCAAGGGAAGAAAATGCTAAAGCAGATGTGCTATCAAAGTTTGCTTCATCTGAGATTGAAGAAAGTTCAGGAAGTGTGTACTTCCGTGTTTTGAAGACACGAAGTATAGATGTTAAACTTGTGGCTCCCGTAGGCTTGGGGACGTCATGGATTGATCCCATCAAGGCTCACATTCAGACCGGTTGGTTGCCAAGCGATACAATTGAGGCACGGAAGTTAACTGTTCGAGCACTAAGGTACTCTTTGATAGATGGGATTCTATATAAAAGATCTTTCGTGGTTCCTTACTTGAGGTGTCTCAGGCCCGATGAGGCACGCTTGGCTCTTGAGGAAGTGCATGAAGGCATTTGTGGACAACACCTGGGGGGCAGGGCCTTGGCTCATAAAATAACCCGTTTAGGCTTCTATTGGCCAGAAATGATGGCTGATGCCAAAGGATATGTGAAGAAATGTGATCGCTGTCAGAAGCATGCACCAGTTGTTAGACAACCCCCCGAGATGCTGACCTCTATCAACTCGCCTATTCCCTTTGCCATGTGGGGGATGGATATTCTAGGGCCTTTTCCTATGGCCACGGCACAAAGGAAATTTCTGATTGTAGCCATTGATTATTTCACCAAGTGGATCGAAGCCAAACCCTTGGCCAAAATCACAACTAAGCAGGTTGCACAATTCCTGTGGGAAAACATTATGTGCCGATATGGAATTCCCCGTATCCTCGTCACTGACAATGGAACACAATTCAACAATGAGGAATTCAAGAAGTATTGTGAAGAAAATGAAATTGAGTTACGATTCACCTCTGTGGCTCACCCGCAAGCCAATGGGCAAGCAGAGGTAGCAAATCGGATAATCCTGGATGGACTAAAAAAGAGGATCGAGAAGTCAAGAAATAATTGGGTGGATGAGATACTTCCAATATTATGGGCCTATAGGACTACCTGTAGAGTCACGACAGGAGCAACTCCTTTCATGTTGGCATATGGGGCAGAAGCAGTAGTTCCCGTGGAGATATCGCATTCCTCTCCAAGGATTCAGACTTTCAACGCTGTAGAAAATGAGGAAGGGCAGAGGTTAGCCCTGGATCTAATTGATGAAGTGCGAGATGAGGCACATGCAAAGATAGTAGAATATCAGAAAAAGGCTTCATTCTATTACAACCTAAGGGTTAAAGAGAGATTTTTTAAACAAGGAGATCTAGTCTTGAGAAAAATAGAGGCTTCTGGTGTTGGACAGAAAGGAAAGCTTGCCCCAAATTGGGAAGGGCCGTACAGAGTCAAGAGCGTTCAGGGTAGAGGAACCTACAAGCTGGAAACTATGGAAGGTTTTGAAGTCCCGAGGACCTGGCACGCACAAAACCTGAAGGTTTACTATGTGTAAGGTAGGAGAAGTACGATTCTCACTTGTCATTGACAAGTAGGTTTAAAAGCACCTTGAAGCTTTGCTTGCATAGGATTTTATATTCCAGTAGAATTTACATTGTCTAGTTATTGTTGATTAGGGTCGAACCCATGCTATGTAAGGTTTTGGAAAACCAGACCTCATATTAAAGAGTTTGAAATTATTTCTATCTAAGGATGTTTAAGGTTCAAATGCATATTAAAATTGTAAAGATAAAACAGAAAAAGGCAAGAAAAGCAACATATAGAATACAAGCCCCGAAGGGTAATAAGTTCTGAATGTGATTAAGTCAATACATAGAAAGCCACAATGGGCCAAACAAGAAAAACAAAATACTCAAAGATCCTTGAAGAAGTCATCATCGATGTTTCCTTCATTGGCAGCAGAAGAAGGAACTGGAACATGATCAGCACCTCGAGGAGAAACAGCTTTTGCCTCAGCAGAAGAAGCAAGAATAGGAGAAAGAGGGATGTCATCAAGAAGAGGCTCTTTCCCAGGAATATCAGGGACTGGATAGGCAGTAAGAGTCACCTCCGGAATCTTCTTCCCAATCTCCTCTACTATCTGCTCCCAACAGCTAGAAAAGGTCTCCGGGAAGTTAGCATCGTACTCAGCATTTAGGACATCCTGAAAGTCCTGAGATGCCTTATACTCAGCTATCACCTCAGCTCGGGCCCTTTGAGCATCCAGCTCCAGCTTACGAACTTTCTCCTTCTCGTCCGCCAGCTCCTTCTCTACCTCACGAAAACGAGTGAAGTTGGCCTCGGAAGCCTTGAGGTACCTATCCCTGTCCCTCTCAGCAATAGTTAGGCTGGTCCTCACATCCTTCAAATTATGAAGGGCAGCCTGGAGATAGGTATTCATCTGCATGAACATGTAGTAAGTAAGTAAAAAAAAAAAAAAAAAAAAAAAAGTTTAAAAAAAGAAGAGGCTTACAGAAGCCACGGCCTGAGCACCCAGACGTTCAATCTGTAGGTCATCAGAAGACTCGACGATCTCAGCCCTGTCACGAGGCGTGATCACACTCTGAGACCAAACGGCGGCAGCCTCGGAACTCCCTACCACCGTGTCCCTCCTCTGAAGGCCCCAAGTGACGGTGAAGGGAGAGTTATCTTCATCAAGGCTAGGAGGCCTCTGGGATAAAAAAGTAGGGACGGCCTCCTGAACCGTGACTGAAGGGCCGTCACCAATCCTAACCCGCTTGTCGCGGTGGCTCTCAACAGCAGAGCCCTTGGCGGCACGGGCCTCCCGCTTCTTGAAGATCGTGTCCAAAGCGGCCCTAGCTGCAGGCAAATACGAACACATAAGAAAAAGGACAAATAGAGAATGGAGGAAATGGAACAAAAAGGGGAAAGAAATACCCTCGGGACCAAGGTCACTTAGACCTACACCTTGCAAATTACCCTCTGAAAGGATGAGAGCGCAATGGTGCAAGTTATCAGCAGTAATGGCCTTGATGGCCGCATCCTCATCTATCCCCAATTTTAGGTCTCTTAAAGACCCGTCTATACTTTTTGAGAAGTTGGGCCTGAAAAAATGGTCCCAACCCTCCTCGGAATCCAGAAATATATAAAACCACTCACTTTTCCATGTTGGATACGAGTCGGGATTGGTGCCAGAAATAAAGCAGGAACGAGCCAAGGATCTATGAACTATTTTGACCCATCCTTGGTCCTCAGAAGCATTTACAAATTTAAATAAATAACGAAAGACACAAACATTTGGCTCAAAACCGTGTTTACGAGATTGGGCCATATAACAGTGAATAAAACGCCAAGAGTTGGGTGTGAGTTGGGTCGGACAGACTCGGGCCTCAGCCAAAAGGCGAAAAACAAAAGGATGAGGAGGTAGGCGAAAACCAGCATAGAAGGTTTCCTTATAGACCCGAATGGCCCCAGGTTTTGGGTAGCAGGCCCTATCATTTGGGCCTGGAGCCTCGGCCCTATAAGGGTGGGAAATACCAAAAAGGCGGGCTATGGTACCTACTTGATCTGGACCAAATCTAGAAGGATAATTATATGCATCTAAGTGTAACATGTTAGGAAAGGCTTGCCCAAATTCGGTTAAAAGATCCCTAAGAGAAATAACTGAGGAATGTACAAGAGATTTTTTACCTCGGCTGGCCCTAGAGGGACGGGCAACAGCTTGGGGGACATGGGAGTGAGATGAATCGGAATCCGCCATGGATGAAGACAAAAACCCAGGAAGCTCTTGAAAGTAAGTAAAGAAGATGAAGATTCAAACGGAATCTTCAAAATAAGCCCAGAAAAGCGGCGGAGTAGAAAGCCGGAAATCGCTTGGAGGTGGCGATTCTTGAGAGACTGATTGCAGAGTTGAAATTTAGAAATTTTTGTGAAAGTGAAGTGTGAGAAATGAACTCACACTCCACCTCTTATATAGAGGAGCTCAAAGATGCACAAACGGGCCTGGGCCTAAGAAAAAGGCGGGAAGCCCATAAGATTTGAATTTTGAAAAGATTTAAAATCAAAATTCAATGAATGAATCAAGGCTCGAACAGCCTCAACAACGCTCAGGATGCATCGTCCCTAGCCGTTGTTAGAAGTGTGGCTCCTAGGCGTGGATCAACAACGCCCAGGAAGCATCTGTATTCAACAACGCTCAGGATGCATCGTCCCTAGCCGTTGTTAGAAGTGTGGCTCCTAGGCGTGGATCAACAACGCCCAGGAAGCATCTGTATTCAACAACGCTCAGGATGCATCGTCCCTAGCCGTTGTTAGAATTGTGGCTCCTAGGCGTGGATCAACAACGCCCAGGAAGCATCTGTATTCAACAACGCTCAGGATGCATCGTCCCTAGCCGTTGTTAGAAGTGTGGCTCCTAGGCGTGGTACAACAACGCCCAGGAAGCATCTGTATTCAACAACGCCCAGGACGCAAGTTTCCTAGACGTTGTTAGAAAACTGTCTCCTAGGCGTGGGTGCACAACGTCTAGGATCTATGAAAGCATCTGTATTCAACAACGCCCAGGACGCAAGTTTCCTAGACGTTGTTAGAAAACTGTCTCCTAGGCGTGGCTGCACAACGTCTAGGATCTATGAAAGCATCTGTATTCAACAACGCCCAGGACGCAAGTTTCCTAGACGTTGTTAGAAAACTGTCTCCTAGGCGTGGCTGCACAACGTCTAGGATCTATGAAAGCATCTGTCTTCAACAACGCCCAGGAAGCAAGTTTTCCTAGACGTTGTTAGGAAACCGTCTCCTAGGCGTGGATCAACAACGCCCAGGAAGCATCAGCCTCCAACAACGTCCAGGACGCAAGTTTTCCTAGACGTTGTTAGGAAACTGTCTCCTAGGCGTGGATCAACAACGCCTAGGATGTATTAAGCAACAAAAAATTCTGTTTTTCTGATTATTTAAAAAAAAAAAAATAATAATAATAAGAAAATTCCTTAAATATTTTCTGAAAAATGTTAATATTGCCAGAAATTAGGGAAAATCCCAGAAAGTTAGGGAAAAATCCCAGAAAATTAGGGAAAATCCCAGGAAATTAGGGAAAAATCCCAGAAAATTAGGGAAAATCCCAGGAAATTAGGGAAAATCCCAGAAAATTAGGGAAAATCCCAGAAATTAGGGAAAATCCCAGAAAATTAAGGAAAAAATTCCTGGAAATTAAGATAATTCCTGAATAAAAGGGAAAATTCATTGTAAATGTGTAGGTCGCTCCACACTTTACGGAAAAATGAAACCCTGTAAGGGAACGAATAGACTTAACTTCTGCGAAACCTAATCGATGTTTCCCAAAAGTTGGGGGGCAAATGATAGGGATAAATAAATTATGATTGTATTATTAAATACTGCATTGTACAAATTGTGGGCTGCTAGACCCAATAAAAAGATATATGATACTCAGACCAGAAAGGTTAAGCCTGATGGACCAGATCAGGCCTGATGGAATAAAAAAGGCCCAAAAGCCCTGATTATTAATTAATTTCGTAGTTAATTAATAAGGGAGAAATCAGATGTTGAAAAGAGTCCCGATGAGGATATAAATCTTTAGAAATTAACCTCAAGGGGACCTAAAAGGATAAGGAATCAGCTTCCTACTTCCTAGGACTCCTAAGTCTATCCTAATTCAGAGGCTTATCCACCAAGTCTCCTATACCAAGTCCAATTCAAGGACTCCCACATCTATATAAGGGGTCTCACCCCCACCAATCAGAACTACGTTTTTTGGCTTGATTCTCTAATTCACAGAGATACGTAGGCATCTCGTAAAGGCAGAATTAAGCTACGAAATACGAGAGCAGCCATTAAAGGCCTTGAGCTCCCGAATCTTAGTATTAAATACAGCAATTATATATAGTAGTTTTAATCCATAACAGTTTTGGCCGTGGTTAGATTGATGTGTTGATTTGCAATGAAAAGCACTCAAAAAAAGCACCAAACGGTGTTGATTTGAGGCTGATCGGAGTTGGCCGGACTCCGGGAACTCACCGGATTCTGGGAAAAATCCGGTGATGTTCTTGGCAACCCGGAATCCAACCCGGTTGACCCGTTTCCAGAACCCGGGTTTGATCTGATTTTGTTAGGAATTGGGTTCTGACATGTGTTTCTGTGATTTTGATTTTGACTTTATTTTTATTAATTTTAAAAATCAGTTTTATTTATTTTGTAAATTGATTAATTAATTGTTTAATTAATTGATTTATATTATAAATAATTCTGAATTATTTTCTAAAAATCAGATTGAATTATTTTCTTAATTATTTATTATTTAATTATTATTTCTTAATTATTTAAAAGTGATTAATTATTTTGATAATTAATCAAATAATTTTCAATAAATCATAATAAATTTATTTTAATTCCTAAAATTATAGAAAAATTATTTTTAATTCTGATTTTTCTTAAATAATGATTTAAAAATTATTTTTGAGTTTTAAAAATTAGTAATAATTATTTATAATGATTAATAAATGGAATTATCAGTATTTAATTGATAATAATTCAACCGTTAGTCCGATTTGCGTGAAACGAAAGCATGTTGACTCAGAAAAATGAATTCTTTTCATTAAAAATAATATCAAAGCTTAATTTCTTTTAAAAATTAGTTGATTCTGTTACTTTTTTGATTATCAGTCGAGTAACGTGCCAAGATGAGTCCGAAAAATTCCGGAAAAATGGGAAATGAGTCAGATAACGATCAGTTGAGCGATCAGCGAGTCGATTTTGGTTTTAAAAATTATTTTAACCATAAAAATGATTATGTGCTTATGTTCTTATGTGTATTATATGGTTAATCGAGTCTTACTTGCTTATATGTAATACATGAGTCAGGCATAAGCGCATGGGTAGATGTTAAGAACGGTTTGAAGTCGATTCAAGATGCAAATGAAGTACGACGTGACTTAACCAATCTGCTTTGCCAACAGAAGCTAAGCCAGCCAGGCAAGTTGAGTCGGTAATAGTCCAAGGTGATAGATAGAAGTGATTCAATTGCAGTGAGTCGCGCAGAAGGCAAGTTTTTCCCCTATTCTACTTTCAGAATAGTGATATTGATTCAAATGTTTATCACATTTGCATTCTCTTGATTATTGTTCTTGATCACTGATATACACTTGCTAATCCTTTGTTCATATTTCATTTCGATTCTTGATTTCTCCGTTTCTTTGGATTCTTGATTCATATTCTATTGGTGACACATGGAGATTGATATATTCTAGTGTTTGGAATATATCAAAGCATACCGATTGTTCTGGTTGCTAAGAGATGGACTGGATAATGATATTTTTGGGATTGAGTGTGTCTTAATCCTGAGGACCGGGATGACTGGTGCCTCGACGTGGGCCGTAGTGCCTGGGTACCCGACTGGATCTATATATTGAGATATGGATCTGCATTATATTCTGACTGATCAGCAGAATATAGATGCGAACTTGTGTCCAGTTTAGTTCATTTATACTCGCCAATAATAGCCTTCTTGTTATTCTCGTGAGGTTATATCTTTGCAGATATACCTGGAATGATGAATTCATTTAAAATGCTTTAACACTGTTTATATTTTGTGGACTTGTTGAGTAATTTTTGGCTCACCCCTTTTGTTGTTATTCACCTTATTGTTTTCAGTTAAGAAGGAATATGAAACCAATTAGGACTCGAGTGGTAAAAAAGCGGGTCAAGCCTCAGGATCCTCTCATACCCAAGGTGTTGATCCCAATCCAGGAAGAAAACTTTGAATTGCCCGAGCAGGTGGAGTGTTAATAGATAGTGTGTGGCTTTGAATAAAAGTTGAACTTAGCTTCAAATGAATTAGACAATGGTTTGTAATAAAGGGAGTTTATGAGATTTTGAATGTTTTGTTGTAATAAAAGCAGTTAGTGGTTCTTGTTTTCATACTTCAACCTAAAAAGATCCTGGTTAGTGTTAAAGGGGTTTAATTTCATTTCTTTTTTAATTGTTAATCAGATTGTACAGGTTTGGTGATTAGCTAGTAACCCCCAGACTTATACCCCGGGTCTGGAGGGCGTTACAGGTTTGGTATCAGAGCTGTAGGTTTGGTCCCTGAAAACAAGAACATTAGGATTAAGATAGGATAGGGAGATCACATAAGATAGGGGATAGTCAAATTAGGAAGAATAGTGTTAGGATTTAGGTCAGATTAGAATAGGGAAGTATAAATCTTAGGATTGTTAGTGACTTTTTATTTTCTTTGGTATATTATCAGATGGTATCTTCTGGTTATTCTGCGTCTTCCGAGAGGACAGTCACTGGGCCAGCAACACCAGTTATACCTCCAGTATCTGAGTATATGTTTCATCCTCTACCACCTCCACCACCATTGCCACAGGAGCCGGTACCACCAGTTCAGGGGATAGTTCATGACCCCATGGAGATGTTTGATCCATATGAGTTCTTTGAGCCGATGGTTCCTTTACCAGTTAAGCACTAGTTTATACCAGGTATTGAGCAGGAGTTACCACCACCACCATTGTTACCTCCTATACCAGTGCATGCCCCAGAGCCGAACATAGTTCAGATGATTCCAGTCGAGGGGATGGGAGAGCATGATGTGGATCTATAGTTAGGTTTACCATAACAGGGTGCAGGTATACCAAGGGTTCCTTCCCAGGAGTCAGTAGGTCAAGTTGTTCAGCCGTATATGGTACCATACCATGAGTATAGAGTTATGAGGGATGATATGGAGTATTGGCGGTCACAGTGTCGGGAGATTATGCATCTGTTTGATCAGAGGGACAGAGGATCGTTAGCGGCCCTATAGCCGGATTATTATATGAGACAGCAATTGCAGTCAGTGTTGATGAGCGCTACTTGGGAGCTAGATGATTTGACTCATGATGGACCTCCTTCTTTTGCAGAGTTCTACAGGGTTTTCCGCTTGGCACAGACTTTGGTCCAGGCACTTAGGGAGGAGCTTAGGCGTATTCCGCCTGGGTTTTGAGGCAGTGATAGTTTGAGACAGTGACTCCAGAGTACATATGTATATAGAGGCAGCATAGTATAACTTAGTGAGTAGTGTGTATGCGTGTATCAATAGTTTAACTTGTAGTAGTAGTTTAACTTATAGCCGTATTGATGACCAGTAGCCCGAGACTTTTTATATCAAGCATTTACACCTGAAGCTGGTGTCACGCATATATATAAGATGAACTTTTTCAATTCCTTTTATTTAAATTTCAGTCTTTACAGTTTTACAGCATTTACTTTCACTTTACAGTTTTCCATAATATAATTCCTATTGAAAAAAAAAGAAAAAAAAAAAGAGAGAGAGAACAATTATTTTATTTAACTGTTTACATTTCCAGTCTTTACATTCAGCAACTGTTTTTTTAAATAAACCATGTTATTAATACAGGATAAATTGTTTTCCTTACATATTGTCAATTGTTTATTATACTGTTAAATAAATATCACCTCTTTTATTATCAGAAGAAGATGGCACCAAAGAGAAAGACTAGGGATGAGACCTCTAACAGCAATTCTGAAGACCAGACTAATGAGACCATGAACCAAATGTTCCATCTGATGCAACAACAGATGGTAATGATGCAGCAGCAGATGCAGCATCAGCAACAGCAGATACAACAATAAATATTACAACAGCCACCTCGTCCTGAGCCTCAATTACCACAAGTATTACCTGTTGTTACTTTTAAACAGTTTCAGTCAGTTAAACGTCCAGAATTTGAAGGGTCTACTGATCCTATTAAAGCTACCACCTGGTTAAAAGAAGTAGAGAAAGCGTTCACACTAGTGAAGATAGGTGAGGACCAGAAGACTGATTTTGTTGATTACTTGTTAAAAGGAGAGGCGAATTATTGGTGGGAATCTAAAAAGGCTTTGGAGGGTGAAGATGTTATTACATGGGATAGGTTTAAAGAGTTGTTTTTAGAAAAGCATTTTCCTCGTTATGTGAAGAACCAAATGTATATTAGGTTTCTTGAACTGAAGCAGGGAAATATGTCCGTGGCAGAGTATGAAGGCAAATTTACTGAGTTGGCTAGGTTTGTTCCGGAACAGGTTGACACTGAAGAGAAGCTAGTTCAAAGGTTTCAAGAAGGGTTACGACCATGGATTCGTGGCCAAGTTGCAGTTTTCGAATTGACAACGTATACTGCCGTAGTTCAGAAAGCTTTGATTATAGAAGGGGGAAGTGAAAGATCTCAGCAAGACAAGGGACAGGGAAGTTTCCAAGATCGCTCCAGCAGAAAGCCGGGATTTCAAGCCCAGGCAAATTTGAATTTTAAAAGGATAGGACAAGGTCCACAGAAGGCAGGTAATCATTTCCAAACCTCCAATCAGCAGGGAATGGTCAGAGTTCCAGTGCCGTATTGCAAGATATGTAATCGAAAGCATACTGGTGTATGTATCAAGAGGGATGTAACGTGTTATCGGTGTAAGCAGAAAGGGCATTATTCTTACGAATGTCCAACAAGTAGAACAGCGGAAATGACTTATTTCCAGTGTGGAAAGAAAGGGCATATCGCCAGAAATTGCAAAGGACAAGCTATGACAGCTAGTGTTCCGAGAGTGTTAGCATTACCCCCGCCGCCGCCTAATCAACCCAAAGCAAGAACTTTTAACATGACAATGAAAGAAGCGGCGCAGAGTCCAAGTGTGATTGCAGGTACGCTTTTGGTGAATTCCGTAAGTTCAAAAGCATTAATTGATTCTGGAGCTACTCGTTCATTTATTACTGAAAAATTTCTTGATAAATTACATTGTGAAATCGAATGGTTGGGCGAAACGTTAATTATAAAATTAGCGAATGACGACCAAGTTCCGGTAGATCAAGTATGTCCTACGTATGATATAGAAATAGTCGGACATCATTTTTCGGTAGATTTAATTCCTTTAAAGCTAGGAGAATTCGATATTATTTTGAGAATGGATTGGTTAGCATGTCATAATGCTCAGATAGATTGCATGAATAAGAAAGTCAAATTGCGGACTGCGGAAAATGCAACAGTAATATTTAAAGGCGAAAAACAGCGGAAGAAATTTCTTACTGTGATACAGACTAAACGATTGCTTCGACAAGGATGTGAGGCATACATAGCTTACGTGTTAGATACTGAAAAAGAAAGTCCTAGAATAGAAGACATTCCAGTGGTATACGAGTTTCCAGACGTCTTTCCAGACGAGCTTCCAGGGTTACCGCCAGATCGAGAAATCTTCACGATTGATCTAGCACCAGGCACAGAACCAGTTTCAAAAGCTCCATATTAAATGGCTCCAGTCCAAATGAAGGAATTGTCAACGCAAGTACAAGATCTTTTAGACCGAGGCATCATACGACCTAGTGTATCCCCGTGGGGTGCACCGGTGTTATTTGTGAAGAAGAAGGATGACAACATGCGATTATGCATCGACTATAGGGAATTGAATAAACTCACTATCAAGAATAAGTATCCCTTATCGAGAATCGACGATTTGTTCGATCAGTTAAAAGGAGCAACATGGTTTTCAAAGATAGATTTGCGATCAGGCTATCATCAATTGAAGGTTAAAGTTGAAGATATTCCAAAGACTGCGTTTCGTATAAGATATGGGCATTACGAGTTTTTGGTAATGGCATTCGGTCTGACAAACGCACTAGCAGTATTCATGGATTTGATGAACAGAGTATTCAAGAAATATTTGGATAAATTCGTGATTGTATTCATTGATGACATCTTGATTTATTCCGAGACGGAAGAAGAGCATGCGGAACACTTGAGGATAGCTTTGGAAATTCTGAGGAAAGAACAACTATACGCAAAATTTTCGAAATGTGAATTCTGGTTAAGAGAAGTACAATTTCTAGGGCATATCATCAGTAGAGAAGGCATCCAAGTCGATCCAGCGAAGATTGAAGCTGTGTTAAATTGGGAAAGACCAAAGACGCCGACAGAAGTTCGAAGTTTCTTGGGGTTGGCAGGATATTATCGAAGGTTTGTCAAAGATTTTGCGAACATAGCAACGCCGCTGACCAAGTTAACTCGAAAAAGTGAAAAGTTTGAATGGAATGATAAGTGTGAAGAAAGTTTCCAAGAGTTGAAAAATCGATTAGTAACCGCACCAGTACTTGTATTTCCAGATGAGCAAGGAAATTTCGTCATTTATAGCGACGCTTCGTATCGCGGGTTAGGATGTGTACTGATGCAGCACGGTAACGTCATCGTATATGCTTCGAGACAACTTAAACCTCATGAACAAAAATATCCTACTCATGATCTGGAATTGGCAGCGATCGTATTTGTGTTGAAGCTTTGGAGACATTATCTCTATGGTGAAAAATGTGAAATCTACACGGATCATAAAAGTCTGAAGTATATCTTTACGCAAAAGGAGCTGAACATGCGACAACGCGATGGTTGGAATTGATAAAGGATTACGATGTCACGATCAGTTATCATCCAGGGAAAGCAAATGTTGTAGCAGATGCGCTGAGCAGGAAAGAAAGATTGAATCGATTAACTTTATGTGAAGAATTAACCAAGGAAATCGAAAAATTGGAAATTGAGATTCGTATTTCCCATGAATCTGAAGAAGCTATCTACACTATGACTTTCCAACCGGAGTTGTTAGAGAAGATTTGTCGCTGTCAAGATGAAGTGATGAGTCAAGATGACGACCTGACGGGAGAAGAGATCACAACTCAGAGAGATAACGAAGGAATTTTACGCTTTGCGTCGAGAATCTGGATCCCTAATGTGGTAGAATTAAAAGAAGAAATAATGCGAGATGCGCACAGTTCAAAGTATTCCATTCATCCAGGAAGTACAAAAATGTATCGCGATCTGAAAGAAAACTTCTGGTGGCCGAACATGAAGAAGGAAATAGCTGAATGGGTGAGTAAATGCTACACATGCCAGCGAGTTAAAGCGGAACATCAACGTCCGAGCGGATTATTACAACCGTTAGACATTCCAGAATGGAAATAGGAACATTTAGCGATGGATTTTGTAATAGGACTACCAAGGACAAAAACAAATCATGATGCGATATGGGTAATCATTGACAGACTCACAAAGTCAGCACATTTTCTACCAATTAACGAAAGATTTTCACTCGACAAGCTAGTGCACTTGTATCTCAAGGAAATTGTAATGCGACATGGATTTCCAATATCTATCGTGTCCGATCGAGATCCTCGTTTCAACTCAAGATTTTGGAGACAATTTCAAGAATGTCTTGGAACCAAATTGAACATGAGTACCGCTTATCATCTGCAAACTCATAGGCAAAGTGAAAGAACTATTCAAACGATCGAAGACATGCTACGAGTTTGTGCGATCGATTTTGAATGCATCTGGGATGAACATCTACCTTTGGTGGAATTCTCTTATAATAACAGCTATCACGCCAGCATTGGAATGCCACCGTATGAAGCATTATACGGGAGGAAATGCAGATCACCGGTACATCGGGATGAAGTCGGAGAACGCAAAATTTTGGGTCCAGAATTAATTCAACAGACGAAAGAAAAGATTGAACTCATTCAGAAACGACTCCATGCAGCACAAGACAGGCAGCGCAAATATGCAGATCAAGCCAGGAAAGATATGGACTATCAAGAAGGAGAAAATGTACTACTCAAAATATCGCGATGGAAAGGATTGACCAGATTTGGCAATAAGGGTAAATTGAAACCATGATACGTCGGACCATTTGAAATTTTGAAGAAAGTGGGAAAAGTTGCATAGGAATTAGCTCTACCGCCTCATATGCAACATATTCACAATATGTTTCACGTGTCAATGCTTAAGCGATATAATCCTGATTCTAGGCATGTAATAGAGTATGAGCCGATAGAAATCCAACCTGATTTGTCTTTTGTAGAACAGCCGGTAAGAATTTTAGATCGGCGAGAGAAAGTGTTGAGAAATAAGTCTGTATATTTAGTGCGAGTGTTGTGGAGAAATCCTATGGTTGAAGAATCAACCTGGGAGCTCGAAAGTGAAATGTTAGAGAAATACCCTCATTTGTTTTCATAGAAGATTCTGAGGACAGAATCCTTTTAAGGGGGGAAGGATGTAACGACTGGGAAATTTACGTTTATATTATATCATAATTATAATAAAATATGTGTATTACTATGTCATTTATGTGTGATTATCTGATAAACCCTAACTGTTATGTGTTACGTGTATTCTATGTCATTTCTGTATTCTTAAGGTATTTTTCAGATATTTTATTATGCATTCATAGGTTTCATTTCAAACGTTTTATGACCCAAATAATGATTTTAAAGCCAGTATTTCAAATAAAATAATGGGCCTTATTTTTCATCAAATGGCTTTTACAATAGCAATATTCTGAACATCTAGATATTTTATAAATTTTCTCATTTTACGAAAAATGATTTTTCCGGGCCCCATTGGGTGTCAAAAACCCGAAAAAATCACATTTTTATTTTTATAAAATTAAAGGACTTTCATTTATATTATTTCTTTGCATTTTTGCATTATTCACAATTTTTGGGAAATTTTGGCATATATATTGTATATATAAAATATTTATAAATTAAATTTTAATACTCAAAAATTATAAAATTAGGGGCCTATTAATTTTAAAAAGTGTAGAATTAGGGCCTTAATTTTAATTAGGAGTATTAATTTTACTACTATAAATAGCTTAATTTTTATTTAATTAATTATAATGAATCATTAAAATCTGCAAAAATACACAAAATTCTCTGAAATCTGGTCGGGAAGAACAGGTTCGGGTCGAAGAATCAAGTCGTGATTTCTCACTGATTATAGCATCAAATCGTGTGATTCAAGTACTCAAATCGAAGGTTTTGATCCGTTCTTTCTGTTTCTTCCATCAATTTCACGTTTTATTGCATCATTTTTGATTTTCGATTTCTAGGGTTTATGTTCGAATTAGGACTTTTTGATTCTAGGGTTATTTTGATGTTTTGATGATTGATAAAGCTTTGTTGGATGATTTACAATCGATTTATGGTATTTAATTGAACGAACGATGCCTGGATAGTGATTCACAATTTCTAGGGTTTATGTCAGATTTTCAAAACCCAACTCGATGATTTCTGTGAATATTTGATTCTTGTAATGTTAGGGCTTTGATTGTATATGTTCTTAGCTTCAATTTGCACTATAGAACGTTGAGTTTGGTTTACAGAATCAAAAGATGATACTTTGGCCGGAGTTCATGTCGATTTTGACCGCAGATTGTGATTCTGAGATGTTTTTGGTATGTTTTGGCCGTGGTTAGATTGCTGTGTTGATTTGCAATGAAAAGCACTCAAAAACAGCACCAAACGGTGTCGATTTGAGGCTGATCGGAGTTGGCCGGACTCCGGGAACTCATCGGATCCTGGGAAAATCCGGTGATGTTCTTGGCAACCCGGAATCCAACCCGGTTGACCCGTTTCCAGAACCCGGGTTTGATATGATTTTGTCAGGAATTGGGTTCTGACATGTGTTTCTGTGATTTTGATTTTGATTTTATTTTTATTAATTTTAAAAATCAGTTTTATTTATTTTATAAATTGATTAATTAATTATTTAATTAATTGATTTATATTATAAATAATTCTGAATTATTTTCTAAAAATCAGATTGAATTATTTTCTTAAATATTTATTATTTAATTATTATTTCTTAATTATTTAAAAGTGATTAATTATTTTGATAATTAATCAAATAATTTTCAATAAATCAAAATAAATTCATTTTAATTCCTAAAATTATAGAAAAATTATTTTTAATTCTGATTTTTCTTAAATTATGATTTAAAAATTATTTTTGAGTTTTAAAAATTAGTAATAATTATTTATAATGATTAATAAATGGAATTATCGGTATTTAATTGATAATAATTCAACCGTTAGTCCGATTTGCGTGAAACAAAAGCCTGTTGACTCAGAAAAATGAATTCTTTTCATTAAAAATAATATCAAAGCTTAATTTCTTTTAAAAATTAGTTGATTCTGTTACTTGTTTGATTATCAGTCGAGTAACGTGCCGAGATGAGTCCGAAAAATTCCGGAAAAATGGGAAACGGGTCAGATAACGATCAGTTGAGCGATCAGCGAGTCGATTTTGGTTTTAAAAATTATTTTAACCATAAAAATGATTATGTGCTTATATGTATTATGTGGTTAATCGAGTCTTACTTGTTTATATGTAATACATGAGTCAGTCATAAGCGTATGGGTAGATGTTAAGAACGGTTTGCTTTGCCAACAGAAGCTAAGCCAACCAGGCAAGTTGAGTCGGTAATAGTCCAAGGTTATAGACAGAAGTGATTCAATTGCAGTGAGTCGCGTAGAAGGCAAGTTTTTCCCCTATTCTACTTTCAGAATAGTGATATTGATTCAAATGTTTATCACATTTGCATTCTCTTGATTATTGTTCTTGATCACTGATATACACTTGCTAATCCTTTGTTCATATTTCATTTCGATTCTTGATTTCTCCGTTTCTTTGGATTCTTGATTCATATTCTATTGGTGACACATGGAGATTGATATATTCTAGTATTTGGAATATATCAAAGCATACCGATTGTTCCGGTTGCTAAGCGATGGACTGGATAATGATATTTTTGGGATTGAGTGTGTCTTAATCCTGAGGACCGGGATGACTGGTGCCTCGACGTGGGCCATAGTGCCTGGGTACCCGACTGGATCTATATATTGAGATATGGATCTGCATTATATTCTGACTGATCAACAGAATATAGATGTGAACTTGTGTCCAGTTTAGTTCATTTGTACTCGCCAGTAATGGCCTTCTTGTTATTCTCGTGAGGTTATATCTTTGCAGATATACCTGGAATGAAGAATTCATTTAAAATGCTTTAACACTGTTTATATTTTGTGGACTTGTTGAGCAATTTTTTGCTCACCCCTTTTATTGTTATTCACCTTATTGTTTTCAGTTAAGAAGGAATATGAAACCAATCAGGACTCGAGTGGTAAAGAAGCGGGTCAAGCCTCGGGATCCTCTCATACCCAAGGTGTTGATCCCAATCCAGGAAGAAAGCTTTGAATTGCCCGAGCAGGTGGAGTGTTAATAGATAGTGTGTGGGTTTAAATAAAATTTGAACTTAGCTTAAAATGAATTAGACAATGGTTTATAATAAAGGGAGTTTGTGAGATTTTGAATGTTTGGTTGTAATAAAAGCAGTTAGTGGTTCTTGTTTTCATACTTCAACCTAAAAAGATCCTGGTTAGAGTTAAAGGGGTTTAATTTCATTTCTTTATTAATTGTTAATCAGATTGTACAGGTTTGGTGATTAGCTAGTAACCCCCAGACTTATACCCCGGGTCTGAAGGGCGTTACAAGTATGATCTTGAAGATTCAAACCTTAAATTCCTATTAGCTCTTCCTGAAAGTTGGGATTTGAAGGCAACTATTATAAGAGACAACTATAATCTTGATGAAACAACTCTTGATGAAATTTATGGGATGCTCAAGACTGATGAACTTGAGATGGAACAAAGAAGCAAGAGGAAAGGAGGAAAGTCAAGGACAGTTGCTCTTAAGGCTGAAGAAGAATCCCCCAAGGCAGCTACCTCAAGGAAAGGCAAGGGAAAAGCGCTCATCACAAAGTTTGATAGTGAGTCATCAAGTTCTGATAGTGATGATGACTCAGAAACTGAAAGCTTGCCTGAGATGGATGCTGATGAAGAGATGATGAAGCTGTGTGCTTTATGGTGAAAGGAATCACAAGGATTGCATACAAGAAATTCAGAAAGGGAAAGAGGTTTTCCAGGAAAGGTGCAAGTTCTGATAAGAAGAGTTTCAAAAAATCTGAAGGTAAAGGAGGGAAGTCTGACAGAGGAGATTACACAAATGTCAAATGCTACAACTGTGGTGAGAAATGCCACATATCTCCTGATTGCAAGAAAGTGAAGAGTGACAAAGGCAAGGCTCTTGTCACAAAGAAGAAAAGCTGGACAGACACTTCAGATTCTGAAAGTGAGGTGAACTATGCCTTGATGGTAAATGCTGATAGCAGTCCTGAAGCTGCTGAGTTAAAGGTACCTCAAACTACTTATGCCTTTCATACTGATGACATTAATGAGTTGAGAAGATATCTTAAAACCATGTTCATTAGTTATAGAGATCAAACTTTAACATGTGAAAGATTAACTTTTGAAAATCTTGCTTGTAAAAATAGGAATGATTATTTAGAAAAAGAGTTAGTCATGTTCCATCAAACTCAGAAAGATAGAGATGATACTTTCTATGTTAAAATGAATGAATCTCTAAAGACTGAGTTAGAAAAGGAAAGAGAGATTATCAGGACTTGGACTAACTCTGGCAGAACAACTCAAAATTTGTTAAGTAGTGGAAACTGGAAAGAGGGCTTAGGTTATGGAGATGATAAGAATGATAAAGGAACTGTAGAAGTTAAGCATATAGTTGTTAAACAAAAGCCAAAGTTAAAACCTGTTAAGTTTGTAGCTATAAAGTCTGATACTGAGAAATCAGAAGTTAAAGAGGAATTAATTTCTGACAAACTAAAACAGGAAAAGACAACTGAAGTTAACGTAGGCTTAACGACAAAGAAGCAGCTTAAGCATAAGCTGAAAGATGTTAAAAATATAAACAAGGTAAAGTCACCTAGGAAAAATAGGAATGGAAAGGAAGGTGTGAATAAAAGCAATAATTATAAGCCTGTTCCTAATGCTCCTAGAAAAACATGTCATAACTATGGAAGTTCTAACCATCTGGCTTCTTTTTGCAGGAAGAATAAGAAAATAAACTCCTTACTTTCAAAGTCAGGAGTTAAGAGTCAGTCTATTAGATATAGGACACAAAATCCTTGTTTTCATTGTGGTAGTTTATGGCATTCCATTTATACTTGTAAGGAATATCATAGTTTTTATTATGATTATTATCAAATAAAACATTCTTTAAAGAAAGTTAGCATTGTTCCTTCTAGTGTAAGTTCTGATACAAAGTCTGATAGTGTAAATACTGATAAGAAAAATGTTAACATAAACTCTGATGCTAAATCCGCTGCAAATGTTAATAAACCTAATAAGGCCAAAGGATCCAAGCTAGTCTGGGTCCTTAAAACTAATCATTAGTGGTCTTTGTGATTGCAGGGCAACAGGAAAAATATCCTAGTTCTGGACAGTGGATGCTTAGGACATATGACTGGAAATAAAGCCCTGCTATCAGACTTTGTGGAGAAGGCTGGCCCAAGTATTTCTTATGGAGATGGCAACATTGGAAAAACACTGGGATATGGCAATATCAATCTTGGGAATGTCATCATTAAAGAAGTAGCTCTGGTCTCAGGACTTAAACATAATTTGCTGAGTGTTAGTCAAATCTATGACAGAGGTTATCTTGTAGATTTCTTTGAAGAACACTGTGAAGTTGTAAGCAAATCTACAGGCAAAGTTGTTCTGAAAGGATACAGGCATGGTAACATTTATGAAGTCAAGATTTCAACAAGTACTGATGGTTCTGCAATCTGTCTGATGAGTAGAGCATCAATTGAAGAAAGCTGGAATTGGCACAAGAAACTCTCTCATTTAAATTTCAACAATATAAATGAACTAGTCAAGAAAGATCTTGTGAGAGGACTGCCAAAATCAGTATTTGCTCCTGATGGCCTTTGTGATTCATGTTAGAAGGCTAAACAAAGAAAATCTTCATTCAAGAGCAAGACTGAATCATCAATTTTTGAGCCTTATCACCTACTTCATGTAGATCTATTTGGTCCAGTGAATGTCATGTCTATTGCAAAGAAGAAATATGCTATGGTCATAGTGGATGAGTTCACCAGATACACATGGGTGTATTTCTTGCACACAAAAAGTGAAACTGCATCTATCTTGACTGATCATGTCAAGCAACTGGATAAATTGGTCAAAGATCCTGTAAAGATCATAAGAAGTGATAATGGCACTGAGTTCAAGAATTTGACAAAGACCATGGAATCAAGCAGGAATTTTCTGCTCCTGGAACTCCACGGCAAACTGGAGTTGTTGAAAGAAAGAATAGAACTCTTATTGAAGCTGCATGAACTATGCTTGATGAAGCAAAGCTACCAACCTATTTTTGGGCTGAAGCTGTGTAGACTGCTTGTTTTACTCAGAATGCAACACTCATTAACAAGCATGGAAAGACACCATATGAGATGGTGAAGAAAAAGAAGCCAAATCTGAAGTATTTTCATGTATTTGGATGCAAGTGTTTTATTCTTAAGACTCACCCTGAACAGCTATCCAAATTTGATTTAAAAGCTGATGAAGGAATTTTTGTTGGGTATCCACTTTTCACGAAAGCCTTCAAAGTCTACAATTTAAGAATAAGGGTTGTCATGGAATCTATCAATGTCTCCTTTGATGATAAGAAGATTACTGGACTTGAAGATTTCAATGATCATGATCAGCTGAGATTTGGAAATGAAGACTTAAATTCTGATACTGAAAATCCTGACAGTCTAAATCCTGATACTGCAAACTCTGATGGATTAAACTCTAATGTTATTGAAATTGTGGTGACTATGCCAAAGGAAGATGCACCTGTGTAGGGGGAGCATACTGAAGAAACAACCACATCTCAAGAAGCATCAGAACATACAACTGGCTCTTCAAGTTCTCATTCATCAAGTTCTGATAAGCCAAGTTCTGATAATTCTGAAAACTCAATTTCTGAAGGATCCAACTTAGAGAGCATAGTTTCAGGGGGAGCATCAGAAAATGTTGATGAAGATAGCATGGATCATGGGGGAGCATCCAGTTCTAGAGAAAACCTTCCATCTGTAAGGAAGTGGACTAAATCACATACACCTGACTTAATTATTGGAAGAGTAAAGTGTACTTCGTGTACTCGCACTTAGGCTGTCAGACCACTTGGGATACTAAATTTCAAAAACTATCACTTGCTATACTAAAGTTCTGATTTTTTAAGAGAGTGTGTACTTTCGTCAAATCTTGCTAACCCCGTTAATGTTTTCAAGGGTATTTTCATCTTTTTCAACTTTGGAACGTAATAATTACCTTAATGATGTATATCCAGACTTTTTGTTCATTGAATACACTCATGTAATCATAATCTTGATATACACACATCCCTTCGATACAATCTATATACAACCAGCCCTTTTCTTCCAATCAAAACTAATTCTTTTCCTTCGATCTAATTTTTTCTCAGTCGCAGTATTCAAATGCTCTATCTCCTAAATCGTAGCTTGTTCCTTATTATAGAAACGTTCCTAAGCTAAATCCAAACTTTCGACAAGCTCAAAATCAATACAATTAAAAACATAAATAAATACAATATGTGGACAAATTATCGTACCTAAGAGCGTAAATTACCGAAAGGATTATGATGAGTAGAGGATGTCGATGATGACGATGAAGAAACTAAAACTAGAGTTCTGGTCTCCTGGAGAAGCGAGAGGGAGAGGAGATGGAGAAACGGAGAGTGAAGGGAGAGAAAGAGAGACGACGGCGCATGATCGGAGAAAGGAGAAAGAAGACGGCGGAGAAGGAGGCTGCCATGAAACAACTAGGGGTTAAATTTTAACCCAGTGTGAGCATGCCTCCAGTGAAATGCAAAATAACTAAGGATGCATCTTTCGAATTCCTCTATAAGCTTTATAAATAAGGAATCAACTTCCGGATCATGAGAAAATAATGCGTCTATAATGCACAAGACATTGATATGCACAAAATTTGAAAGTAAATCTTTGTTAATTAAAATTGATATCATATTTTAGAGGAGAAAAAAATGAGTTTAATGCAATTTAAATGAACTGATTCGGTTAAGAAATGAAAGATATATAAGAGTTCCAAGTTCTTAACAAATTGTTAATGGCGGAAATGGTTTTGAAGAAGAAGATGATATTTAAAAGATGATTTTACCCCTAATTTTTCTAACAGTGTTAAGCTGATTTGTAAAAGTTCTAGATTTTGAGTATAGCAAATGGTACTTTTTGAATATCGGTATCCCAAGTGGTCTGACACGTAAAGTGCAAGTACACAAAGTACACTTTACTCTTATTGGAAATCCTGATGCAGGTGTCAGAACTAGAACACCTACTTCAAGTGAATGTCTCTATAATTCTTTTCTTTCTCATACTGAACCAAAGAAAGTGGAAGAAGCTCTTCAAGATGCTGATTGGGTGCAAGCAATGCAGGAAGAGTTAAAAGAATTTGAAAGAAACAAAGTCTGGACCCTAGTGCTAAGACCAAAGAACAGATTTGTTGTTGGTACAAAGTGGGTGTTCAGAAACAAAACTGATAGTGATGGCATAATTACAAGGAATAAAGCAAGGCTGGTTGCAAAAGGATATTCTCAACAGGAGGGAATTGATTATGATGAAACATTTGCACCGGTTGCTAGATTGGAAGCCATAAGGATATTTTTGGCTTATGTTGCTCATAAAAAGTTTACCATCTTTCAAATGGATGTGAAAAGTGCTTTTCTCAATGGAGAGTTGGAAGAAGAATTATATGTTGAACAACCTCCAGGCTTTGTAGATTCCAAATTTCCAAATCATGTCTACAGGCTTGATAAAGCACTTTATGGCCTTAAGCAAGCTCCAAGAGCATGGTATGAGACTTTAGCTCAGTTTCTTCTGGAAAGTGGATTTAACAGAGGAACTATTGACAAAACTCTGTTCTACCTCAACCATGGAAAGGACTTACATTTGGTTCAGATATATGTTGATGATATCATCTTTGGTTCTACAAATGACAGACTTTGCAAGACGTTTGCCAAACTAATGCAGTCAAGATATCAAATGAGTATGATGGGGGAACATAGCTATTTTCTGGGCCTTCAAGTCAAGCAGAATGAAGAAGGCACTTTTATTTATCAAACCAAGTACACCAGAAATTTGCTGAAGAAATTTGGAATGCAAGATTGTTCAAGTGCATCCATTCTCATGGCCACTATAACAAAATTGGTTAAGGATACTGGTAAATCAGTAGATATTACTGATTACAGAGGTATGATTGGCTCTCTACTCAATCTAACTGCTATTAGACCTGATATCATGTATGCTACCTGTCTTTGTGCAAGATTTCAAGCAGATCCAAGAGAACCTCACTTAACAGCTGTGAAAAGAATTTTCAAGTATCTTAAGGGAACAACTGATCTAGGATTGTGGTATCCTAGAGAATCAGACTTTAAGCTAATAGGTTACTCAGATACAGATTTTGCAGGTTGCAAAATTGACAGGAAAAGCACAAGTGGAAGCTGCCAATTTCTTGGAGGCAGATTGGTTTCTTGGTTTAGCAAGAAACAAAAGTCAATTTCCACATCAATTGCAGAAGCAGAGTACATTGCTGCAGGAAGCTGTTATGCACAGATTCTGATGAAGAATCAGTTACTGGATTATGGGTTAACATATTTTAAAATCCCTATTTACTGTGATAATCAAAGTGCTATTGCTTGACAGGTAATCCAGTTCAACACTCAATGACAAAGCACATCAGCATAAGGTACCACTTCATAAGGGAACATGTGGATGAAGGTACAGTGGAATTGCACTTTGTTCCAACAGATCAATAACTAGCAGATATCTTCACAAAACCATTGTGTGAAGCTACTTTTACAAGATTGGTAAATAAACTTGGAATGGTTTCAAGTTCTTTCTCTAAATCTGCTTAGTTTTTGCTCTTATGCATCAGACTTTATGATCAGTATTTACAGATATTACTATCTTTGTGTATTCCGTGCCTAATTAAAAATTGCTTAAGTACTGATTGTTATCTGATGTGAATTTCTAAACTCTGATAGTGATATGAATGTTTCTGTGATTATTCAATCCAATGAGGATAAATATGCTAGATGCTGACCTAGTAGTCCTTAATATACTAACAAATCCCATGTTTGAAGTAATTGTTTATGTGGAAATCTGTTAACACAAGTAAATTCTGATATTGAGCTTAGTTAAGTTTACATTTTCTATCTTATTACTAAGTCAAAAACTAGAATAATGCTTCTCATCTGTTAAGTTCTGATGTTAGTAAATCTTGTGAATGTACTAAGTGCTAATAACCCTCACTTATCAAAAGAAAAGGAAAAGAAAAAGAAATAAAAATTAGGTACTCCTTTGAGATCTAGAGTAAAAAACTGTGGAAGGGAAGACCCAAGTGCATTGCTGGTATTAAGTAATATGCATCAGAAAAGCAAAAATAAATATTTTTCTTAGTGACTTTTCACACTCTATGATTACTGGAGAAATACTCTGATAATATCATAAATTCTGATAAGCAGTCATGACTCACTTACACTGAGAAGCCACTGTAAAATGGAATTTCAAAAGATGCATAAAATAAGCACAAAACAGTTGAGGTGGACTCATGCATGAACTCACTCTAAAGTAGACTTCAGAATCATGACATATTTTGAGCAAAGTTCTTAGTTATGCCTTATTTCTAAGATGTACTGAAGTGAATCAGACTTTAATCTTTATTTGATATTTAGCTTACTGCACACACATACACTCCATATGAATGATGAAAATTACTGTGGTGATAATGGTGTTTTAGATGAACGTTTAAGTGTCAGTTACATAAATTCTGAGGACAAGTTATGATGGAAGTTCTGATGATTAAGTTCTGAAGAAATGAAATCAGAATTTGTGTGAAGAACTACAGAAATAGGCATTCATTTTTCGAGTTAAGAAATCATGTTCTGATGACTGTTAAGTTCTAATATAAGTCTAAGTTCTGATATTACACTCTGATTCTTTACTTGACTTATTTGTGGTTAAAATATGAAACAGTCTTATTTAAAATCAGAATATATTTGGGTGAGATATTAACAGTCAATATAATTTGGGTTTGTGGTACACGTCTATGCACAGTAATTTTTACTTGTTTCATGTGCGCATTATATCCTGTTTTATACTTCCAATGGCTGTTTTTATTCTCATCAGTCTAGGGAGACGAGGTAGAATTATTTCTACCTATAACCATTCAATTTTCCTTGTGTCTCTTGGCATTCTATTGGCTATATAAACCAACACCTCATTCCAGCCAACACATCTCTCATTTTCTCTGAAACCCTCCAATTCATTTCTTTTTCACTCATCACAACCATGATTCATTACAACTTAGTTCTGAACTATGACACCTTCACTGTTAATATGAGGTGTACAGAATGGCAGCAGGAATGGCATGTTACTGCCATTCCTGATGAAATTTGGGACTCGGTTCCCCAAGAGGTCCTCACAGACCTCTTGTTCTTCTACATGGACTACCATCGCCATCTTGAGCGACTGGAAGAGGAACAGCTGGAAGCTCTCCGATAGCAGGAGCGTATTATTCATCTTGCTGTTCTTTTTGTTGAGAGTAGGAAGAAGAAATAATTTCTCCTACCTGTTTCTCTTCTCCGTCAGCTTTGTCTGGCTTCTTAGCTTAGGACAAAAGCTGTTGATGTTACGATTTGTAGCTTAGGACAATCTTGTACTTTTTAGCATGTAATTTGAATTTCATGAAATGTATTTGCTAAATATATTAATGAAATTTTATATTTATGCAAGATTTTGTCTCTGAGTCGTTTGATATTCTGATAACATGTTAAATCCTGATACTAACCATATTCTGATGACCTTCAAGCTCTGATACAAATCAAGTTCTGATTCTGACGTGGCGGGATTTATTTACTTGATTTATTTTTGGTTATTCTCTTATTTGTCATATTTTTACAGAATATTGGTCACGCAGTGATAAAAATTTATTAAGTGGGAACAGTTTTAAATTTAAAAAATAAAACTGAACTACCTTGATTAATGGGATTACTTGGTAAGTGGAACGGTTTTTCCTTGAAAAACTGCATGTGATAAGTAATGATTACTGAATACACGTGCCCATTAATTATCTTTTACTGCTGCATGTCTGACAGGTGTCCCAACGGTTACTTTTTCTACCGTGTATAAGTAAAAGAGAGAAAAGATTGTAAAATCTTTTATTTACTTTCACATTTTATCTCTCTCTCTCTTTACTTCTATTCTCTCTCATCTACTGACGATTTTTCATACAGACATTTTCTCAAACACCTTACAGGAAATCTTCTTTCTCACGAATTCACATGGCACCAAAGGACATAATCTTCGATGGAGCAACGTTTGTTCCCAATAACTTCTTTGCTATTCTTAGCAAGTCAGAAGCACCCTCTGAACTTCATTTCATTCAGGGCTTTCTTGCTAGTTCTGATATTGGGTATGCTCTGACTCAACCCGAAGCAGTTTCTGGTACTCAAGTACTGGAGTTCTGGAGAAGCGGTGTGTATGATGATGGTGGTGCTCAAGGGTCCCCAAGTATCATTTTTCCATCTGGGGAGGATAAGTATGTTGCGACTTTGTCTACGGTTCGACAAGCACTGCACCTACCTGAGAACTGTGTTTACTCTACTGTTGAAGAGCCAGTTCTTCAAAACATGATGGCCAGTCTGGGATATGAAAGAACATTGGCAAAGCTGGGCTAGTTGAAGAGATCTTTCATTAGGAGGGAATGGAGTTTCTTCTCTGATTGCATAACTAAAGTCTTTGCAAACAAATGTTCCAATTTTGATGCAATTCCCATATTCATCCAACAAATCGGGTATGCTCTCATAAATCAAACTGATTTTGACTATGCAAGTGTTGTCTTAGATTTTATTGGGGATAGAATGAATGAAGATAGATCTACTGTTTATTTTGCTAGATTCTCTCAGCTTATTTATAGATTCTGTTGTGATAATAAGCCCCAAGGTTATGGTGAATTAATTTCATCATTCAGAATAGCTAAAAGAGCTTTTACTGACTTATTATCTACTGATAATAAGAAGGCTGTGTTAAGACCCCTCTTAATTCCTTTATCTGTCAAACAAGCCTTAATAACCTATGATCATGTTAAGTACACTGCATTATATCCTGATGTTCAACCATCTGAACCTCATCCATCAGCACCTACCACCTCTACTCAACCACCACAAACTTCTCAACCTCAACCATCAGAACCTACGGTGCAGCCTTCATCTTCCAAACCTAAGAGGACTAAGAAAGTACCTCAGACACAACAGAAGAGAAGGAGATTTATTCTGCGAGATGAATCAGATGCTGAGGAACAGGTTCCTGTAATAGTTGATGTTGTTAAAGAAGCTGAGAAGGTCTCTTCTCAGAAGGTTGATGATATTGGGAGTTCTAGGCCTCTAAAACGGCTTCAAAAGCATAATTCTGATGGTAAAGCTCCTACAGTCACCTTAAAAGCTAAAAGATTCAAAACATTGACAAAAAGGCCTGAAGATTCTGGTAAAGGAATGGAAGCAGCAACTAAGGAAGAGGATCAGGAATCTCTGATCTCACAAGACCCTGTTAAAGCTCACAATTCTCCTAGTGTCGATTCAGACCCTCATGCTACTCATCACTCACCACTACATGGGCAAGAATCCACTCACATTCCTACACCTCTAGTATCTCCAATAAATGCTGATACCCAGGGGCCAAGTGATGAAATTGACATTCATAACTTGGAAGTGCCTCAAGTTTTGCATCTAGAAGTTCCAACAACTCAAGTCACTCCACCAACAACACCAATTCCTGATGCTAATTTTCATCCAGAATTGCCTACAACACCTTCTCTACATCTAGATACTGAAGATCAGATTTTAGGTGAGCATCAGAATATGGATGTTGATCAGAACTTAGTTGGAGATCAGTCCTTAGAGGATGATGTTGAAGCATCCATAGCTTCTTATACTGTTCTTTTATCAGAAGATGCTGAAGTTGTTGACTCTGTGAGTTCTGATGCTGCAAATGTTGATGCTACTGGTAATGCTGCTACAAATTTAGATGCTGATGCAGCTGGTCCTTCTGGACATGCACCTCTGCAAGCTCCTTTAAAGGCTGAAATAGTCAAAAAGTTTGTTATAGGGGAAGCACCAGTACCTTGGAGTGAAACTCCTAGAGGACATGATTGGACTAAGGAGTGGAACTCGGTTACCTTTGTTCCTACAGAAAAGATTCTTGCTGATCATTTGGCAAAAGCTGATGAGTTGTTAGTCAATGAAGATTGCAAGAGACAGCTAAGAGTTACTACACTTACTACAAGGCACCTTCAAGGTCAACAGTCTGTAACTCAGGCCAAAGTGGACAAGATTCAAGAATCCTTAATGCAGCAAGATACACTTGTCAAGCTGGACAAGAAAAGGTTTTTCAAACCTTCCTTTGACCAAATTACCAACATTGAGAAAACCCAAGAGAAGCAACAGTCTCAGATTGATGAAATTTTGAAAAATCAAGCTTCTTAGCAATCTCAATTCAATGAGATGCAATCCTTAGTGGAATTGCTTCTCTCTCTTCTTTTACCTGCTGATGCCAAAAAAGGGGAGAAAGTAATTAAGTCCAAATGCAAACCTGTTAAGATATTGAAGAAAAAGGATGATGGTAATGACCCAGGAAACTCTAGAATGGGTGGAGGTCGTGGTCAAGGTGGAGGTCTCTCATCAAGTAGAGCTGGAACTACAAGTCATAGAACAAGTTCTGATACTGTCGTAGTCAAGGTGGAGGTCTCTCATCAAGTAGAGCTGGAACTACAAGTCATAGAACAAGTTCTGATACTGGGAGAAGAATAACTTCTGATACTGGTAAAAGGATAAGTTCTGATGAACTTTTGGATCTTGATGAAGAAATTTCAAGTCAGTTATTTCTGAAAGAAAATACAGGAATGGACTTTGAGAGTCTAATAGAAGAAGAAGCTAGACTTAAGTTAGAAAAGGTCAACTCCAAATCTGAAGCTTCTGTTGTTAAAAAGAAACTTCCTACGACTAAAGGCATTATGATAAAAGAAAGGACAAATCCTATGGCAACCAAGGCCAAATCACAATTGCAGATAGATCCAAGGTCCAAGGGCAAATAAAAAGTTGGTGAACCTGTAAAGGTTTATGTGCCTCCTATGGATGAAGAAATTTATGTTGAAGATGTTGATCTTACTCTAACTTCAAGGAAGATTTCTAAGACAACCTCTGACATAGCTCAAGTTGTTCAGAGTCAAGATATAGTTAGTTCTGATATAACAATGAAGCAAGCAACCTCTGACTTAGCTCATGTTGGCTTGATATCAGAAGATAAGTCAAAGGAAACCTCTGATATTGCTCATGTTAAATCCTCAAAGTTATTCCTACCAGGATTCACTAAAGCAAAACAGACTCAAGCTTTGAAGACTACAGCAAGTGGTTTTAAAGCAAGAGTGGTTACTGGAAAGGAAGCAAGAGATAAATCTGGATTGGGTAGTGCTGATGAAAGAAAAGTGCAGAACACAACCAATGATCCAACTTCCTTAAGTGAACCAGGTGTTGGAGCAACTCCTGAAAGATTGAATCAGCCAGAATCTGTACAGATGGTCTACCATACCTTCTTAAAAGAACATATCTTGTTATATTTTATGACAGATGGAAGGGTTTACCATATAAGGGAAAATGCTATACCACTGAAGTATTTTGAGGAACTAGAACATGTTTTATTCTTACTTCAAGTGAATGACAGAATAATAGAAAGTGCTGCAAACTATTTGAAGACTCAAATTCAGAGACAGAAAAGGCTTTATTTTGTAAAGTCTGACAGCACATACTGTCCCAAGTACAGAGATCACAAGGGTGATATTGTTGATATGAAGCCTAATACTACAACGATCAGAACATATCTTGGTATTAAGGGACTTGAATTCAATCTAGAGTCTGACAAATCCTATGTCATAAGACTAGATCAGGAGTTGAGAAAAGCAAAAATTAATGATCTCAGATATGCTATCTTTCAAACTGGTGAAGATACTGCAGAACTCAAAGATGCTAAAAGGAGGATGATTGATGAACTCAGATATGCTGAGAGATATTTGTTAAAGAACTATCTCTGAACAACTCCTGACATCGAAGAGATCAGAAAGTGAAGCCAAGTTAAGATCTAGCAATGCTCATATTCTGATATGTATACAGACTGAAGTTGTTATCAGAAGTTAAAGTTGGTAAAGCTTTAGGGACTGCATGTTGTAGTTATCTAGTCAAATTCTCATGCATTTGTACTTAATATTTTTGACATCATCAAATATCTGTTAAACTTGTATATTATGCTAATTTACAAGTTGGGGGAGATTGTAGATATATTTGATAATGTCATGTCTAATATGATTTATGTTTAGTTTTTAGATCTTACTTAAACAGGACAAATCAGTACTTAACTGAAATCAACACTTATACTGAAGTCGGAACTTAAGTTATCAGTACTTAAGGTTCAGGAGATATTTATCAGGAGATAATATCAGGACTTAAAGGAAACTTTCAGATAAGGAAGGTGGCTGATTGAAAGGAAAGAAGATCAAGACAAACGTAAGAAGAGATATGCATGAAAAAGGAATTCTATGAAGAATGGAATACTTGCAAGAAAAGATAACTGATTGATATATTTTAGGAAGCAGAATTATATTCAATATCAATTAGCGATTATCTTGTAAATATGTGATATATAAACATAGACATAGGGTTTACACTATAAGTGTTATCATTATCGAGAATATTATTCATTGTAACCCTAGCAGCTTTCGTGATATTTGTTCATCACTGAGAGAGGACAGTTCTACATTGTAACAGAGTTTAATAAAGTTTGTTTTCTGTTACTTGTGTTCTTTGTATTCGATTTTATTGTGCTATACACTGTATTCAACCCCCTTCTACAGTGTGTGTGACCTAACACTTTCAATCCGTAAATCGGATTTGGGTAAAATAAAGGGTATATAAAAGCTTATGACATCTATGTGATGATTAGAATAATATGAGATTGAGTATTAATAGATACTTGTGATGCCTAGAAGAGTAATCGAGGCATAGAAACAGAAAGCTAGTGATCAGTAAATAGAACCGAAGCGTAGAAAAAGAAAGCAAGTGATCGGTGAATAGAAGCGAGGCATATAAAAAGAAGATAAGTGGTTGTTGAGTAGACATGATAGATGAATGCAAGTGAAGTTGGTAATCATCTGTGATAAGGCAAGTACTTCTGAACCTTCTTCAAGATATATTATAAATATTTTCAAACTTTCTCATAACATGATGCTAGTATTCAAAATAAATCCTGTTTTATATTGCAAGCGCTTTAAGCTATTCAACCTTGAACCTTGATTCTTATTGATCTTGAGCCATAAGCCTTATTCTTCATAAACCATTGATTGTTGAATTCTCAAATACGAGCCAGACACATACGATACTACTCCACAAATACATATCTACCACATACTGATTTCTGATATTGAATTTCTTGACATACCAACCCTTATTCCTTGTTTAATAGAATACCAATCCTTGGAACCTTTGAACCCTTGGTCTTCTACTTTCTGATTCTTTCCTTGATTGAAAGCCAATTTTTTTTTGAATTCCTTGTTATACCTTCATGGTATTGTGAATCATCCTAAGCTTCAAAGTAAATGTTCTTTATGATTCAGCTTATTGAATTATATTGGTTATCATATTTAATTGTTTTAGAATTGGATGGTTTTATAGATATGGACCAGATTCGTGGTCGGACCAGATTCGTGGTCGGACCAGATTCGTGGTCAGACCAGATTCGTGGTCATAACCTTGGTTTTTAAAATGAAAAGTGAATATCCAATTCTAATCATTGCCTATTCAGAAACTTGATTCTTCTGAATCATTTCAATTGATTATTGTTTGACCTCAGTTATTGCTACTATGACTTGCTGAGCTAGTTAGCTCACTCTTGCAAACCCTTTTATATTTTCAACAGTTGAAAAGGAAAATTGTTGGTAACGAGGATTCACAGTCCAATGTGCGAGCTATGATTCTAGGTTAAGTTGGATCGAGCTAGCAGGAGCTTTATACTGTAGATGAGTTATGCAAGATTGTAAGAATGATATCATTATAAATTGTAAGTTGAACTAGTTGGGATTTGGTATGATGTAATAAAAGTTAAGGTTGTGGCTTGTTTTCATACTTTAATCTGTTGCGATCCGTGGTTGTGTAAAGAAGGGTCAATGCATATAATATTTTATATACTGGTTTATATATTGTGTGTGTGTGTTGTGAACCCCAAACTTCTGACCCGGGTTTGGAGGGCGTCACATATCAGTTTCAAAAAAATTTGTTACAGGAGAATCAAGTCAAATCAAGGAGAACAAAAGAGTCAATATGGGTCATCTATCAATAAAGCAACTAAATGATAGATTGGAGAAAATTGAGGTTAAGGCATAATCTAAAAGGAAAAATAACAGGAATGAGAAAGTAGGAATTAACAAACATAACAACTACACACCTGATAAATATGCACCTAGAAAAATCTATGTTAAGTGTGGTAGTGTTAATCATTTGTCTGTTAATTACAAATCTGATATGCCTACACATATGTATGTACTTCTTTCATTTCCTAGCATGCCCACAATGCCTATGAGTGTTATTCCTGCACAAAATTTGAATGCACAATTTGCTAATATGCCATTTGCACAAAATCCCTACTATACTGCATTTGATATACCTCGAATGACATTTAGCATGCCATACTAGAATAACATGTTTGCATATAATATGCGATTTCATATTAATCAACTTGTGCCTGATAATTCAACAATTATGAATGGTTTTCAAAGCCCTACCCTATTGACTAAGGTTGAATCTCAATCACCTAAGTCAAATGTGGACAAGCCTAAAAAACCTAAAAAGAAGGCTAACAAGGCAGGACCCAAGGAAACTTGGGTACCAAAATCAACTTGATTTGACTTTGATGTGTGCAGGGAAACAGAAAGAATCTTTGGTATTTGGATAGTGGTTGCTCAAGGCACATGACTGGAGATTCTACCCCGCTCACTAAATTCAAGGAGAGAGCTGGCATCATTCAAAAGGAAGCTTGAATCTCCAATTGAAGAACCACTATAACTCTTACACATGGACTTGTTTGGACCAGTTAATGTGTTATCAATCATAAAGAAAAGCTATTGCCTAGTAATTATAATTAATTTTTCAAAGTTCACTTGCATATTTCCTAAAATCTAAAAGTGAAGCTAGTGAAATCATTATCAATAATATAAGGCAAGTCAACATTCATCCTGATCTCAAAGTTAGAAGAATCAAGAGTGACAATGGAACTGAGTTCAAGAATTATGTGGTGAGGTTGTTTTGTGAAGAAAATGGAATCATGCATAAGTTTTCAGCAGTAAGGAGTCCATAACAAAATGGAGTCATGGAAAGAAAGAACAGATCTCTAATTGAAGCTGCAAGAACAATGCTAGAAGAATCAAAGTTACCAACTTACTTTTGGGCAGAATCTGTAAATACAGCATGCTACACTCAGAATATTTCTTTGGTCAATCAAGAAAAATGCATGACTCATTATCAATTATTCAAGAATAGGAATCTAACACTAAATTTTCTTCATGTCTTTGGCTAAAAATGCTATATTCTAAGGAATCAAACTGAGCGGCATGGGAAGTTTGATGCCAAAGCAGATGAAGGTTTCTTTGTTAGGTATGCAGTTGGAAAAGCATACAGAGTCTACAATCTCAGAACCAATATTGTTATGGAATCTGTACATGTTGTGTTTGATGATAAGAAGATTGAAGGACTACAAGATGAAGGTTTCCATGAAAGCCTCAAATTTGACAATATTGAGATAAATTGTGATGAAAGTGAAGATGAAAGTGATCAAGAAATAATCTCTAAGAATAATGTAGACAAGTCAGCAACAAATGAAGCACAGAATACAACATCCTTCGAGAGAGAAAGTGCATCATCCGTTGAGAGACAATTTGTATCATCCGTCGAAAGGAAAAGATCAACATCCGTTGAGCCAATAATATGAGTCGAAAGTCAATACAGATCACACACAGAAAGGACCCCAACTTCAAGTCAAAGATCCACAAACTCAGGGGGAGTTTCTTCTAATCAAAACTCAAATCACACATCAAGACAACTATGAGGCCTCTTCATCTAGAGCTAACTTGCCACAATAAAGAAAATGGACTAGAGATTACCCATTTGAAGTAATTATTGGTGATGCAACTTCAAGAGTGCAGACTAGGAAAGCAACTCAAGAAAAATGTCTATACAGTAGCTTCCTATCTCGGGAACAATCAAATAAGGTAGAAGAAGTTTTGTTGGATCCTGATTAGGTTTTAGCTATGCAGGATGAGATAAACCAATTTGAAAGGAATAAGGAATAAGGTATGGAAGCTGGTACCCAAACCTAAAGGCAAGAATCCTATTGACACCAAATGGGTATTCAGAAATAAGATGGATGAAAATGGCATAGTAGTCAGGAACAAAGCTAGATTGGTTGCTAAGGGCTATTATCAACAAGAAGGAATATATTTTGATGAGACCTTTGCTCTTGTTGTAAGACTTGAAGCCATCAGAATCTTTTTAGCCTATGCAGCTCATGCCAATTTCAAGGTCTATCAAATGGATGTTAAAAGTGCATTTTTGAATGGAGATTTGGAGGAGGAAGTTTATGTCAGCTAGCCTCCTGGTTTTGAAGACCGCAACTTTCCTGATTATGTCTACTATCTTTTGAAAGCACTTTATGGTTTGAAGCAAGCACCTAGAGCCTGGTATGACACTTTGTAAAAGTTTCTTTTAGAAAATCACTTCACAAGAGATTATGCAGGTTGTAAGATTGATAGAAAAAGTACAAAAAGAACATGTCAATTTTTAGGAAACAAGCTAGTGTGCTGGTTTAGTAAGAAACAAAATTCATTCTCTACTTCTACAGTTGAGGCTGAATATATTGTTGCTGGTAGTTGTTGTGTATAGATTTTATGGATGAAGAATCAACTATTGGACTATCATCTACATGTAGACAGGATCCCAATTTTCTGTGACAATACAAGTTCCATTGCTATTACTGAAAATTATGTTCAGCATTCCAGGACCAAGCACATTGACATCAAGTACCACTTCATTAGAGAACATGTCATGAATGGTACTGTTGAACTTCATTTTGTTCCAAGTGAGAAGCAATATGCAGACATTTTTACCAAGCTACTTGATGAGTCCATCTTTACTAAGTTGGTAAGTGAGTTAGGTATGCTTAATTATTCCTAAATTATTTTGATGTCTAAAAAATTTGAAATGCAGCCATAATCAAATTTGATTTTTCTCATAAAGATGAAATTTTGGCTAAGTCAAACTTTACATCTCGACGGATGTTCATTATCCATTAAAAATGAATATCCATTGAATTTTATTATTTGTTGAAAATCAAATATTATTATGGGTACTTTTTATCTCGACAGATATCTGTTTATGTTAGGAGCAATTGATGATATCAAGAAGAAACTATCAGAAGTTCACATCTGAATTTATATCAACAGATGTTTATTGTTGGATTTTAATCGCAGCGGAGGCATGGTAAAACACTTTTTACACATATAAAATCCAAATAAAAGCATATAAATCGTGATTAAAACATATGAATCAATTACTAACCTTTAATAGCGATCCAAAAGCAACGATCGGAGATCCTTAGCAGCTGCTCCTCAAACGTGAAGCACTCCACCGGTATCCACCAAGAAAATGACGTTAAGGAGGAGGAGGAGGTGGAGATAATTAGGTTTTCTAAAATTCTTGGGTTGGAATAAAAATAGGGTTTATAATAGTATATTTATAGGTAAAATTTCCAGCTGTAATTTTCCCATAAAATATTATTATTATTAACCCATTTATTATTCTCATTAATAATTAAAACACCTTTTAATTATTAATCCTTTTCCTAAACACTTTAGAAATAATTCTCTCTCTTGATTTAATTTCCAAAAATTAAATTCTTAATTAATAATATTAAGAACTTTTCTTAATTAATTTATAATCAATTAAATCTCATTTAATCAATTATTAAATTTGTCAATTAATTATTTATTTCATAAATAAATAATTATCAGCCATTATTAATTAATTCCTCCACCATTAAATCATTCTCTTTTTATGGTGTGACCCTGTAGGTTCAATATTAAGCCGGTAGTAGAAATAAATAATAATAAAACTATTTTATCATTATTTATATAAATTCTCTAATTTATTAAATATGATTAATTAATTAATCATATTTATTCTACATCGTGAGGGATACTTCTCAGCATATCGCGACTATCCGGATAATATGAATTCACTGCTTAGAATACCAAGAACCTATTCAGTGAATAGTTACCGTACAATAAACTCCTTCTACCCTACAATGTCCTGATTAAATACAAGGCATGGATCTTGTGTCAAGCCTATCTAATTTAATCATTTGCTTACCATTTACTATGCTTAGTTCTATGCAAATTAGAAACTCCTTTCTAATTTCATTCACTCTGGCCAGAGATTCCTGAACTAGCATAAGTGGATCAGTCTTGAACATTCGCTTCCTTCACTGGAAGGGGTAGATCCTTTATTGATCATACACTATCTTCGTGTACAAATTCCTATATCCAATAGAGCCCTAATAATTGTCCCTGGAGACTAAGAACTAAACCAAAGCATAGTTCAGTGTACATAAGATGACTATGATGACCTCAAGTCTAAGGATACTTGTACAACTATCACTCTGTGAACAACTGCTGACACGTGAGTGAACTCCATCAGTTGTTCAGCTGTGCGAGTCATGTTCAGTGAACTTATTCTATAATAAGCACCTACATACTAGCTATAGTGTCACCACACAAATATCTATGAGAACAGACATCCTTCATAATGAAGCAAGCATAGTATGTACCGATCTTTACGGATTATTAATTACCAGTTAGTAATCCTATGACCAGGAACTATTTAAGTTTAGAGTTATCATCTTTTAGGTCTCAGTATTATGATCTCATCATAATCCATAAAAGCTTTACTCTAAACTATGGTATATCTTATTTAAACACTTAAATAGATAGAGCCCGTAATAAAACAAAACAAGTCTTTTATTAATATCAATGAAATCAAAACAGATTACATAAAAAGTTATTCCTAAATCCTAATACATGATTGGACTTAGGACATATTCCTTTCAATCTCCCACTTGTACTAAAGCCAATCACTCTGGTATCTAATACCCATCTTGTCTTTATGGCGATCAAAGTGACTTTCATAAAGTAGCTTTGTGAGTGGGTCTGCTATGTTGTTATGTGTGTCAACTCTATTTCAATACAACACAAGAAATGTTATCGCGCTCCCACTAACCCTTTTGTAGACACATGGTTCATCTACGTTTTTCATAAAATCAAACTCTTTGATTGTCTCATCAAAACGGATGTTCCATCTACGTGAAGCTTGCTTTAAACCATATATGGTTCGCAGCAGCTTACATACTAGGTTTTCATTTCTCTTGGAAAGAAAACCATCTGGCTAATTGCCAGATATAGTCGTAGTAAGCAGCAATCGCAAGCAAAATCCGAACTGATTTTAATAGGGCTACAGGTAAAAGGTTTCATCAAAGTCAATCCATTGCCTTTGTTTGAATCCTTTTCCCAAAAGCCTGGCCTTAAAGGTCTCCACCTGGCCATATGCTCTAATCATTCTTTTGTATCCCTTATACATAGATTTCATTCTGGACTTCATGGCACTATGCCATTTCTCTGAGTCAACACTACTCATAGCCTCATTATAGGTCACAGGGTCGTCATCATCAATGATCGACAACTCATTGTCATTCTCAATGAAAAGCCCATATTACCTCTCACGTTGGCGAGACACTCTCCCTGACCTACGAATGGGTTGTTCCACGGAAGGTTGTTCAGTCAGAACAGGTATTTCCACTTGATCCGTAGTAGTTTGTGTTTCTTGAACTTCATCAAGTTCAATTTTTCTCCCACTGTTTCCTTCAAGGATAAACTCCTTTTCCAAGAAGGTATCATGTCTGGAGACAAACACCCGATGATCGGTGTAAAAGTAATACCCTAAAGTCTCTTTAGGATATCCCACAAAACTACATTTTACGGATCGATATTCCAGCTTATCTGGGTCAACTTATTTGACATAAGCTGGACATCCCCAAATCTTAACGTGTTTAAGACTCGATTTCCTTTCTTTTCATATCTCATACGGAGTTTGAGGAACAGATTTGGAAAGCACCTTATTCAGTAAATATGTTGAGGTTTCCAATGCGTAACCCCATATGAATACTGGAAGATTTGCATAGCTCATCATGGACTGAACTATGTCTAACAAAGTTCGATTTCTCCTTTCAGATACCAATCTGGAGGCGTCCACTGGGAGACTATACCAATTACTTTGAGATAATCCAGAAACTCTTCATTCAAGTATTCACCACCTCGATCTAATCGAAGAATTATAATACTATGTTTGGTTTGTTTTCTCCACTTCATACTTATACTCTTTAAACTTTTCAAAGGCTTCAGACTTGTGTTTCATCAAACACATATCCGAATCTAGATCTATTATCCATGAAAGTAATGAAGTATGAAAATCCACCCATGGCTTGCGTAGACATTGGTCCACATACATCTGTGTGTACCATTCCTAGCAAATTTGCAGCCCTCTCTCCATGTCTACTAAATGGAGACTGCAGTGCCACAATGAAGTGAGATTTTTATCATCCCTTTTCTTTTATTAGTTTGTTCAATCTGAAGTAAATTATGTCACATTTATACAGACCATTATTTAAAGTACCACGTCCATAAAGAATATTATCTCTAAGAATAGAACATTCATTATTCTCAATAATAAATGAAAATCCAGCCAAGTCTAACATGGGAATAGAAATAATATTCCTCATAATCGAGGGAACAAAATAACAATTATTTAAAACAATAGTCTTGCCCGTAGGCATATGTCAATGAAATGATTCTACATCTTTAGCAGCAACTCTTGCTCCATTTCCCATCAGTAGAATCACCTCCTCTTCCTCAAGAGTCCTACTTCTCCTTAGTCCCTGCAACAAATTGCAGATATGAGAACCACAGGCGGTATCTAATACCCAAGTAGAAATTTGATTTAATGACATATTCACTTCTATCATGAACATACCTGAATCAGAAGCGGTAGTCTCACTACCCTTCTTCTTCTTCAATTCTGCAAGGTAAACCTTACAGTTCCTCTTCCAGTGCCCCACCTTGTTACAGTGAAAGCAAACAACTTTGCTCTTGGGGTCTTCAGCTTTTGGTGGAACCGGCGTTTTCTCACCTACTTTCTTCTTCTTGGAAGGGTTCCTCTTCCTTTTCTTTGGATTGGACCCTTCACCAATTAGAAGAACTGAACTCTTCTTAGGGGGAAAATTCGATTCCGCAGTCTTCAACATGTTGTGGAGTTCAGGCAGGCTGACATCCAACTTATTCATGTGAAAGTTCACAACAAACTGTGAGAACGAACTCGGAAGCGATTGCAAGACCAGGTCTTGGCTCAGCTCTCGATCCATGGCAAAACCAAGTTGTCCAAGATGTTCAATCAAATTGATCATCTTAAGTACATGGTCATTCATAGATGATCCCTCAGACATCCTACAACCGAACAGCTCCTTCGATATCTCATATCGAGCTGTCCTCCCTGCCATATCATACAACTCTTGTAGATGCATGAGGATAGTGTGAGCATCCATATGTTCATGTTGCTTCTGTAGCTCAATGTTCATGGAAGCTAGCATGATGCATTGAGCAACATTTGCATCATCTAACCACTTACGATACACAACATGTTCATCATTATGTGCATCAATAGCAGGTTCAGTAGGCTTAGGTGAGTCAATCACGTATTCCAGCTTCTCAATCCTGGGAACAATTCTCAAGTTTCGAAGCCAGTTAGCATAATTAGGACCAGTCAATTTGTGAGCATCCAGTATGCTCCTGAGTGATAGTGCAGAAGACATAATATATATTGTAAATCTGTAAATGATAAACACATAACAACACTTAGCAAATATTCGATTTCATTTTAAAACACTATACGAATTGGGTCTTCATTCATAAGTGGCTCCCACTAGTTTATCTAATTTATTCAACCCCCTACGTGAAAAATTAAGCATTCATAATGCTAGTGGGAATAGGGATCCTACATTCCATTACACAACCCCGGCTGTAGCACGAACCGCCATGTAATGTTCAATAGGCAGACAACTCTTGTCAATTACATCTTATGTTATTCCCTAATCAAACTTTAGCCTCTTGAATAAATGAGTCACGGCTGTGGCACGACAAACTCAATATTCTAAGTCAAGTCTAACCCAACATTCCGTACAATTGAATCAGTCCCCAACGGCCCACGGCTGTGGCACGTACCGACCTTTAGATTCTAATTCAATGTACAAATCTCTATGTAATAGACAAGTATTTCTTATTTCGAAATCAAAGCCCTCGGCTGTAGCACGAACCGACAATGATTCAAAAATAAGAACTACTTTTCTATCATGTTGGAAGGCTATGACCGACACAAGTCTGTTGTGTCATTGGCCAATTACTACTTGATATTATTTAATTTTAGAGGGATTATATTACGTTACAATCATAATCATATTATAAAGAGATTCTTCCTTTAATATTAAATATTTCAAATCAATAATCAATAATCAGATGATTTCCAGATCGGGTGGAGCATTGTCAAGAGGCGTCACTTAATAACCCTTTCTTACAGATAGAAATCTGTTGTTGATAGAATCATCCTTTCTCTCATATCGAAAATTCATATTCAATTACGTGTTTCATAAACATAAGAATCTCATGATTGTATTCATAATATTATTATTAAGGTTATGAAACAATTTCACTATACTAGGTTGTCTAACAAATGACTTATGTTCATTTAAGTTCACCTATATCTATCATCGCATGATAAACTAAGCATATATCACATATATCAACATGAATAAACATCAAGGTAGGCATGTTACATCATCTAGCATATTGGTCTAAGCATTATACATCACTATGTATCACATGAAGCATTTAAAAGCTATTCAAACAGTCAAAAACAGCTTTAAAACAATTATGTTAGCTATAAACAGTTCGAAAAAATTTCATAAAATATCATACAATATACCATTAGAAGCGTCTCGAAAAGACGAATCCAACAGCACCAAAATCGCCCAAATCTGGGCTACCACGCGCCCTCACGCGCCGAAACAAGGTTCCCCACGCGCGGCCACGCGCACACGCGCTGTCAGACGCGTGTCAGAACACCGCCCATGCGCGCCACGCGCCCCACGCGCTTCACGCGCCTACAACCCTACGCTAACATCAGCATGACGTCATCTGATGACGTCAGCACGTTGACCAGCGCGTGTCCGCCACGCGCCGCGCGTGGTACACGGGCGCGTGTACCCCACGCGCGCACGGCAAACGCGCGGTCCTCCTTCCTGCATCGACTGTTGCCGCCTGACAATTCTCGATCGCCGTTTCTGTCTTCTCTGTACCTTTCTTTACTTTAATGCATTCAACAGTGCAGCAAAAACAACACAAATATATATACATAATTGAATATATATATATATACTTATCTAATTACGAATTATTAATGATACAACTTCAAAAATTCATAATAAAAAATCTATACATCATAAAATTATGAAAAAAATACCCAGACGATCTACAACACTTGTAGAACCCAGATCAACATTCAAAATTATTCTGAGAAACGATTTCTCATCAGACATAATTAATCCATAATATAACTTGTAAAAATCATAATTAATTCATACAAGCACATAAAATTCTGAAATTTTTACCACAGATCTATATGCGTACAACCTATGGCTCTGATACCAATGTTGGATTTATAACGCAGCGGAGGCATGGTAAAACACTTTTTCCATATATAAAATCCAAATAAAAGCATATAAATCGTGATTAAAACATATGAATCGATTACTAACCTTTAATAGCGATCCAAAAGCAACGATCGGAGATCCTTAGCAGCTGCTCCTCAAACGTGAAGCACTCCACCGGTATCCACCAAGAAAACGACGTTAAGGAGGAGGAGGAGGTGGAGAGAATTAGGTTTTCTAAAATTCTTGGGTTGGAATAAAAATAGGGTTTATAATAGTATATTTATAGGCAAAATTTTCAGCTATAATTTTCCCATAAAATATTATTATTATTAACCCATTTATTATTCTCATTAATAATTAAAACACCTTTTAATTATTAATCCTTTTTCTAAACACTTTAGAAATAATTCTCTCTCTTGATTTAATTTCCAAAAATTAAATTCTTAATTAATAATATTAAGAACTTTTCTTAATTAATTTATAATCAATTAAATCTCATTTAATCAATTATTAAATTTTCCAATTAATTATTTATTATTTATTTCATAGATAAATAATTATCAGCCATTATTAATTAATTCCTCCACCATTAAATCATTCTCTTTTTATGGTGTGACCCTGTAGGTTCAATATTAAGCCGGTAGTAGAAATAAATAATAATAAAACTATTTTATCATTATTTATATAAATTCTCTAATTTATTAAATATGATTAATTAATTAATTACATTTATTCTACATCGTGAGGGATGCTTCTCAACATATCGCGACTATCCGGATAATACGAATTCACTGCTTAGAATACCAAGAACCTATTCAGTGAATAGTTACCGTACAATAAACTCCTTCTACCCTACAATGTCCTGATTAAATACAAGGCATGGATCTTGTGTCAAGCCTATCTAATTTAATCACTTGCTTACCATTTACTATGCTTAGTTCTATGCAAATTAGAAACTCCTTTCTAATTTCATTCACTCTGGCCAGAGATTCCTGAACTAGCATAAGTGGATCAGCCTTGAACATTCGCTTCCTTCACTGGAAGGGGTAGATCCTTTATTGATCATACACTATCTTCGTGTACAAATTCCTATACCCAGTAGAGCCCTAATAATTGTCCCTGGAGATTAAGAACTAAACCAAAGCATAGTTCAGTGTACACAAGATGACTATGATGACCTCAAGTCTAAGGATACTTGTACAACTATCACTCTGTGAACAACTGCTGACACATGAGTGAACTCCATCAGTTGTTCAGCTGTGCGAGTCATGTACAGCGAACTTACTCTATAATAAGCACCTACATACTAGCTATAGTGTCACCACACAAATATCTATGAGAACAGACATCCTTCATAATGAAGCAAGCATAGTATGTACCGATCTTTACGAATTATTAATTACCAGTTAATAATCCTATGACCAGGAACTATTTAAGTTTAGAGTTATCATCTTTTAGGTCTCACTATTATGATCTCATCATAATCCATAAAAGCTTTACTCTAAACTATGGTATATCTTATTTAAACACTTAAATAGATAGATCCCGTAATAAAATAAAACAAGTCTTTTATTAATATCAATGAAATCAAAACAGATTACATAAAAAGTTATTCCTAAATCCTAATACATGATTGGACTTAGGACATATTCCTTTCATTTATGACATCAATGAATGATGATATCGACGGATAAGGATATCGACGGATAATGATGTCAACAGATGATGTAATCAGTATTTGTCACATCAGTTGATCTTTGATAAGGAAAAGGAAACAGGAACTCAAGGCGGTGAAGGACTATATCTCAGAAGCATTGTATAGGTTTCCTTCTTGTTAATATAATATGATTCCTTATACATTGTGTAGCTGTGCTCTATATAAAGCACATATTAGGTTCATGTTATATGCATTGCGGTATTATTATATCTTTCGCATAACCTGACAGCTCTCAAGGATATTTGTTTATCCTTTCAAGAGAGTACGTTCATAATAAGTTTTTATCAATTAATATAAAAACCGTTGATGCTGTTGAAGCTTTGTCGAATTGATTGTATTAACTGTATTCACCCCCCCTCTACAGTTGATTAAGGGCTTAATAATTGGTATCAGAGTTTGTTGTTAACGTACAAATAGTTTAAGATCTGAAAATCAATCAACTATGTTAGACAAAGAAGAAGAAACACATAATCCGAAGCCACCACTCCCATCCACATCACAGATAAACAGCAACATGAGTAGGTATGAAGCAATCAAGGTGCCTATCCTGAAGATACATGAATATCCAATCTGGAAAGTCAGGATGGCCATGTGTTTGGAATCCACAGATCCTGAATATCTGAACAGGATCTATGACGGTCCTCACAGACCAATGAAGGTAGTTGTTTCGCTTGCAGGAGAACCAGAGAAGATGATAGACAAAGATAGGAAGGACTTCTCTCATGAAGATATCTCATCTATCATGAAGGATGCTAAGATCAAACACATTTTGCACAACAATCTTGATAGTGTTATGTCCAATAGAGTCATTTGATGTAAGACAACAAAAGAGATATGAGATGCTTTAGAAGTAAAGTGTCAAGGTACAACCGCTATCAAGAAGAACAGGAGAACAATACTTACTCAAGAATATGAGCACTTTGACTCAAGGGACAATGAGTCCTTAACTGAGATCTATGACAGATTTCAGAAGTTGCTGAATGACTTATCCCTTGTCAACAAAGAATATGATTTGGTGGACTCAAACCTAAAGTTTCTACTTGTTCTCCCTGAAAAGTGAGACTTTAAAGTCACATCAATAAGGGATAACTATCAACTTGATAACACACCTCTAGATGAGATCTATGGAGTTCTAAAAACTCATGAACTAGAGATGGAGCAAAGAAGCAAGAGGAAATGATCTAAATCTAGACCAGTTGCACTCAAGGTTGAAGAAAAGCCAAAGGAGAAAGCTAGGAGGAAAAGCTACCCCAAAGGGAAAGCCATGATTGCAAAGTCAGATACTGAATCATCAAATTCTGATGATGACTCAAATACTGATACTGAATCGAATACTGACAGTGATCATAACAACAATGAAGACATGGATCAAATGGATGCTCTACTGGTTAAAAGCTTCAAGAAGATGGTCTACAAGAACTTCAGGAAAGGGAGAAGATTTTCCAAAAAAGGTTCCAATTCCTCAAACTTTGATAAGAGGAAAAATAGGAGAAACACTAATGGGAAGGAATCCAGATCTGGAAAACTTGACAAGTCAAAAGAGAGATGTTATAATTATGATGGAATTGGACACTTTGCAGCTGACTGCAGAAAACTTAGAGCTGAGAAGAAACAAGCCTTGACCTCAAGGAAGAGAAATTGGGATGATTCATCAGATTAAGATGATGGAGTCAATTATGCTCTCATGGCAAAAGATGATACTGAGGATGAAAATGCTGAATAAAAGGTACCTCATACTACTCTTGCTTTTGATACTGATGATATCTATGAATTAAGATTATTTCTTAAGTATCTGCATGTTAGTTTTCGCGATCAAACCATAAAGAATAATGGAATCAAGAGTGAAAATTTTGTGTTAAAGAAAAGGAATGATCACCTGGAAATTGAGTTATTTTCCATGCTAGAAATTCAAAAATAAAGAGATAATATTATTTATTAATTGTTAGAAAAATATGCTTATCTCGAGAAGGAGCTAGCAAACGAAACAGAAGTCATTAAACTTTGGACTAACTCGGGAAAGTCAACACAGGAAATTCTAAAGAATGGTTGTTTGGGATCAGGATTAGGATATTCAGCTAGATCTAATTCTGATAAGAAAAGTGGAAAAGAAACTGAGAGAACAGAACCAATTAAAACTGATAGCAAGGTCAAACTGAACAAGGTTCAAATAAAGACCATTAAGTTTAATCCTAGTGTTAATACTGTTAAGTCAATCCATGAGGAAGGTACAACCTCGGCACCTAGATCAAACTTAATTACTGATAGGAGTGAACAAGTTCACATAAATTCAATAAATATTGGTTCAATGACTCAGAAACATCTTAAGCAAAAGCTGAAGGATCTACACATGAAAGACAAGAGGAAAAGGTCTAGACAAAATAGAAATGGCAAGGTAGGTGTTAATAGGAATGGAAATTATGTAACTCCACCTAATACACCTAGAAAGACCTGTTCAAACTGTGGTAGCTCTAATCATCTTACTAATTCTTGCAAGAAGAATAAAAAGATAAATGTTGTTTCTTCCAACGAGTTTAGGAATAAAATAGTTAGATATAAACCACATAGTCCTTATTTTCATTTTGGAAATGTTTGGCATTCGATTTATACATGTAAAGAGTATCACAGTTTGTATTATGATTATTATAAACTGAAACCCTCTTTAATTAAAGCAAAATCTGTTTCTGCATGTATAAATACTGATAGTAAGGATGTTAACATAAACTCTGATAAAAAGTCTTCTGTTGCATATGTTTACAAACTTAAAAAGGCGAAATGATTCAAGCAAGTCTGGGTCCTTAAAAATACTAACTGATTCAAATTACTGATTGCAGGGTGACAGGAGGAATGCTCAAGTCTTGGACAGTGGATGCTCAGGACATATGACTGGTTATAAATCCCTGCTATCAGAGTTTGAGGAGAAGGCTGGCCCAAGCGTTTCTTTTGGAGATGGCAACTTAGGAAAAATCTTGGGATATGGCAAAATCAAAGTTGGAAATATCATCATTAAAAATGTAACTCTAGTTGCAGGAATCAAGCATAATCTGATTAGTGCGAGTTAAATCTGTGACAGAGGTTACCATGTCAACTTCTATGAGGAACATTGTAAAATTGTCAGTATGTCTGATGGCGAGATTGCATTGACTGGTGTAAGACATGGTAGTTTATATGAAGCCAGGGTCTCCACAAGTATTGATAATTCAAAAGTTTGTCTGCTGAGTAGAGCATTTATGGCAGACAACTGGAACTGGCATAAAAGACTTTCTCACCTCAACTTCAACAATATTAATGAACTAGTGAGGAAAGATCTTGTGAGAGGATTGCCCAATGCATTTTTTACTCCTGATGGCTTATGTAACTCATGCCAAAAAGCCAAGCAAAGGAAAACTTCTTTCAAGAGTAAAACTGAATCCTCCATTCTTGAACCGTATCATTTACTTCATGTTGATCTCTTTGGTCCAGTGAATGTTATGTCAATTGCCAAGAAAAGGTATGCACTCGTAATTATTGATGAATATACAAGATACACATGGGTGTATTTTCTGCACAACAAGGATGAATCTCCATCCAATTTTCTTGATCATGTGAGGGAGATGGAAAAAGGATCAACATACAAAGTGAAGATCATCAGAAGTGATAATGGAACTGAATTCAAGAATAACTCTATGGAAGAGTTCTACAAACTCAAGGGGATAAAACAAAAGATTTCTGCTCCTGGAACTCCACAACAAAATGGAGTTGTTGAAAGAAAGAATAGAACTCTGATAGAAGCTGCAAGAACCATGCTAGAGGAAGCAAGATTGCCTACCTACTTCTGAGCTGAGGCTATGCAAACTGCTTGCTTTACACAAAATGCAACATTGATCAATAAGCATGGAAAAACACCATTTGAGATGGTGAAGGGAAAGAAGAAAAATTTGAAGTTCTTTCATATTTTTGGTTGTAAGTGTTTTGTTCTCAAAACTCATCCAGAGTAACTAACCAAGTTGGACCTGAAAGCTGATAAAGGAATATTTGTGGGTTATCCATTGACCATAAAAGCCTTCTGATTTTACAATCTGAGAACAAGAACATTCATAGAATCTATACATGTATCTTTTTTATGACAAGAAGATAACATGACTAGAAGATATAGATGACCATGACAAATTGAGCTTTTAAATCCTGACTCTGATACAGTAAGTCCTGATATCACTCAAAGCTCTAAGGTTCCACAAAACAGTGGAAATACTTCTAACATTGAAGCATATGTTGAGGGGAGCAACATGACTCAAATATAGAGACTACTACAAGTAATTCATCTCAAGAGACATCAGTAGAAAGATCATCACACTCATCTTCTTTAAATTCTGATGAGTCAAATACTGATAATAATGGGAACACTGATTCAGGGGGGCATCAGGAAATAATAGTGGTACTAATCAAAGAAATAACAGAGATTTTATGGTTAAGTGGGAGGTTCATCTTCAAGGAGTCAACTTTCATCTTCAAAAAAATGGTTTAAGTCACACACACCTAACTTAATCATTGGAAACCCTGACAGTGGTGTAAGAACAAGAAAATCCACTCAGAATGAATGTCTCTACCATTCTTTTTTATCTCAAACTGAACCCAAGAAGGTTGAAAAAGCTCTGCAAGATGCTGACTGGGTCACAGCAATGCAAGAGAAACTCAATGAATTTGAAAGGAATAAAGTCTGAACTCTTGTGCCAAGACCAAAGAACAGATCTGTAGTTGGCACAAAGTGGGTGTTCAGAAACAAAACTGATAGTAAGGGCATTGTCACAAGGAATAAAGCAAGGCTGGTTGCAAAGGGATACTCACAACAAGAAGGCATTGATTATGATGAGACATTTTTTCCAGTTGCAAGACTTGAGGCAATTAGAATCTTTCTTTCCTATGTTGCTTACAAGAAGTTTAAGGTGTTCTAAATGGATGTGAAGAGTGAATTCTTAAATGGAGAACTCGAAGAGAAAGTTTATGTTGAACAACCTCTGGGGTTCATTGATCCAAGGTATCCAGATCATGTCTACTTACTGGATAAAGCACTCTATGGACTGCAGCAAGCTCCAAGGGCCTTATATGAAACACTTGCTCTATTTCTGCTAGAGAGTTGTTTTACAAGAGGTAAAGTTGATAAAAATCTCTTTTATAAATACCATGGTAAAGACTTGTTATTAGTACAAATATATGTTGATGATATCATTTTTGGATCTACTAATGATAAACTTTGTGAGAGATTTGCAAAGCTAATGCAGTCCAGGTATCAAATGAGTATGTTGGGAGAACTGAATTATTTTCTGGAGTTACAAGTTAAACAGACGAATGAAGGAATCTTTATAAATCAATCCAAATACACCAGGAATCTACTCAAAAGATTTGGAATGCAAGACTGCTCAACTGCATTAACTCCTATGGCCACTGCAACCAAGTTAGATTTAAATACTGGTTCTTCAGTAAATATAACTCACTACAGAGGTATGATTGGCTCACTCCTATATCTGACTGCTAGTAGACCTGATATCATGTATGCTACATATCTCTGTGCAAGGTTCCAAGCTAATCCTAAAGAACCTCATCTATTAGTTGTGAAGAGAATTTTTAAGTATCTCAAAGGCACCATAAATTTGGGATTATGGTATCCTAGAGATTCGGACTTTAAGCCTAATTGAATATTCAGATACTAATTTTGCAGGATGTAAATAGATAGGAAAGGAACTTCTGGAAGCTGTCAATTTCTTGGTGGCAGATTGGTTTCTTGGTACATCAAGAAATAAAAGTCAATTTCCACATCAAATGCAGAAGCAGAATACATTGCTGTTGGAAGCTGTTGTGCACAGATTCTACCGATGAAGAATCAATTACTAGATTATAGGTTAGACTATTCTTCTATTCCTATAAATTGTGATAATTAAAGTGCTATTGAAATGACATGAAATCTAGTGCAACATTCAATGACTAAGCACATCAGTATCAGGTACCATTTCATAAGGGAACATGTGGAAGCAAGTATAGTGGAATTTGTCTTTGTTCTAATAAATCAGGGAGTATCAGATATATTCACTAAGCCTCTCTGTGAAGCTACATTAACAAAATTGGTGAATGAATTGTGAATGATTTCAGGATAATTCTTAAACTCTGATAATTAAGTCTGCTGGTATTATTGAAGCATGGTATCTTATTAATTGTTAGTTCTTGTTAGATACCGATTCTTGTGCTAGATGTTGATTCTATGATAACATGCAAATTGTGTTAAATGATTTTATGTGAAAACTGCATGTTGAACTACTGATCATGCTTACATGCTCTGTTATTAGTTAAACTTGTTTTGACTAATAGGTACTGTAAGTAGTTGATAAATTTTGATATTGGTCAACTCAGTTTTGACTGATAAGTCCTGATAGTCATAATTAAAATATTGATAATGATCAAAACATGATTGATTAATATACTTCATTGATTATTTTAAATTTATTCAGAATAAATGGTTTAACAGTATTCTTAATTATTCTATGAGATAGTGGAGTATCTTTTAATGCTTAAATGGGTTAGCTACTGATGCAAGTATCTTGTAATACTTGAGTATTTACATTGGAAACAAGAATCTGAAGAGAGAGATTACTTTTTGTTTACCTAGATACACGTAATCATGTATTTGCATTATGGTCAATTATTATATGGTTAATCAAAGAGTCCCTTCAATTTCTAAACCTCTCTGCTATAAATACAACTGTCCACTCTGAAAACTTCTCACTATTTTTTTCAAACACAACTTCTCATCTTCTCAGATGTTCATGGCTCAACATCTGTTTTGTACTCGTACTGTTAGGAATATGTGTATTAGTTTGATGATAAGTTAAGCAAAACACTTAAGTAGAAATCTAGTGTTTGTAGCCTCAACGGATAAGACCATCTTGGCTATCCGTTGAATGAGTAGCTTTACTTAGCAATAAGTTTAGTATTGTAGCACATTTCACTCTCTGGTTTCAAGCTGTAATTGTTAGATGTTGTTAGGAAATAATCAGTCATGTTGACTACTAATGGATGTACAAATAGGAGGGCTAATTGTAAATATTTCATGCCTTGCAATTTTGTATAAGTGAAGAAGTGTCAACGGATATTGAAGACCTTCAACGGATAAGAAACAAAGCTTCAACGGATGTCTCTATTGCTTCAACGGATAATATCCATCAACGGATAAGTGCTTCAACGGATAAAGACTTTAACTGATAATGCATCAACGGATAAAGCTTCAACGGATAAAGCCTCAACGGATAAGGCATCAACGGATGAAAGCTTCAACGGATGCTTAGTTCATTAGCAGTTGATAGTGATAATTCACAAGCTGACAGAGGCACATGGGTTGACAGAGACACACTGGAATGTGGAAGCCTCTAGGAGGAATCAAGAAAATGCAGCATTTCCATTCTGATGCAAACAAGGAAGTATTCAAAGATTTACAGATTATCCTAGATTGCATTGGATAGAGAAATAAAGAAGAAACATGTGAAGAATCTTTTCAATTGTATTTTACAGTTTGTCTTCACTTGTAAACTTGGTGATATATAAACCAAGTAGCAGCTAGTAATTACATGAATTTTCCTTGAGCTGTTTAGAAATATCAAAACAGAAAATCATCTAGTTTGTACTAGGAAGCAGCTGTGATTTAATTCTTTGAATCACAGATTTTCTGAAATAACACATCTCTGGTGGAACAACAAATCCACCAGAAAAGTTTTTAAGTTCTTTGTGCTCATTACATTTGTGTTTGAATATATATCTGTCTGCATCAGCTTCAAGCAATTCACACACATTTGATCACTCAAACACTTAGCCTTAGAAACTGCACAAAACTTGAAAAAGTTTTGAGATTTACATTCAACCCCCTTCTGTAAATCTCATTGTTAGTCCACTGGGAATAACAATTGGTATCAGAGCAAGCTCTTAACATACAAATAGTTTAAAGATCTATTCTGCTAACATCATGAGTGCACAGAAGAATCCTCCTGCTAACATCATGAGTAGGAAGGATGTTGGTGTAAAGATCCCAGTCCTGGAAAAAGATAATTATCATCACTGGAAAATGAAGATGCATTTACATCTTCTTTCTCAAGATGAAAGCTACATCAACTGTATTGAAAATGGTCCTCACTCCCCTCACAAAGTAGCCATAGCTGCTACTGCAACAGTTGTTGTTGGACAGTCCATTCCCAAGCCAAAAGCAGAATGGACTATTGAAGACATGGAAGAAATCCGCAAGGATAAGAGAGCCATGAACATTTTGTTTAATGGCTTAGATCAAGATATGTTTGACAATGTCATCAATAGCCAAACTGCAAAGGAAGTTTGGGATACTGTACAAATCATCTGTGAAGGTACTGAGCAGGTCAGAGAGAACAAGATGCAGCTTCTTATTCAACAGTATGAATATTTTCACTTTGAAGAAGGTGAATCATTAAATGATACCTTCAACAGGTTTCAGAAACTGTTGAATGGATTGAAGCTGTATGGTAGAGTGTACCAAGTCAAGGATTCCAACTTAAAATTTCTTAGGTCTCTGCCAAAGGAGTGGAAGCCCATGACTGTCTCTTTGAGAAATTCTCAAGATTATAAGAACTTCACACTTGAAAGATTATATGGAATTCTGAAGACTTATGAACTTGAAATGGAGCAGGATGAGCTGTTGGAAAAGGGAAAGAGAAAAGGAGGAACAGTTGCTCTTGTAGCTGACAGTGAGAAGATGGAAGCCAGGAATGAGGAGAAGACAATGCCAAGTCTCAAAATTGGCACAAGCAAATCAGAATCAAGCAAGGGTAAAGAGCAAGTTGCTGAGGATGAAGACAATTCCAGTCAGGATGAATCTGATGATATTGAAGAACATTTGGCCTTTCTGTCCAGGAGGTTTGCAAAAATGAAGTTCAGGAAAAACACAAAGTTCACTAAGCCAAACAAAAATATGGTGGACAAATCAAAGTTCAAATATTACAACTGTGGCATTAGTGGACACTTTGCAAGTGAGTGTAGGAAGCCAAATTCTGAGAAAAAGAAATTTGAGCAAGTTGATTACAAAAAGAAGTATTTTGATTTGCTCAAATAAAAGGAAAGAGCTTTTCTCACTCAAGATGATTGGGCAGCAGATGGGGTAAATGAAGATGATGATGTGGAATATGTCAACCTAGCCCTGATGGCTAATTCTAATGAAAATGAAACTAGTTCATCAAGCAACCAGGTAATTACTACTGATCTCTTTCAGCTTTCTAAACATGAATGCAATGAAGCCATAAATGATATGACCAATGAATTATATCATTTGCGTGTTTCCCTTAAATCACTAGCAAAAAAAAACACTAGGATCAAGGAGAATAATGTGTTTTTAAGTGATAGGAATGCTGTATTAGAGGATCAAGTAATTGAGCTTGAAAAGATAAAACTTAAATGCTTGACTGTTGAGAGTGAACTAGCAGAAGCTGTTAAGAAAGTAGAAATTCTTTCTACACAGTTAGAAAGTGAGCAAGAGGTAATCAAGGCCTGGAAAACATCTAGGGATGTTAGTGTTCAGATTGCAAAGGTTCAGGGAATTGAATCATTCTGTGAGGATGCCTGGAAGAAAAAAAAAAGGAGTTAGAATTAATTGATGGATTTTCAACGGATGTGGAATCAACGGATGATGAAAGTTATCCGTTGAAGGAAGAAAAGGAGCATCCGTTGAAGGCTCATCAATTAAAACAGGCAAGTTCTTTTAAAAATAAAGGTCTCAATAAAAAGAATGATTCAACTCTCAAGAACTTTGTCAAAGAAGGAGCTAGCACATCCAGAGATGTCAGTAAGGTGAATATAGGACACATGACTTTAGATCAGCTAAAAGATAGGCTTAAGTTGGTTGAGGATAAGAAGGAAACTAAAAGAAAATCTAAAAGAAATGGGAAGGTAGGGATTAATAAACATAACAATTACACACCTGATAGGTATGCTCCTAGAAAAAGCTGTGTGCATTGTAAAAGTGTTAATCACCTATCTGATAATTGCAAATCTGTTAAAAATGCTCCCATGCCTTCAAATCCCTCCATGCCTAACATGTCTATGTCACCTCTGCATGCTATGCCTGTTATGTCTCACCAGAATCCCCATGCACATTTTGCAAACATGCCATATATTAACAATCCTTATTTTACTGCATTTAGTATGCCTCAAATGCCATACAATATGCCTATGTGGAATAACATGTTTGCACAACCTATGCCTTATCAAATTCAATCAAATGTGTTAAATGATTCTGTGACTAACCCTACACTTCAACCAACCACATATGAGACCAAGGTTGACCCAAAGTTACCTAAGTCACAAGATGTAGGAGGAATGAAGTCTAGGAAAAAGACTAACAAGGCTGGACCCAAGGAAACTTGGGTACCAAAATCAACTTGATTGATTTTGTTGTGTGCAGGGACAAAGAAGGAATCTATGGTACTTGGACAGTGGTTGTTCAAGACACATGACAGGAGATTTCACCCTGCTCACAGAGTTTAAGGAGAGAGCTGGCCCTATCATAACCTTTGGAGATGACAGCAAAGGATTCACTATGGGATATGGCTTGATTTCAAAAGAAAATGTCATCATTGATGAAGTTGAATTGGTTGATGGTCTCAAACATAATTTATTGAGCATCAGTCAACTATGTGACAGAGGGAATACTGTTTCCTTCAATTCTGAAGCCTGTATTGTCACAAGTAAAAAGGACAATAAAGTGGTTCTAACTGGAGTTAGAAAAGGGAATGTGTACTTAGCTGATTTCAACTCTACAGATGCAGAATCCATAACTTGTCTTCTCAGCAAAGCAAGTCCAGTTGAAAGTTGGCTATGGCACAAGAAGCTGTCCCATTTGAATTTCAAGACAATGAATGATCTAGTCAAAAAGGACTTAGTTAGAGGAATGCCTCTAGTGGAATTCACAAGGGATGGACTGTGTGATGCTTGTCAGAAAGGAAAGCAAAAGAAGGTATCATTCAGTAAGAAGCTTGAATCTGCAATTGATGAACCACTACAACTTCTACACATGGATCTTTTTAGACCAGTCAATGTATTGTCAATTTCAAGGAAAAGATACTGCCTAGTGATTGTAGATGATTTCTCAAAGTTTTCATGGGTTTATTTTCTTGGATCAAAGGATTAAGCTAGTGAAATCATCATCAATCATATCAAGCAAGTCAACAATCATCATGATTTCAAAGTAAGGAATATTAGGAGTGACAATGGAACTGAGTTCAAGAATTCAACCATGAAGTTGTTCTGTGAAGAAAGTGGGATCATGCATGAGTTCTCAGCTCCAAGAACTCCACAACAAAATGGTGTGGTGGAAAGGAAGAACAGATCACTAATTGAAGCTGCAAGGACAATGCTTGAAGAGTCAAAACTCCCAACTTATTTTTGGGCTGAGGCTGTTAACTGTGCATGTTACACTCAGAATATTTCTCTAATCAATCAGGCAAAATGCATGACTCCCTATCAATTATTCAAGAGAAGAAAACCAACTTTAAACTTTCTACATGTCTTTGGTTGCAAATGCTACATCTTAAGGAATCAATCTGATCACAAAGGGAAGTTTGATGCAAAGGCTGATGAAGGAATATTTGTTGGTTATTCTGCTGGAAAATCATATAGGGTCTACAATCTCAGAACCAACATTGTCATGGAATCTGTACATGTTGTGATTGATGATAAAAAGATTGATGGACTAACAGATGAGGGACATCATGAAGGACTCAAATTTGACAACATTGAGATATACTGTGATGATAGTGAAGATGAGAATGATAAAGAAGGCATCTCAAGAAGAATTCGGAATCTGCCTTTGGATAATGCACAGAATGCTGCATCCGTTGAAAGTCATAATTCAGCTTCCGTTGAAAGAAGCAATGCAGCATCCGTCGAAAGACAAAGTACATCATCCGTTGAAGTTCATAATGAAGCATCCGTTGATCACAGTTTGTCAACGGATAATCAATTCACTTCATCAGTTGATAGAGCTCCCAATTCCTTTCAAAGGATCAGCAACTCAGGGGGAGGTTCAACAAATCAACATTCTATCTCACATCATGACAATACTGAGGCAACCTCATATAGGGCTAATCTACCACCTCAAAGGAAATGGACCAAGAATCACCCTTTTGAACTGATCATTGGTGATGCTACATCAAAAGTGCAAACTAGAAGGGCTACTCAAGATGAATGTCTGTATAGTAGCTTTCTATCACAGGAGGAACCTAAGCGAGTGGAAGAAGCTCTATTGGATCCAGATTGGATTTTAGCAATGCAAGAGGAGCTAAACCAATTTGAGAGGAACAAAGTATGGAAGCTGGTACCCAAGCCAAAGAACAAGAGTTCTATTGACACAAAATGGGTATTCAGAAACAAGATGGATGAAAATGGCATTGTCATAAGGAATAAAGCCAGATTGGTTGCTAAAGGCTATTCTCAACAAGAGGGAATAGATTTTGATGAAACATTTGCTCCAGTTGCCAGACTTGAAGCCATCAGAATCTTTCTAGCCTATGCAGCTAATGCCAATTTCAAAGTCTATCAGATGGATGTCAAGAGTGCATTTCTAAATGGGGAATTGGAGGAAGAAGTTTATGTAAGCCAACCTCCAGGTTTTGAAGATCCAAATTTTCCAGACCATGTGCATTATCTGTTGAAAGCACTCTATGGACTAAAGCAAGCACCTAGAGCCTGGTATGAGACTTTGTCAAAGTTCCTTCTAGATAATCACTTCACAAGAGGTACTGTTGACAAAACTCTCTTCTTTAGAAATGTTAATGGTTCTAAGATACTTGTACAAATTTATGTAGGTGATATTATATTTGGATCTACAGATGATAAGCTTTGTAAAAAGTTTGCTAAATTAATGCAAAGTAAATATGAAATGAGCATGATGGGAGAGCTAACTTACTTTCTTGGTTTACAAGTTAAACAAGTTAGTGGTGGAATTTTCATTAGTCAAACTAAATATATTTATGATCTTTTAAAGAAGTTTGACTTAATGGATTGTTCACCTGCAAAAACTCCCATGGCCACTGCCACTAAGCTTGAATTAAACAAGGCTGAAAAGTCTGTGGATATTACAAGTTATAGAGGCATGGTTGGCTCACTTTTATATTTAACTGCTAGTAGACCTGATATAATGTTTTCTACATGTCTCTGTGCTAGATTTCAAGCTGACCCTAAAGAATCTCACTTAGTGGCTATTAAAAGAATTTTCAGATATCTCAAGGGGACTCCAAATCTAGGAATTTGGTACCCTAGAGAGTCTGGTTTTGATCTAATTGGCTACTCAGATGCAGATTATGCAGGTTGCAAAATAGACAGGAAAAGCACAACAGGCACCTGTCAATTTTTAGGGAACAAGCTTGTATCATGGTTCAGCAAGAAGCAGAATTTTGTTTCCACATCAACAGCTGAAGCTGAGTACATTGCTGCTGGTAGTTGCTGTACACAGATACTATGGATGAGGAATCAACTATTTGACTATGGTCTGACTGTTGACAAAATTCCAATATTCTGTGACAACACAAGTGCCATTGCCATTACTGAAAATCCAGGGCAACACTCAAGAACCAAGCACATTGATATCAAGTACCACTTCATTAGGGAACATGTGATGAAAGGTACAGTGGAACTTCATTTTGTTCCAAGTGAAAAGCAGATTGCAGACATATTTACCAAGCCACTTAATGAATCAACATTCACAAGATTAGTAAGTGAGTTAGGTATGCTTAATTATTCATAATCTATGTCATCTATATAATCTATCTTGAAGCCTGAAATGAAATTTGCTGCAAGAACAAAGTTGGCTTTAATTAAGACTTATCCTATCAACGGATATTCGCTATCCATTGAAAGCCAAAATTGTTCTATCAACGGATGTTCATTATCCGTTGAAAGACAAATACATTTCTGGTAATTTTATCCTTCAACGGATAAAATGGTGTTGTTCATCAACGGATAACTATTTCCCTTATCCGTTGAAGTGTCACGTCAGTTACTATAAGTGAGTCTCAGCCGTTGATTCTTTTACTCAACCGTTGATACAGATATACAGTGTTGTATGTAATTGTATTTAAGGTAGTTTTCAGAATTTCTACAGTTTTATTTATTCTTGAACGGCTGTAACTTACTTAAGATTATCATTCAATCATTTTATTTACGTTTTAATTCAAGAAAGTATAAAAGCCCAATTGAACTCTTATTCTCACTTTACGCTTTCTTGCAATTCTTATTCTCTTTCTCTCTAAATTCTCAAGTTTTTCTCTGCAACCTCTACTCACAACAATAGCACCAGTAGTCAAAATTATGTCTCAAACAGGATTTGTTTATGAAAAGAATAATTTCATAGCCTTGGTTGAAAAGAATGAAGCCCATTCTGATTATCACAAGATGATGGACTTCATCAAAAACTGTAAACTAAGCTATGCAATGCTGGAAGCCCCAACCATCTACTGTGAGGTGATTGAGGAGATTTAGACAACTGCAGAGTTCAACATCACAGATATGACTATTGCCTTCTCTCTCAAAGGTAAGGACTATTGCATTAATTGTGATGATATACAATCTTGCTTTAAGTTGCCTGAGAATAATGCCATGACACCACACACTGATAAAGATGTCTCTGCTATGCTAGATTCCATAGGCTATGCTTTTGATTCTGCTAGTTTAGGTAGTATTAGAAGGAAAGGCCTTAGGAAAGAATGGAGTTTTCTTGGAGATGCCTTTATTAAGGTTTTCTCTGGGAAGATTAGCAATTTTGATGCTATCACTTCATCTCTTGTTAATATGCTCTATATGCTAGTTTCTGATAGGTACTTTAATTTTAGCAACTGTGTTATGCTAGAATTAGGTTCCAGATTAGGTAACAAAGCTAATAGACCACATAACATCTACTATGCTAGATTCTTTATGTTATTGGCTAACCATGTTACTGAAGGTTTGGTTATATCCAATGAGAATAATAAACTCAAATGCTGGGCACAAGAGAAAAGGGTCCTTGCAGACCTTTTGAGAATGAACCTCAACAGCCAGGTGCCATTGGTATACTTGCCAATCATGAATGCACCACAGGTAAGTGAGGTAAATATTTCTATAACTCCTACTATTTCCAACCCCAATGTTTCTTTGCCTTCTAGTGTGGCTATGGAACATGTGTGCTTGTCCAAACAGGCTCCTACCAAAGCTACCAAATATAAAGTTTCCAGAGTCAAGTCAAAGAAACCCACCTCTGTTGTTTCTCAAAAGACAACAGTTGTAACAAATACCATAAACCCTGAAGGGAGTGAACAGGGTGTGAGTGGTGAGGGGAGGGGTGAACATCAAAAAGCCCCCCAGGATAAGGTAGGAGAGGTGAGTGGTACCCAAACCAGCCAAGCCACAGTCTCTTAAAAGATTATGGTGGTTCAAAAGGAGTCCAGCACATCCCTAGTTGCATCCTCCCAAAAGGATGTAACTATTGAAAATAGTCCCCAACCAGGGACACAGAACAAAAGAGGGAGGGACACTGAAGCCACACATTCACCATTTAAAGCCTTTTCAAGGAAGAAGAAGGCCAAAACCCTAGTTTCCACACAAGGGACACACACAACACATATACATCCACCAGTATCTGTGCCTTCTCAAATTCAGCTTGATGTCATTCCAGCAAATGTGGAATCACAGCCCCATTCTATCAATATAGAAACACACCATTCATCAAACTCTCCAACACCCTCTCTGGATGTGGATATGATATTCACATCAATTCCTGATTCTCCCTCAATAAAACTCAGGGAGGAGCTCCACTCAAAACCTGATGATCATCATCTTTTAGATGATTTGTTGGATCATCAGCCAATTCTTTCAGATGTAGTTGAAGATTCTGTGTTACCTCGCTTAAAATCAATCCACACAGATTCAACAATTATGTCACTTTCTATATCTACATCTTTTCCTTCTTCAACGGATATCTCTCATCCATTGACAAGTGGTTGTTCTTCAACGGATAAGCTTAACAGCAGTTATCCGTTGATACCATCAGTTTCTACTTCAACGGATATTCCCTATCCGTTGATGGCCTCTACACACTTAACAGAAACAATTCCAACTGTAGAGGACATGGCAACTGTACAATCACTTTTAGGTTTGAGGGAAGGGAGTGATCTTTTGAGTGAGAGGCTGGGTTGCTCCCAGGCAAAAGGAGAGGTTGAGAGTCACCAAATGCATGCTATTTCTTCCAGCATGGCAAAAGTGAGTGAGAGGAGTGCCACCTTAGAAGGTGAAGGTGAGGGTTTGAGGGTGTGTGTGAGCCAGGGGGAGCCCCTGATGCAAGAACAGAGAGAAATTGAGAGAAAGGCAGGTACAGAAGCTATAAGGGTGGATCCAGCCATTGCTAGTGAGTTAATGAAAGTGGATGATGCAGACAAGGGAAGACAATTTCAGCAACATTACAAAGCAGTCATTGATAACATTTCCTTGGATGCTGACACTTTTACTCACCCTGTTTCAGCCTATCAATTATTGGCTGCACAGGGCAATGTGGAGGCAGAACAGACACTACACATTGTACACACTTCAGAATCTCTTCTCAGAGACAAAGCTGCTGTCAACAGGCTGCCTTCTCAAGCTGGTGAGCCATCTGAAGAATTTGGAGTAAATTCTAATGATGATGACTCTAATTCTTTGAATGAGAGCATGAACTTAGGGGGAGTAGCAGGCCCAAGTTCTGTTCCTGCTCTTCCTGCATGGGCATGGGCAAAACCATCAACACCAGGAGACTTTGGTGTCACTTTGGTCAGACAAGTCATGACAATTCAGCAGGCCCTTCAGGAGACTCAGGATGCTGGTACCAAGGCAATTCTTCAAGCTCATCTGGAATCTCTGCATCTCTTGCAGTTGCAGCATTACCAGCAAAATCTAAATGTAGATGAGCTCAAGCTGGACATTGCTGACCTGAAATCCTATAATGCTGAGAAATTGGATTCAGTTATACCCTATGGTACTATGCAAGATTTGTTGGGGAGACTGAAAAAAGCATTTGATGCTGACAAGAGGCTGGCCAGACTGGAAGATAGGGTTCAAATCATTGAAGACTCTATGGTCACCATTCTTCAGAATCAACAAACTCAAACAAATCTACTCATGCAGCTGACACAAGCACAAGGCTTGACCCCTACCCTTGATGATAACAAAAAAGGGGAGAATAGAGGGGAAGGGGAAGGAGAGCCATCTACAACAGTTCAGATTTCTCAAGTGCTAGTTCCTGTCATCACAACTTCTCATACTATTCAAGTCAAAGGAAAGCTAGATGGAATTGATGTAATCCAGATAGCAGCAGCTGAATTGCAAGTCAAAGAGCAAAGGAAGAAGATTGATGAAAAGATGCAACTAATATTTGGTTCTACAACTTCTCAATCACAATCTGTGAAGCATATCACAAAAGTGGAATCAATTATTATGGAACTCAAGCCAGTGGGGAGGCATAAGGATGGAGAAACTTCTTCCAAAGATCTGTAACCTATGGTTCTCAAGCCCAACAACAGATCCAATAAGGACTCTACAAAGAATCCTCTAAAAGAGGTGGATTTTCCTCTTCCAAAAGCTGATGAGGACAAGCTTTTAGGTAGAAGTATTGCATATCTCAAAGAGACCATGGATGAGGCTGTAAGGAGAAACATGGCTATTATCTTCAGAGAGGGAAAGAGCATATGTGTGATGCAAGGACATCCCAAATTCTCAATAGCCAAGAGGGAAGAAACCAAAAAGTTGAAGGAAGAAGCCAAACAGCTAAAGGCTGACAAAAGAGCACAAGCAAAGCTTGAAAAATAGCTAAAGTCAAGTCAGGCTGAAGAACAGAAAGAAATTGAAGACAAAGGTGAAGATGAAGCTATGGGGGACATGGTTGGTACTGAGATGGAGGAAAGAAGTAAGGAAGAATGGCAGAAAGGGAAAAGAAAGAAGGTCAATGCAAAGAGAAAGAAGGTAGATAAGACTGAAGAAACCCAATCAATATCCAAACCACTACCCTCTATTCCTGAACCAATTGTACCTAACCCCTTCATGAACATTCATGGTGAAATAATCATTCCCAAGGAGGAACCAATTGATTGGGACACCATCAAATTGCCCACCTTCCTAACCTCTTCTCCACCATCAAAGAAGCAGAAAAGAAGAATCAAATCAACACCCTCTAAAGCCTCAACCAAATTCACACAGAAGCCTAAACCTAAACCTCAAACCTCTCAAGATGATTATGTTCACATCTGTGACATAAAAGAATTTTCAGACATTGAACTCTATCTGGATGAGCTGGAGGAAGTAAGGGGAATAGCTGCCTACAGACAGCTACCAGAAAGACTAGTGTTCAAATACAAAGGAGCTGGGGAAAGAACATGGCCTCTTCACAGAATTCTGAATGAAGGCTACTCTACCTTGATTAGAGTTTACTCAGCCATACAAAGGGATTCTGGCTTTACCAGGACTGCCAAAACTGAGATTCTCAACAAGATTGCCAACATAAGGAAAACTTGGAGGGAGCCCAATGCTTTGCCTAGAACTTTACTCATTCAAGAAAGAGGAATTACAATTCACAAATCACCTCATTGGTTGATGGAATTCAGAGACAACAAAGGAGTCAGAAGATTTTTCAGAATTGAAGATCAGCTAAAGATTGCCAGTAATGAAACTCTCAAGGATATGCAATCTAAGTTAGATATCAATGAAGAAGATGAAGCTGAATTCTATAGACAACTTCAACTTCAAATAGAGGAGAATGACAGGAGACTAGGAAAGAAAACCAGGGATCAAAGGAAAAGAAAGTAATTTGCTCAGGCTAAAGGAGCACCCTTGGAAACAATGTAATTCTTCAATTCCATCTCAGCATATACATTTTTGTAGAACTTTTGAATTTCTGCTTTATTACAGTTTATATATTTGTTAAGTGTTTTGTTATCATCAAGCTAAACCCAAATTTATGCCTACAGTTCTAGTAGACATAAATAGGGGAGATTGTTAGGAATATGTGTATTAGTTTGATGATAAGTTAAGCAAAACACTTAAGTAGAAATCTAGTGTTTGTAGCCTCAACGGATAAGACCATCTTGGCTATCCGTTGAAGGAGTAGCTTTACTTAGCAATAAGTTTAGTATTGTAGCACATTTCACTCTCTGGTTTCAAGCTGTAATTCTTAGATGTTGTTAGGAAATAATCAGTCATGTTGACTACTAATGGATGTACAAATAGGAGGGCTAATTGTAAATATTTCATGCCTTGTAATTTTGTATAAGTGAAGAAGTGTCAACGGATATTGAAGACCTTCAATGGATAAGAAACAAAGCTTCAACGGATGTCTCTATTGCTTCAACGGATAATATCCATCAACGGATAAGTGCTTCAACGGATAAAGACTTCAACTGATAATGCATCAACGGATAAAGCTTCAACGGATAAAGCCTCAACGGATAAGGCATCAACGGATGAAAGCTTCAACGGATGCTTAGTTCATTAGCAGTTGATAGTGACAATTCACAAGCTGACAGAGGCACATGGGTTGACAGAGACACACTGGAATGTGGAAGCCTCTAGGAGGAATCAAGAAAATGCAGCATTTCCATTCTGATGCAAACAAGGATGTATTCAAAGATTTACAGATTATCCTAGATTGCATTGGATAGAGAAATGAAGAAGAAACATGTGAAGAATCTTTTCAATTGTATTTTACAGTTTGTCTTCACTTGTAAACTTGGTGATATATAAACCAAGTAGCAGCTAGTAATTAGACATGAATTTTCCTTGAGCTGTTTAGAAATATCAAAAGAGAAAATCATCTAGTTTGTATTAGGAAGCAGCTGTGATTTAATTCTTTGAATCACAGATTTTCTGAAATAACACATCTCTGGTGGAACAACAAATCCACCAGAAAAGTTTTTAAGTTCTTTGTGCTCATTATATTTGTGTTTGAATATATATCTGTCTGCATCAGCTTCAAGCAATTCACACACATTTGATCACTCAAACACTTAGCCTTAGAAACTGCTCAAAACTTGAAAAAGTTTTGAGATTTACATTCAACCCCCGTTCTGTAAATCTCATTGTTAGTCCACTGGGAATAACACGTACTATTGCTGGAACTTACTCTCCTGCTTTCAAGTTCGATAAGGGTCGTGTTTATTATGACCCCTGGGGACGTAGAATCAAGATTAACGATCAAATATTTAGTCCTCATGATGTTCCATCATCGTTCTATGAGGAGTTGTCAAGTGACCAACGACTGGATCTCCAGTTATTTCAGTTGGAAATTACTCTTGACGATGAGCGGTTAGCCAAAAAGGCTGAGCGGCAGAGACTTGAAACCCTTGAGTTACAAGAGAACATTATTTCTCTTGCAAAGACTAACTCTGGAATTTATCACCGTCGAGCCATGAAGAAGCAAGAAGCCCTGAAGAAGTTGAAGATGGGATAGTTTCTAGCTTGTACTAGGACTATTTTATGATTTTGCTTTGTATTCATCGGCTTCATAATTAAATCATTAAGCTTCTTTGCTAACTTATTTGAATAATTGCTTACTATCTTGTGTGTGCTTTAATACTTTTTAACTGTTGATGTCTAAATCAGTACTGCATACTTAACTTCAGATGTTTTAATAGTGCATGTGAATAAACTAATATCTATTTAAGTTCATGTGATCACTTCAGTACAGATTGAGCACACTGCAAGAGGTGACTACTATTAAAGAAGAAATTTATGAAAGATTTAATTCTTAGTCAATAAGGATTATTATCTTTGAATGTTACATTCTATTCAAATTCCTTGAAACTTTGTTTTTCTCATCAAGAAAGTTGTTCACACTCATTTCTTAACATTACACATCTTAAATCTTAAATTTCTTCTCACAATTGAAACACTTGAATTCTTTTCTCAAATGTTGCCAAAAATCAAGTGACATAATTCTTGAATTATTATCACCACTCAGAAACAACATTTAGTTGGTTGGAGACTACTTGCTGAGGTAGATCTTAATGATACTAACAGAGACATAGAGGTTTCATCATATTTTACTGAAGACTCTGTGATAGCTTTCAATAAACACATTCAAGTGTTAGTTCTTTGCAAGAAGAACAAGGTTTGAGATCATGATACATGACAATAACCTGATCAAATCCTCTCCAATTCAAATGGAGGTTCTCAATATTGATGAACAACAACTGTCATAACCACAATATCAACTGTGAGCTTAGTTGTATATTCACAAGGTATAAATACTGTATTACTTTATCAGCATTTATTCTAAATACTGATTCAGTCTTTTCAACATTTATTTTTTATAATATAAATCTTGTTGGTATGATTACTTTAGACCTTATTTAAGGACTACCTCTAGTTGTATGACCACAGATCACCCTTCTTTAGCCACCTCTTATTTTTGTAGGACAATCTTTCTGAGCCTTTTTCTGTGAGATGTGTGAAAAGATTGAGAGAAAAATATAATTTAAGAGAGGCAGGATTCTTCCTGGAAAAAGGAGAGGTAGATGAGAGATAGGATTTAGTAATCCTTGTGAGGAAGCTCTGACTACTAAAAGTCATGAGATGTGTGGTGTGAAGAGTAGTGAGACTACTTTAAAAGAGTAGAGAGATTAAATTTTAATTTCTATATGTTTGCAGGTGCTCAGAGTACTAAAGAAACAGATGCTGAACAACAATCTTTTGAATCTCAAGAAATCTCTGATGTACCAAGGGCTATTAATCTCCCTGCAAGTCTAAGTACTGATACTTTCTTGCAGTCCATACATTCTACTAATCCACTACATGAGACAATCCATGTTTTTGTTGAAAGTCAGTCCATTTACTCTAATTAACCATCATCTGAGATAATCCATTCTTATCCGCACTTAGCTTATTCATACACGGTTATATTATATTCGTAAGAAATTTTTAAAAAGATTGAAAAGAAACCAAGAATTACATTTAACCCCCTTCTGTAATTCTACTTGTTAGATTGTTTGGGAATAACAATACGCCTCCATCGAATTCCAATAACGTCTTTAAATGCTTGTTCGATTGCGAAGAACACGAAGAACACGGTTCATTTCTCTGGATAATTATGAAACTCTCCTATATAATTATGTTTATATGTATAAAATAAGACCTTGATGAAGATTATTTATATTTACGAGAAATTAGGACCTTGTTGGATCATGTCAATTATAAAATCCAATATTTAATGGCTAAGAATAAATAAATACCAAACCAACGGTCTCCGTTTTAGGATAAACATCAAAATCGGGCTTTTAAATACAATCTTGGTCTCAGTGCTTTGGTTACACGAAATAAGAGAAGATAATATTAAGAGTTTAATCAAAATATCATGTTTCTTGAAAATAAGGGTTTTATCGATTTACCGAAACAAATATTGTATTGTAAAATTCACACCAGGAACCGTACAGGTAAAACCGTACTCCGAATCAAAAAAGTCAAAATACGAAAAATGCTCGGAATAATCAAATTAGGTTAGAAAGGAGTTTTCTCGAGACTTCCGGGTAGTAAAACTGTAAAACTGGTTGAAGTTGGACGATTCCCGATTATTCAAAATAATTTAAAATTAATCTGAAAAAATAATGTATTAAATCTATAAATGCTTTATAAAATTATATAACAACATAAAAATTAACAGAAAATATCAAAATTATCTATACTTTATTTTAGACATATAAAAATTAAATTTCTCAAATTTTATCACATATAAATATCCAAACACAGATAACAATTAACAGATAATTCACCAAAAAATTATATAATCATTACATAAATTTATTGACAAAAATATTTACACGTTATATCCTGGATATTACATTTCTTACTGGAGATTTGGAGGAGGAAGTCTATCTCAGTCAGCCTCCTGGTTTTGAAGACCCCATCTTTCCAGAATATGTTTACTATCTTTTGAAAGCACTCTATGGATTGAAGCAAGCACTTAGAGCCTGGTATGACACTTTGTCAAAATTCCTTTTAGAAAACCATTTCACAAGAGGTACTGTCGACAAAACCCTTTTCTTTAGAAATGTTAATGGCTCTAGTATACTTGTTCAAATTTATGTAAATGATATTATATTTGTCTCTACAAATGAAAAAACTTTGTAAAAAGTTTTTCAAACTAATGCAAAGTAAATATGAAATGAGCATGATGGGAGAACTAACTTACTTTCTTGGTCTCCAAGTTAAGCAAGTTAGTGATGGAATATTCATTAGTCAAACCAAATATTTTCATGATCTTTTAAAGAAGTTTGACTTAATGGATTGCACATCTGCAAAAACTCCTATGGCCCCTGCCACTAAACTTGAAATAAATTCAACTGAAAAGTCTATACATATTTGAATTTATAGAGGCATGGTAGGTTCACTTTTATATTTAACAGATAGTAGGCCAGATATAATGTTTGATAATTGTCTTTGTGCTAGATTTCAAGCCGATCCTAGAGAATCTCATTTATTAGCTATTAAGAGAATTTTCAGATATCTCAAAGGAACACCAAAACTTGGCATTGGGTATCCTAGAGATTCTGGTTTTGATCTACTTGGTTATTCAAATGCAGATTATGCAGGTTGTAGAATAGATAGAAAAAGTACAATAGGAGCCTGTCAGTTTCTAGGAAACAAGCTAGTGTCCTGGTTTAGTAAGAAAGAAATTCAGTTTCTACTTCCACAACTTAGGCTGAATATATTGTTGCTGGTAGTTGTTGTGCACAGATTCTATGGATGAAGAATCAACTATTGGATTATGGTCTACATGTGGACAAGATTTCAATTTTATGTGAAAACATAAGTGCCATGGCCATTACTGAAAATCTTGTACAACATTCAAGGACAAAGTACATTGACATCAAGTATCATTTCATTTGAGAACATGTCATGAATGGTACTATGGTGATGGATTTTTATCGCAGCGCAGGCATGGTAAAACACTTATACACATATAAAATCCAAATAAAAGCATACAAATCATGATTAAAACATATGAATCGATTACTAACCTTTAATAGCGATCCAAAAGCAACGATCGGAGATCCTTAGCAGATGCTCCTCAAACGTGAAGCACTCCACCGGTATCCACCAAGAAAACGATGCTAAGGAGGAGGAGGAGGTGGAGAGAATTAGGTTTTCTGAAAACTTTTGGGTTTTTTTTGGGTTAGAATAAAATAGGGTTTATAATAGTATATTTATAGGCAAAATTTTCAGCTGAAATTTTCCCATAAAATATTATTATTATTAACCCAATATTATTATTATTAACCCATTTATTATTCTCATTAATAATTAAAACACCTTTTAATTATTAAACCTTTTTCTAAACACTTTAGAAATAATTGTCTCTCTTGATTTAATTTCCAAAAATTAAATTCTTAATTAATAATATTAAGAACTTTTCTTAATTAATTTATAATCAATTAAATCTCATTTAATCAATTATTAAATTTGCCAATTAATTATTTATTTCATAAATAAATAATTATTAGCCATTATTAATTAATTCCACCACCATTAAACCATTTTTTTATGGTGTGACCCTGTAGGTTCAATATTAAGCCGGTAGTAGAAATAAATAATAATAAAACTATTTTATCATTATTTATATAAATTCTCTAATTTATTAAATATGATTAATTAATTAATCATATTTATTCTACATCGTGAGGGATACTTCTCAGCATATCGCGACTATCCGGATAATACGAATTCACTGCTTAGAATACCAAGAACCTATTCAGTGAATAGTTACCGTACAATAAACTCCTTCTACCCTACAATGTCCTAATTAAATACAAGGCATGGATCTTGTGTCAAGCCTATCAAATTTAATCACTTGCTTACCATTTACTATGTTTAGTTCTATGCAAATTAGAAACTCCTTTCTAATTTCATTCACTCTGGCCAGAGATTCTTGAACTAGCATAAGTGAATCAGCCTTGAACATTCGCTTCCTTCACTGGAAGGGGTAGATCCTTTATTGATCATACACTATCTTCGTGTACAAATTCCTATACCCAGTAGAGCCCTAATAATTGTCCCTGGAGACTAAGAACTAAACCAAAGCATAGTTCAGTGTACACAAGATGACTATGATGACCTCAAGTCTAAGGATACTTGTACAACTATCACTATGTGAATAACTGCTGACACATGAGTGAACTCCATCAGTTGTTCAGCTGTGCGAGTCATGTTCAGTGAACTTATTCTATAATAAGCACCTACATACTAGCTATAGTGTCACCACACAAATGTCTATGAGAACAGACATCCTTCATAATGAAGCAAGCATAGTATGTACCGATCTTTGCGGATTATTAATTACCAGTTAATAATCCTATGATCAGGAACTATTTAAGTTTAGAGTTATCATCTTTTAGGTCTCACTATTATGATCTCATCATAATCCATAAAAAGCTTTACTCTAAACTATGGTATATCTTATTTAAACACTTAAATAGATAGAGCCCGTAATAAAAACAAAACAAGTCTTTTATTAATATCAATGAAATCAAAACAGATTACATAAAAAGTTATTCCTAAATCCTAATACATGATTGGACTTAGGACATATTCCTTTCAATCTCCCACTTGTACTAAAGCCAATCACTCTGGTATCTAATACCCATCTTGTCTTTATGACGATCAAAGTGACTTTTATAAAGTAGCTTTGTGAGTGGGTCTGCTATGTTGTTATGTGTGTCAACTCTAATTCAATACAACACAAGAAATGTTATCGCGCTCCCACTAACCCTTTTGTAGACACATGGTTCATCTACATTTTTCATAAAACCAAACTCTTTGATTGTCTCATCAAAACGGATGTTCCATCTACGAGAAGCTTGCTTTAAACCACATATGGTTCGCAGCAGCTTACACACTAGGTTTTCATTTCTCTTGGAAAGAAAACCATCTGGCTAATTGCCAGATCTCATAGTCGTAGTAAGCAGCAATCGCAAGCAAAATCCGAACTGATTATAACAGGGCTACAGGTAAAAGGTTTCATCAAAGTCAATCAATTGCCTTTGTTTGAATTCTTTTGCCACAAGCCTGGCTTTAAAGGTCTCCACCTGGCCATATGCTCTAATCATTCTTTTGTATCCCGTATACAAAGATTTCATTCCGGATTTCATGGCACTATGCCATTTCTCTGAGTCAACACTACTCATAGCCTCAATATAGGTCACAAGGTCGTCATCATCAATGATCGACAACTCATTGTCATTCTCAATGACAAGGCCATATTACCTCTCAGGTTGGCGAGACACTCTCCCTGACCTACGAATGGGCTGTTTCACAGAAGGTTGTTCAGTCAGAACAGGTGTTTCCACTTGATCCGTAGTAGTTTGTGCTTCTTGAACTTCATCAAGTTCAATTTTGCTCCCACTATTTCCTTCAAGGATAAACTCCTTTTCCAAGAAGGTAGCATGTCTGGAGACAAACACACCCGATGATCGGTGTAAAAGTAATACCCTAAAGTCTCTTTAGGATATCCCATAAAACTACATTTTACGGATCGATATTCCAGGTTATCTGGGTTAACTTATTTGACATAAGCTGGACATCCACAAATCTTAACGTGTTTAAGACTCGGTTTCCTTTCTTTCCATATCTCATACGGAGTTTGAGGAACAGATTTGGAAGGCACCTTATTCAGTAAATATGCTGAGGTTTCCAATGCATAACCCCATAGGAATACTGGAAGATTTTCATAGCTCATCATGGACCGAACTATGTCTAACAAAGTTCGATTTCTCCTTTCAGATACCAATCTGGAGGCGTCCACTGGGAGACTATACCATTTACTTTGAGATAATCCAGAAACTCTCCATTCAAGTATTCACCACCTCGATCTAATCGAAGAATTATAATACTATGTTTGGTTTATTTCTCCACTTCATACTTATACTCTTTGAACTTTTCAAAGGCTTCAGACTTGTGTTTAATCAAACACATATCCGAATCTAGATCTATTATCCATGAAAGTAATGAAGTATGAAAATCCACCCATGGCTTGCATAGACATTGGTCCACATACATCTGTGTGTACCATTCCTAGCAAATTTGCAGCCCTCTCTCCATGTCTACTAAATGGAGACTGCAGTGCCACAATGAAGTGAGATTTTCATCATCCCTTTTCTTTTATTAGTTTGTTCAATCTGAAGTAAATTATGTCACATTTATACAGACCATTATTTAAAGTACCACGTCCATAAAGAATATTATCTCTAAGAATAGAACATTCATTATTCTTAATAATAAATGAAAATCCAGCCAAGTCTAACATGGGAATAGAAATAATATTCCTCACAATCGAGGGAACAAAATAACAATTATTTAAAACAATAGTCTTGCCCGTAGGCATATGTAAATGAAATGATTCTACATCTTTAGCAGCAACTCTTGCTCCATTTCCCATCAGTAAAATCACCTCCTCTTCCTCAAGAGTCCTACTTCTCCTTAGTCCCTGCAACAAATTGCAGATATGAGAACCACAGGCGGTATCTAATACCCAAGTAGAAATTTGATTTAATGACATATTCACTTATATCATGAACATACCTGAATCAGAAGCGGTAGTCTCACTACCCTTCTTCTTCTTCAATTCTGCAAGGTAAACCTTGCAGTTCCTCTTCCAGTGCCCCACCTTGTTACAGTGAAAGCAAACAACTTTGCTCTTGGGGTCTTCAGCTTTTGGTGGAACCGGCGTTTTCTCACCTACTTTCTTCTTCTTGGAAGGGTTCCTCTTCCTTTTCTTTGGATTGGAACCTTCGCCAATTAGAAGAACAGAACTCTTCTTAGGGGGAAAATTCGATTCTGCAGTCTTCAACATGTTGTGGAGTTCAGGCAGGCTGACATCCAACTTATTCATGTGAAAGTTCACAACAAACTGTGAGAACGAACTCGGAAGCGATTGCAAGACCAGGTCTTGGCTCAGCTCTCTATCCATGGCAAAACCAAGTTGTCCAAGACGTTCAATCAAATTGATCATCTTAAGTACATGGTCATTCACAGATGATCCCTCAGACATCCTATAACCGAACAGCTCCTTCGATATCTCATATCGAGTTGTCCTCCCTGCCACATCATACAACTCTTGTAGATGCATGAGGATAGTGTAAGCATCCATATGCTCATGTTGCTTCTGTAGCTCAATGTTCATGGAAGCTAGCATGATGCATTGAGCATCAATAAAAACAGCTACTAAGGATTTTTATTGCAGCGGAGGTATGGTAAAACGTTTTTACACATATAAAATCCAAATAAAAACATATAAATCGTGATTAAAACATATGAATCGATTACTAACCTTTAATAGCGATCCAAAAGCAACAATCGGAGATCCTTAGTAGCTGCTCCTCAAAGGTGAAGCATTCCACCGGTATCCACCAAGAAAACGATGCTAAGGAGGAGGAGGTGGAGAGAATAAGGTTTTCTGAAAACTTTTGGGTTTTTTTTGGGTTAGAATAAAATAAGGATTATAATAGTATATTTATAGGCAAAATTTTCAGCTGAAATTTTCCCATAAAATATTATTATTATTAACCCATTTATTATTCTCATTAATAATTAAAACACCTTTTAATTATTAATCTTTTTTCTAAACACTTTAGAAATAATTCTCTCTCTTGATTTAATTTCTAAAAATTATATTCTTAATTAATAATATTAAGAACTTTTCTTAATTAATTTATAATCAATTAAATCTCATTTAATCAATTATTAAATTTTCCAATTAATTATTTATTTTATAAATAAATAATTATTAGCCATTATTAATTAATTCCTCTACCATTAAACCATTTTCTTTTTATGGTGTGACCATGTAGGTTCAATATTAAGCCGGTAGTAGAAATAAATAATAATAAAACTATTTTATCATTATTTATATAAATTCTCTAATTTATTAAATATGATTAATTAATTAATCATATTTATTCTACATCGTGAGGGATACTTCTCAGCATATCGCAACTATCCGGATAATACGATTTCACTGCTTAGAATACCAAGAACCTATTCAGTGAATAGTTACCGTACAACAAACTCTATCTACCCTACAATGTCCTGGTTAAATACAAGGCATGGATCTTGTGTCAAGCCTATCTAATTTAATCACTTGCTTACCATTGACTATGCTTAGTTCTATGCAAATTAGAAACTCCTTTCTAATTTCATTCACTCTGGCCAGAGATTCCTGAACTAGCATAAGTGGATCAGCCTTGAACATTTGCTTCCTTCACTGGAAGGGGTAAATCCTTTATTGATCATACACTATCTTCGTGTACAAATTCCTATACCCAGTAGAGCCCAAATAATTGTCCCTGGAGACTAAGAACTAAACCAAAGCATAGTTCAGTGTACACAAGATGACTATGATGACCTCAAGTCTAAGGATACTTGTACAACTATCACTATGTGAACAACTGCTGACACGTGAGTGAACTCCATCAGTTGTTCTGCTGTGCGAGTCACGTTCAGTGAACTTATTCTATAATAAGCACCTACATACTAGCTATAGTGTCACTACACAAATGTCTATGAGAACAGACATCCTTCATAATGAAGCAAGCATAGTATGTACCGATCTTTGCGGATTATTAATTACCAGTTATTAATCCTATGATCAGGAACTATTTAAGTTTAGAGTTATCATCTTTTAGGTCTCACTATTATGATCTCATCATAATCCATAAAAAGCTTTACTCTAAACTATGGTATATCTTATTTAAATACTTAAATAGATAGAGCCCGTAATAAAAACAAAATAAGTCTTTTATTAATATCAATGAAATCAAAATAGATTACATAAAAAGTTATTCCTAAATCCTAATACATGATTGGACTTAGGACATATTCCTTTCATATGGAACTTCATTTTGTTCCAAGTGAGCAGCAACTTGCAGACGTCTTTATCAAGCCACTTGATAAGTTAACTTTCATTAGGTTGGTAAGTGAGTTAGGTATGCTTAATTATTCCCAAGTTATTTTAATGTCTAAGCAATTTGTAATGTAGCCAAAATAAGTTTGACTTTATTAAAGATACAAATCAGGATTTGCAAATTATTAGATCCTGACTTTGGCATCAGGATTTGCAAGTGGTCAAATCTTGACACTAAAATCAGGATTTGCTAAAGGTAAATACTGATAGCATTCAACGGATAAGGATTACCCGTTAAAGTCAAAATATTTCTGGGTACTTTATCTCTCAACGGATAAAGGTACATCATGCATCCGTTGAGTTGATTCAATCTTAGTCGTTAATTCCAAACACTAGCCGCCGACTTTACTTACAGCGTGTATGTATATGTCGATGGATAAATTTTGGAATCTCTATAGTCTGCTTTATTTTTAAATGGTTATTTTTGGTAAATTTCATTAGATACTTTATTTTATTTTAATTATTTATTCATCCTTTTCAGAGTTAGTATAAAAGCCCAATTCATTTTTGTATTTCAGTTTTATCTCTCTCTGAATTACTTAGCAACTCTTACTCTCTTCTTCCCTAAAACTTGTTCTCTCTTTATAACTGCGTACTTAGCAATAATGGCACTTGGAATAAAAAAAATGTACCAGCCTGGGTTCATTTATGAGAAGAATAACTTCGGTACACTTGTGGACAAGAGTGTTATTAACTCTGAAGACTTTCACAAGATGATGGACTTCTTTAGCAACTGCAAATTTAAATACTCTATGCTCGAGTCTCCGGTGATTTACTGCAAAGTTGTGGAGGAAGTGTGGTTATCTAATGTTTTCAATTCTTCAGACACGACAATCACCTTTACTCTCAAAGGTACCAACTATAGTGTTAACTCAGATGTCATTCAATCTTGCTTAAAATACCTGAGAATAACATAACTGTTGCACACACTGACACTAATGTAGTCAACTTGCTCAATGTTGTGGGCTATTCTCTTGAAACCACCAGTTTGGGTAATATCAGGAGAAAGAGTCTTAGGAAAGAGTGGAGCTTTATATGTGATGCTTTTATTAAAGTGTTCTCAGGGAAAATTAGTAATTTTGATGCTATCATTTTTGCTCTACTTAACATACTATACATGCTCCTGACTGATAAGTATTTTAATTTCAGTAATTATGTCATGCTAGAGTTAGGGTATAAATTAAGGGGATATCAAGAAAAGGCCCAGAAATGTATATTATGCTAGATTCTTTATGATGTTAGCTAACTTTATTTTTGAGGACCTTGTTATTGAGAAACCAAATAACAAGCTTGATTATTGGGTTTAAGAAAAGAGAGTTCTTTCATATTTGAGCAGGAACAACCTCAACAATGGAGTGCCTCTCAACTATCTTCCAATCTTTTAGGCACAACAGGTAACTGAGGTTACTACTTCTTCTACAATCTCTTCTGCACCCATTACTTCTTCAACTTCAACTGTGGCAATGGCATCTGTGACAGTGACCAAACAGATGCCTACCTAAGCCATAAAACCTAAATTTAAATCCAAGTCTAAGAAGCCAACCTCCATTGTTTCTCAAAAGACATTAGTTGTAACATCTACTACTCACTTAAGGGGAGTGCTCAGGATAGTCAGTTGGGTGAGGGAAGGGGTGAACATCAAAGAAGCCCCAAGGATAATGAGGTAAGGTATGTGCGACCGAAACCAACCATGCTATAGTCTCCCAACAAACTATAGTGCTTAATAAGGAAATTAGCTCATTGCTAGTTATATCATCCCAAAAGGATGTAATTGAAATAAGCTCTCAATTAAGAGCACATGCCAAAAGGGGAAGGGATACAGACCAACCTCAAACTTATATTAGAAAGAAGAAATCAAAACCAATGAGGAAGTCACAGGGTGCACACACAGTGCCAACTGAAGTCAAAGACTCAGTTAATGCACCGTCTCAAATTCAGATTGATGTGTCTTCAATAAATATGGAGTCACAACCAAAATTACTCATTATCGAAACACCACATACACAAAACTCTCCAACCGTCTCTGTGGATGTGGATATGATACATACATCAATTCTTGATTCTCCATCTCTTTTACTCATGGAGGAGCCAAAATCTAGAGCACCTGAGCATCATCTTATTGATGATATATTGGCTTAGCTGCCCATTCTTTCTCAACCTGTTGAAGAATCTGTGCACCTAAATTTAAAATCAATCTCCACAGATTCGACAATAGTTTTAACTCTTATCTCCATTATTTCTACTTCTTCGACGGATATTCCTCATCCGTTGATAATTGATTGTCCTTCGACGGATAAGCCTAAAAACATTCATCCGTTGATATTCACAGCTACTACTTCGACGGATATTACTCATCCGTTGAAGGTCTCTACACCTCTTAAAATCTCTAAAATTGTTACAAGTGCAGATCATTTCGTAGTTGTTCAATCACTCTTAGGATTGAGGGAAATGAGTGATATGAGTGAGAGGCTAGGTTGCGCCCAGACAAAAGGAGAGGAACAGAGTGAACATATTGTTATAAAAGACATGTCTGTGCTTTAACAAGACTAAGACATTTTTTCAACTCTAAGTAAGTTGCATTGTTATCTTAATTTATATTTTGTACTTGTAACACTAAAAATCTATAAAAATGCAAAGGAGTAGACTGGAGTCCTTTTCCTAAAACAGTATCAAGCCTAAGGATTCTATATGGAAGAAGATCAAGAAGATCATGCCTCAGAAGAATTTTGAAGAAGCTTGGAGTCGAATAAATCTGTTTGGAGAAAAATACTCTAAGTCAAGATCTCTACATGTCACAGATTTAATGTTATAGAGAAGTCATTCGAGAACTCCAGAATGGCTTATCGAGAAGTCAGGATAGCTACTAGAGAACTCAGGAAGATATCGACAAGCCAAATTGAAGAACTGAATATTGGAGATATCGACAAGTCATTCCTTCACTAGAGAACTCGGAGTATCGACAAATCTACATTCAGTAGAGAACTCTGAGTTATCGATAAATCAAGTTCCACTAAAGAACTCAGAGATATCGATAATTCAAAATTCACTAGAGAACTCTGAGATATCGACAAGGTAACTCTGACTAAAGAACTCTGAGATATCGATAAGTCAAGAAGCCACTAGAGAACTAAGAGTTATCGATAAGTCAAAGTGAAGATGTGAAGACTAGAGATCTTGACGAGCCAAAGTTCTCTTATAGAGAACGGAAGACCTCTACAAGACAAACTAAATATAGAGTACTCGAGATCTCGATAAGCCAATATACTTATCGAGATGTCAAATGTTCTATATACCTAAACTGGAGATATCGATGTACAATCTCAAAGTACAAGGTTGCAGATCAGTTCAATATCTAAGATAAACAATCAACAAACAATCCAACAGCTGGATTGACAAGTCTACAAAAAGCAGCTTGAAGAATGTGCAAGATCAATGGCAAAGATTAACTGACAGAGGAAGATTAAAGTAAACACGGGATGCTAAAGATATGCTAAGCCAGAAATGGAAGATCTGATTTTCTATAAATAGAAATTAAAAGTGACAGTTTAGAAAAGCTAATAGCATGTCTTATTACCCACTGTGTAAACCAGCAGTTAACTGAGTTATAAAGTTAACACTAGTCCTTAGTCAGTTGTAACAATTTAGATCAGATTTCTTGTAACACTCTCAAGTAGAAGCTAAGGTCTTTATCAACAAAGAGCTTAGAAATTTTATAGCAAAACAGTCTTAATTTTAATATAAAATTAAGTGAGTTTTGAAGATTTGTGTTCTTTATTTTTCTGCAAGTTTAAATTCTGCATGAACACATTTTACTACAAGAATCAATTTACTTTGTTCAACCATAAACATTCAAGAAACGCTCAAAAATAGTAAAACACATTCACCCCCCCTCTGGGTGTTATTCATTTCCTAACAAGTGGTATCAGGGCCAAATCTGAAAGTTACAAATAGATTTAAGATCTTGGAAGAATGAATACACAGAAAAGCAGTAACATCAAAATTCCTACCTTTGACAAAGCTAACTACACTCTTTGGAAAAAGAAAATGATGTTGTTCATCAAGATGGCCAATCCACTCTACATTCAGATCCTCAAGAATGGACCCTTCATTCCTATGGTTAGAGTTTAGGAATCTACAGATGGAGAGATGGTTATCCCAGCTCATTTTGCTCCAAAAGATCCTTTTGAGTATTCTGACCCTGAAAAGGAGAAAGTCTCCCTGGATAGTAGCTTGGAATTAATATTGATTAAGTCACTTGACAATGTGATGTACAACAACATTATCAACTGTGACACTGCCAAGAAAATATGGGAAACGATTGAGATACTCTGTGAAGGAACTAAATAAGTTAGTTCAAACCAAAGAAGAATACTGATTTCACAGTATAAGAGTTTTATGGCAAAGCCAAAGGAAAGTATTACTGATGTGTTTGAAAGGTTTAACAAGCTGATAAATGACTTGCAGCTTCATGACAAATATTATGAAACTGAAGAAGTGAACTTGAAGTTCTTGCTTACTCTCTCTGATCATTTGGAACATAAAATCTCAGCAATCAGGGAAGGGAGAGATTTGAACAGAATAACTCTGGAAGTTCTATATGGAATTCTCAAAACATATGAGTTATATACTCTTGAAGAACTGGATGAGCTAGATCTGTCAATGGCCTATTTAGCTAGGAAATTCTCTAATATTAGAGTAAAGAAGCCAAGATACTTCAAGAATAAAGGATAGTCCTTCAACAAAGACAACAACTGGAATGAAAAAGGGAAGTACAATTCTGACAACAAGAATGGCTACAAAACTGGATCTGTTGATAGATCTAATGTGATATCCCGTATTTTCATAATTATTATTATTATTATTTGAATATATATATATGTATGTGTTTTTATGAATTAGAAGGAATAAAATGGTGGATATTTTATTCCTGTTTGACGAGTTAGTGTTATTAAATGATAATGTGCTAATTGTTAAGTATTATATAGATCCTTGTTAATTTCTGAAAATATTTACTTAAAGATATTATTTTCAAAAGTTATTTCAAAGCCGATCTTATTGATATCGGTAAATTGAAATTGTTTTGTAATATCCGGGAAATATCGTGTAATTATTTTTATCAATAAATAATTATTATGTGATTATTATGGGAATTTTGGTGAATTATCTATTGATTGATATTTATATTTGGGTGGTTATATGTGAAAAAGTGTAAGTATTTTGATTTTTATATGTCCAGAATAAAGTATAGATAATTATGGTATTTTCTGGTAATTTTTGGATTGTTATATGATTTTATAAGGATTTATAGATTTAATAATTATTTTCTGAGTAATTATAAAACTATTTTATAAAGTCGGGAATCGTCCAACTTCAACCGTTTTTGCGTTTTTACAACCCGAAACTCTTCGGAAAACTCCTTCCCAACCGAAGTTGATTATTCTGAGCATTTTTTGTGTTTTGACTTTTTCAATCCGGATTACGGTTTGACCTATGCGCGTCCCGACGCAAAATTTTCGATACGATAATCATTTCGGTAAATCAATAAAACTCGTATTCTCGAGAGACGGGATATTTTTACATATTTTCTCATAGGGTATTTTATAAGAAGCTCAGTTTTGATAATTATCAAAATCTGGTATTAAATTCTATCATTTTTATAGTTACTTAGCGGCTAAGTAATCTATTTTTGTATCCGATATATAAGTATAAATTCAGTATTAAATTCCAAAATGTTTCAAAAATCATGAAACTTATATTTTATGAGTATTTGAATATTTCGAGAATTTTAAAATTATTTCAGAAACTTGTCGGGTTATATTTACCCACACGTTTGTTCGTTAAATCGTAAAATGCGGATATGATGCGCGATTTATAAATGTTTAATAAATTATGAAAATTTTATTTTATTAGTTTTTAAATATTCCGAGAATTTTAGAAATATTTCGGTTTCATAAATTATCGGACGGGCTCCAATCGGGACGTCAAACCCCACAAAAATTGTATTTTCATTTTTATAAAATCGTGGGACTTCCAAATATTTTATATAATGCATTTTTAAAATATTCATAATTTTTAGGAAATTTTGATATAAATTTTATATTTATTTGATTAAATATTATTCCCGGCTAATTATTAATTTTGTGGCTAATTGATTTGAATTGGTTTTTAGTTAAAAGAAAAAGAAAACAAAAACAAAAACAAAAGAAAAAAAAAAGAATTGTGTGCGTGTGTACATAAAACACAGCCCCCTCTTTTATCCAATATCCACCACAACCCACCCAAAACTCTCTGTCCCTTTTCTCTCCACCCTGCTTATATACTTTTAATTTTCGAAAATTCATATCTTACAACCCGTCCGTCCAAATTTCAATTATTATATATATAAACGATCAGCGCTTCAATACCTACGCATATGTATATATTGCTAGGTTTTGAGAAGAAAATTTGCGGAGCATATTTTTCCATTTTAATTTATTTTCGGGGCATAGAAAAGGAGTTTGACGGTGTTGATTACTCCACATAGCATCTCAACGTGTATTTATCTATCGCTATTAATTTCAGATTTTTCTGAAGATATTTTCCGGACATCAGATATTCTCTTCGGGGTGATCAGAATTTATTTTGGGTAACGATTCCGAAATTCCGCCTTCGTACTTGTGTATATTATAGCATGTTAGTGTTTATATATTTATTTAGTAATTTTTAGAAGTTGTTGGATAAGTCACTTTTGGCCCAAATTTTGGTTCAGGTTGCCGTGTTTTCGTTTCTGGCGTGTTTATACGTGCAAATATAAATTATGGTTTATTTTAAGTTTATAAATTTTATTAGAGTATGTTAGATATATTTGAGATGTCATGTCTAATATGATGTGTGTTTAGTTTTCAGAACTTAACAACAGGACATATCAGGACTTACTGAAATCAGAACTTACTGAAGTCAGAACTTAATATCAAAACTTAAGGCGTTGGAAGATAAATATCAGTACTTAAGTACGGGAAGACTTTCATATAAGGAATGCGGCTGATTTACAGGAGAAGATCTGGACTAAAACAAAAGAAGATATGTATGAAGAGTTAAAGAACTAGAAGACTTGTAGAAGATATCTGATTGATATATTTTAGGAGACAAAATTATATTCCATATCAATTAGAATATATCTTGTAACTATGTACTATATAAACACAGGGTTTACACTATATGTGTTATCATTATCGAGAATATTATTCATTGTAACCTAGCATCTCTTAGTGATAATTGTGTATCACTGAGAGAGAAAAACAGTTCATATTGTAACCGAGTTTATTGAATATACTTGATCTTTGTTACATAATTGTGTTCAAATCGATTTGATTGTATAAACACTGTATTCAACCCCCTTCTACAGTGTTGTGTGACCTAACAAGTGGTATCATAGCTTTTCTGTTAACACACATACAGTAAAGATCCAAACAATCATGTCTGAGATAATTTAAGTCATTTTAGGACTTCTCGAAGTATATAGAGATCCAAGTATATAGAGAACTGAGTTCTCGAAAAGTATAAATTGACTTCTCGACAAGTCATTTTAGGACTTCTCGAGTGAGTCCTCGATAAGTCAATTTACTGACTTCTCGAGTGACTTCTCGATAGGCTTAAAAATGAATTATCGATAAGTCCTTGTAGAGTTCTCTAGTAGTGTTTATTCACAGAGTTCTCTACAAGTACAATTTTTGACTTATCAATAACTCAGAACTGAGATAATTTAAATTAATAAATTATTTCGGTAAAATACTTTTGAAAATTTATTCTAATTTTATTTTGTATTTAATCAAATAAAAGTTAGAATTAATTCAGTCCACCTTTTTGGACAAACTGGGTATTTATTTGACATCTCGATAAGTCAATTTTGAGTTCTCTAACAAAGTAATTTAAAATGACTTCTCGATATAAACTTCTTTTCGTAAAATGACTTCTCGATAGACTAAATCCAAACGTCTATTTTTTGAGTTCTCGACAAGTCATTTACTTTTACTATAAATACCCAGACTTCTCGATACATACACATACTTACAACTTCGAGATCCAAATTGACCTAGCCTTTCTAGCAAAAACCCATTTCTCTCTCATTTTTATTCATTTCTCAAATATTCTTTTTACCCATTCTCTCTTACTAAACTACAATGGCACAAAGCACTGTTAGAGCAACTATCCCAGAGAAATGAACAAACTTCTTGGCTTTTACTGATGCTAACCAAGCCCTTGACAGTTTCAAGGGGTTTGTGAAATTTCTGTCTGAATCGTACATTGCAGGAGCCTTGACTGCTCATCCAGTGTTGTACCTGGATGTGTTACATGCCTTTTGGACTATAGTTGTGGTGAGGATTGTGATGCATGATGATGTTGTATCCTTGGTAGTGACTTTCGCAGTTGGAGGTCAACAAATTGAGTTTAATGAGCAGGATATGAACCGAGCTTTGGGACTGCCTACTGCAAATCTGGTGGAAGTGCCAACTCCTGATGAGCTGATTGAGTTTATGGACTTCATCAACTATGGTAGAAGAATCAATTTATCAAGCCTAAATAGAACAAATCTAAGGAGGGAGTGGTCATTCATCTTTGACTCAGTAGTGAGAGCTTTTACATGCCGGAAGACATGATTTGACAACATTTCAAGTGTGGTGCAAAAGCTGGTGTATTCAATTGCCCACAATAAACACTTGAATCTTGGTCTGCTGATCCTGAAAGAACTTGCAACCAGGGTAACCATGCCCCTATCAACTAGAGGTAAGGAAATTTTCTTCCCTAGATTTATTATGCCCACTTTAAATAATAAAGTAGCAGATATACAGCTACTGAATGGTATAGATAGTACTAAATTAGACAATTGTATGCAAGTGTCCAAAATCATATTTGGCTCACTTTCTACAAAGAATAAGGTCAATGTAAGTCTGAAAATCACTCCATTTATATTGGAGAGGTTTAGGACTTATCCTTATCCTATGTCTGACATGAGATCTAATGCACAATCTAGCATAGCTATGATTCCTGAACCTGTGGATGTACAAACACAGGATCACCAAAGGGGATCTTCCCAAGCTGCAACCCTTCTTTCACAACCTTTATGTTAGATATATTTGTGATGTCATGTCTAATCTGATTTGTTTAGTTTCAGAACTTAATATCAGGACTTACTGGAAATCAAAACTTACTGAACTCAGAACTTATATCAGAACTTAAGGCCGTCAGGGTTTATATCAGGACTTAAGTGTGGGTACTTCAGATAAGGAATGCGGCTGATTTACAGGAGAGGATCTGGACTAAAACAAAAGAAGATATGCATGAAGAGTTGGATAGCTAGAAGATTTGTAGAAGATAATATCTGATTGATATATTTTAGGAGACATAATTATATTCCATATCAATTAGAAGATATTTTGTAACTGTGTACTATATAAACACAACTTAGGGTTTACACTATAAGTGTTATCATTAACGAGAACATTATTCATTGTAACCTAGTATCTCTTAGTGATATTGTTCATCACTGAGAGAGAACAACTGTTCTATTGTAAAAGAGTTTATTATATTGAATATACTTGTTTACTGTTACATACTTGTGTTCTAAATCGATTTGATTGTATCAACATTATATTCAACCCCCTTCTATAGTGTTATGTGACCTAACAAGTGGTATCAGAGCTTCTCCGTTGATATACAAACAGTGAGATCCAGTTTACAATCATGTCTGAAGAAACACGAACACCACCTAAACCCACCAAAACTCAAGATACTCAAAACAATCAAACCCACAGTCGATATGAAACCATTAGGGTTCCCATACTGAGAGCATCTGAGTATTCTATATGGAAGGTAAAGATGGATATGTTTCTGGAAGCCACAGATCCAGAATACCTTGATAGGATTAATGAAGGACCATATAATCCTACCAAGCTCTCTGTTGCAGTTGCTGATCAACCTGAAAAGAACATGCCAAATGAGAAAGGTGATTACACAGCTGAAGACATCTCATCTATTGCCAAAGATGCAAGGGTAAGGCATTTGATGCATAGTGCCATTGATAATGTCATGTCAAACAGGGTAATTGGATGCAAGACTGCAAAGGAGATATAGGATGCTTTGGAGACAAGATGCCAGGGAACTGATACAATCAAAAAGAACAGGAGGACTATACTCACTCAAGAGTATAAGCACTTTGACTCAAAAGCTGATGAGTCATTAACTGACTTATATGACAGGTTTGTGAAAGGCATATATCATAGCCTATTTGTTTATTCGAGGATTTAACTCAACTCAAATAAGGATGTAACAAGTAAATAGTGGTTCTATCGTCAGAGAGATCTCTCAAAGTAACATATGTCAAAGGATTAAGTAACATTGTTCGTCTACAGACTTGAGAACTTAATTCACTGGAAGAAGCTCAAGAAATTGATCAAGCCTCAGTGATATAAATCAAGATTATGGATTTAATCAAGTGATATAGATCTCGTCAGGGTATCAATTAAATACAAGGATTTAGTCTGAAGAAAATCAAGAGTATCAAAGTCAAGGCATGAAGAAACGTCACGGAAGTTAGTCACTCATGAACCAGACAGTACATCGAGTGTCAACATTGAAGTGGTGAAATTGATTCATAATTGACAATGATTTTCAGAAAATTTTCAGAAGAATGGTTGCTGCTCAAGATTAGTATTAATTCTCTATTAATTAATTAAGTCATATAATTTAATTAAGAGAATAAATTAAATCTGCAAAGATTAATTTATTGATTAATTGAATTAAATGATTAATTAATTCAGAATTATTATTTGATTAAAATCTGTTTTAATCCAGCAAGACTATCTTTTGTATTAGCAAGACAATCGGTATGACAATCAATAGTCATACCGAAAGTCATGCTAGTTCATTTAGATTGTCTTGCCGAAAGTTCTATCAGTTCAATGGATAGTCCTACCGAAAGTCCTACCAGTTAAAAGGATTGTCATGCTAAGCAGAAAGGATTGTCTTGCCAGTTAAACCAAGGATTGATTTAATATAAAAGAACTGAAGCTGATTTTAAAGAGAAGCAGTGCATTGAATGTCAAACACAGCAGAACACAGAACAAAAGAAAACTGCAGAGAACTTATTGCAAATTCTCAGATCATTTATTTCTAGTATTTATTGTTAAATCTAATCCACTAGAAATCCTTTTCTTGTTCTTGTGTAACTATCTAGCAGATCAAAATCCATAGAACTTAATCTCAAATTGCATTTAGCATTTGATCCTTTTTATTACAAAAATAGAAAAAATTCATGTCGAATTTATTCTAGATTTGGAATAATTTATTTGAGATTAATCCCTTGTAAACGATACCGTTGTTGTAACACCTTTCAAGTTTAATAATAGTTTTATTTAACTTGAATTTTGTTTCAATTTTTTTATTCCGCATTTTATTCGATTGAATGGTATTGTTTGTATTCAACCCCCCTTCTACAAGCATATTGAGACCTAACAATTGGTATCAGAGCCTTCTGATTAACGAACAAATCAAGATCCTAGACTTTTGTGATTCTTTCACTCCTTGAATTTTTATTTACTCAAAAAATTCATAATGACTACATAAAAAGTTGGAACCGTTAAAATTCCACTATTCGATAAAGAAAATTATGTTATGTGGAAGAAGAAGATGCTATTGTTTTTACAAGTTGCAAATCCCAAATATCTGGAAGTGTTAAAGATGGGTCCAAAAATTCCGATGGTTATTGAACCAGAGATAATAGAAGATGATGTGGTGATTACCAAAGCTAGAACTTATGTAAAGAATACTGAGGATTTTTCTCCTGCTGAAAAAGAAGAAGCCTCCCTGGATGCTAGCCTTCAATTAATTTTAGTAGATTCCCTTGATCCCTTGATGAATAGACATGTGATGAACTGTAAAGATTCCAAACAAATCTGGGAAACTATTGAGGTGATTAATGAAGGCACAGAGGAACTTATGGAGAACAAGTTAGAAATCCTAACCTCTGAGTATGAATACTTTAAATCCAATCCAGGAGAAGGAATCACTGAAGTGTTTGAGAGGTACAATGCATTGATCAACAACCTGAACATTAATGGTAAATACTATTCAATCAGGGAGGTCAACAAAAAGTTCCTTTTAACACTGCCAACTCATCTCGAACATAGAATCACTGCCATAAGAGAAGCAAGAGATCTGAGTGAGATTTCTTTGGAAAGGCTCTATGGTGTGTTAAAAACCTATGAGTTGGAGCAGATTCAGTAGAAGGAAGTCTACGGGAAAGGAAGAGTGGTCAGCACATCTACTGCTCTAGTAGCTGAAGAACAACAACAACAACCACAATATCAACAACAATCTCAACAGTCAGAAAGAATGGTACAGTCTTCCAAGGTTGAAGAAAATATGATAGTAGCAGAATTTGATCCTCCTACTATAAATCAATCAGGAGATGATTTTTATTCCTTGAAAGAACTGGAGCAATTGGAAGATGAGTCAATGGCCCTGATTGTCAAGAGATTCTCCAATGTCAGATTCAAGAGGAATCCCAAGTTCAAGTACAAGTCCAACTACAACAGATTCCAGAAAGGTGGATCTTCATCCTCTAACACCAGCAGTGGTGGGTATAAAACATGGATGGTTGATCGAAGCACCATTCGATGTTTCAACTGCAATGAGTTGGGACACTTTGCCACAGAATGCAGGAAGCCAAAACAAGTTAGGAAGAACTCTTATGATTCTAATCAGAAGAGTAAATCTGAAAGGGCTTACCTGGAAAAGGGAAGAAGCTGGGATGATACTGATAGTGAAGATGAAGAAGTTGGGAATCTTGCTCTCATGGCTAGTGATGCAAACACCTCATCGTAAAGAAAAGAGGTAAAAATTATTGATGCTGAATTAGTTTATCATCTAGGAGGTTCCTTAGATTGTGCTCGTCATGATAATGAAATGTTAAATCAACAAATCAAAGACCTTGAAAAAGAGGTCAATGAATTAAGACTTGTGCACATTAATCAAGATAAATTAAAAGAACAAGTATCTTTTCTAGAGAATAGAGTTGACTGTTATAGACAACTCGAAACTATTCTCAAAGACAAGATCACCGGTCTTGAGGCTAAGGTTAAAGCTTACTTTAATTCTTGTTCGAAGTCCAAAGAGTTTTACAATAAGCAAGTTGTTAATCAAACATCTGGAATAGGTTATGATTACAATGTTGCTATTGGAAAATTAGGCATAAACTCCCCTCCTTATGTATGTGCTAAAGGTAGGGAAGTACCACATGTGCTTAAGGGTGTTGATGAACCCCTCTATAAAGAATCAATTACTGAACCATTTGATGAGACCTCATTTATTATTCAAGAAGAAATCCGTGCTGAAGATCTTGCTAATGAGAAAGCTGTTTCCAAGTCAAGTGTGTCAAAGGTTCCAGTCAAAGTTGTGAAAGCAACTGAGACTAACTCAGACACACATGAGTTGGATAACACAAATGCCATGTCTACCATGCATAAGTTGCCTATTGTTAATCCCTCTCATAAAGCATGTGGTGTTCCTGATTGTATGTCTTGCGCTTTTAATTTGATGTATGCTTATTTTAATGGTAAGCATGTCTCTAATGATAAGACTACTCCTCGTCAGCATGTGAATAATAGGAAGCATGATAGGTCTAAGACTGCTAGTCCTCCTAAAGCTATAAAGGAGACATTTGTGCCTAAGCCTAAACAGAAATTTGTCAAGGATGTTTACAAGGTCCAATGTCCAGTCATTGAGAAAGTTGAGAACATTAAAGCTAAGAATGTTGTTCTGCCTGATAAAGGCCAATTTTACAAGTATGCCGGACCCAACCAAGCTTGGGTTCCGAAGAAGGTCTAATCCATTTGTATTGCAGGGCATTAAACAGGTACAACCGGTAGTGTGGATTCTTGACAGCGGATCGTCAAGACATATGATCGGAGATAGAGCCCTGCTATCAAATGTGGTTGAGAAAGTTGGCCCAGTGGTTACCTTTGGAGATAACAGCAAAGGTCTAACTGAGGGATATGGCTGTTTGCTAGCTGGAAATGTTATCATTGAAAATGTGTATGTTGTGCAAGGACTTGAACATAATCTGCTTAACATTAGTCAGTTCTGTGACAACGGCTACAATGTTTTATTCGACAAGCTGAAGTGTCAGATTCTGCACAAGAAAAATGAAAAACCCTCCTTGATGGGAATCCGGAAAGGAAATCAATTCATAGCTGACATGAACTCTGGAAGCAATCCTGAAGTCAATTGTTTTGTATGTAAAGGCATCGTCAGATGAGAGTTGGCTATGGCACAAGAGACTTTCTCATCTCAATTTCAAAACAATGAATTCTCTTGTCAAAAGAGAATTGGTCAGAGGTCTGCCTCAGCTGGAATTCTCCCCAGAAGGACTGTGAGAGGCTTGCCAGAAAGGAAAGTCAAAGAAAGCAAGTCACAAAGGCACTGACACATCCTCCATAACTGGTGTTCTGTAATTATTACACATGGATTTATTTGGACCAGTTAATGTTCTGTCGATGTCAAAGAAGTGTTACTGTCTTGTGATAGTTGATGACTATTCCAAGTATACGTGGGTTTTATTCCTTCACTCTAAGGATGAAACACCACAAGTTGTGATTGATCATATCAAGTTGATCGAGTTAGATTCTAATGTCCCTGTTAGAGCAATAAGGTCAGATAATGGAACAAAATTCAAGAATTTACTTCTCAATGGATTCTCTACAGACAAAGGGATTACTAGACAATTTTCAGCTCCTAGAATCCCTCAGCAAAATGGAGTGGTAGAAAGGAAGAATCGTACATTGATTGAAGCTGCAAGAACGATGTTAAGTGAATCAGGTCTTCCAATGTACTTTTGGGCTGAAGCTGTCAATACTGCATGTTATACTCAGAATCGAACTCTAATCAACAAAGACTTCATGAAAACTCCTTATGAGATTATGAATGAACAGAAACCTTCTATCAAATACTTTTATGTATTTGGTGCCAGATGCTTCGTGCTCAAGGATGGAGATGATCGTCGTGGTAAATTCAAGGCAAAGGCATATGAGGGTATTTTTGTTGGATATGGAAGAAGATCATACAGGGTGTATATCATTGATCAACACAAAGTAACTGAAAGTGTCAATGTTACATTTGATGACACTAAACTCCATAGTATCCAAACTGAAGATCCTTCTGAAAAACTGAAGTTTGATGATATGTCAGATTCAGAATCAGAACATGATCAAGAACCTGAGGTTGTTGCTGGTGAAGAACCTATTAATCATGATGATACTCAAGGTAATGGTGATGGAAACTTTGGCAACAATGGAGATACCACTGCTACTAACAGAGAATCTTCAAGTCAATATGGCAACAACTCAGGGGGAGATGCTGAAGGATCAACTAGTAGGACACAACAACCCAATAAATTTCAAGGCGAATCATCAAGATCAAATCTTCCAAGACAGAATGTCTGGAATAAAGCTCATCCTTTTGAGTTGATTATTGGTGATCCAGATGTTGGAGTCAGAACTAGACGTGCTACTCAAAATGAGTGTCTGTTCTCAGGATTTCTTTCTGAGATGGAACCTAAGAAGATTGAGGAAGCACTGACTGATCCAGATTGGGTGATTTCTATGCAAGATGAACTCAATCAGTTTGAACATCAACAAGTCTGGAAACTGGTACCTAGACCTACACACAAGAAAGCTGTTGGTACTCGGTGGGTATTCAGGAATAAACTAGATGAAGATGGTGTGGTTACAAGAAACAAAGCAAGACTGGTAGCTAAACGGTATTCTCAAGCTGAAGGCATTGATTATGATGAAACCTATGCTCCAGTGGCTAGACTAGAGGCCATCAGGATATTTCTGGCATTTGCAGCATTCTCTAACTTTAAAGTTTATTAAATGGATGTCAAGAGTGCCTTTCTGAATGTAAAGCTGGATGAAGAGGTATATGTAGAGCAACCTCCTAGTTTTGAAGATCCAGATTATTTGGATTTTGTCCACTTTCTTTTCCAGGCTATCTATGGACTCAAACAGTCTCCGAGAAAATGGTATGACACTCTCTCTAAATTTCTTATTGAAAATAGCTTTATTAGAGGTGTCATAGACAAAACTCTTTTTTCTAAAAAGCATAAGAATGATACTATATTAGTCCAAGTCTATGTGGATGATCTAATATTTGGGTCTACTAATGATAATCTCTGTAAGAGATTTGCTAAGTTAATGCACAGCAAATTTGAAATGAGCATGATGGGAGAGCTGAAGTTCTTTCTTGGATTACAAGTAAATCAAAGGTCAGATGGAACTTTTATTTTTCAATCCAAGTATCTAAAGGAACTCCTCAAAAAGCACAATCTAGAGGATTCTGCATCAGCAAGGACTCCGTCAACTACAGCTGTCAAGCTTGGACCATGTGAAAACTCCATTAAAGTAGATGTCACAAGCTACAGAGGTATGATTGGCTCGTTACTCTATCTTACTGCAAGTAGACCAGATATTATGTATGCTACATGCTTATGTGCATGGTTCCAAGCGGATCCTAGAGATATTCATCCCGTTGTTGTTAAACGAATCTTGAGATATCTTAAAGGAACACCAAATCTAGGTATTTGGTACCCTAAAGAATCTGGTTTTAACCTTGCTGGATATACAGATTCAGATTACGCAGGAAGTGTTGTTGATAGAAAAAGCACCTCAGGGAGTTGTCAATTCCTAGGTAGCAGACTAGTCTCATGGTACAGCAAAAAACAGCAAACAGTTTCCAATTCAACGGCCGAGGCTGAATATATAGCTGCTGGAACCTGCTGTGCTCAGATCTTGTGAATTAGGAATCAACTACGGGACTATGGCTCTGTATTGAACAAAATACCTATTCTATGTGACAATACAAGTGCAATAGCCATCACCAACAACCCTGTGCAGCATACAAGGACCAAGCACATTGACATCAGGTATCATTTTATTAGAGAGCACGTCATGAATGGTACTGTTGAACTATTTTTTGTTCCAACAGAAGAACAAATAGCAGATATTTTCACTAAACCTCTTGATGAATCCACATTTACCAGATTAGTTGGTAAATTGGGTATGTTGAATAGCTTTAGTGATTAAACTTGTTAATATCTGAAATATGTTCTTGAATGAATTTACAAATGAATTTTTCATAAATGAAAAATTCATTTGCAAATTTATTTTATCATATTTTCCATAATACTTGCTTATTTCTATGTAAGTTTTATTATCTTATCTTATTTATTTATTCTACTTGTTAATTTTAATTTCTCAAAATATTTTATTTTCTCTAAAAATATTTTTCTATGAATTTTATTTGCTAAAATTCAAAAGAAATCTATTTTTGGACTGGAAATGTAATTATCTCTGAAATATTTTAATTTTGTAAATATTCTCTAAAATATTTTATTATTTATTATTATTTATTTTTATTATTTTATATCAGTCTTTATTTCAGTTTTCTATAACTGGTTAATATATATTTCTGTGTTTGTATGTTTTTTTTATATATCTGCAATGACAATCGGCAAGACAATCAATTGCCTTACAGAAAGTCATTCCAGTATTAATTCTGTGTATAAGTTTATTTTATACTAGAATGACAATCGGCAAGACAATTGAAATTGTCTTGCTGAAAGTCATTCCAGTACATAAATGTGTTTAATTTTAATTCAGTTTAATTTTATAACTGGCAAGACAATCGGTATGACTATTGATTGTCATGCCAGTAATAAAATTTATATCAGATAATATTTGTTTTTATTTTGTACTGGTATGACAATCGGTATGACTATCAGATTGTCATACCAGTTATATTATTACTATTTTTGTTTTCACAAATTGCCTGGTACGACAATCGGGAAGACAATCGGTATGACTTTCATCGATTGTCATACTAGTTGTCTACTTAATGTTTTTTTGTTTTGTTTTATAAAATCATTCAGTTCAGTTTTCAAATTCCAACAATTTCTTCTCTCTTTTGTTTCTCTCTCTCAATTCGATCTCAAAACCTCCATTGATACTTCTTGCTCGAGTTTTTACCCAGCAAACAAAACTTCACTCCTGTTATATATACATACACGTATATACATACAGAAGTGCTACCCAATTTTTATTTTTAAATTTCACTTCATTTTTGTTCCCTTCAAAATCAGTGTTTGGTTGTTTTTGGGTATTTTTAGTTAATTTTTGTTTTGTGTCTTGTGCGTTTTTCAGATCTGTTATCGTGAGTTAAGAACATTAACGAGATACATTTCTTTCTAAATTTTTCGGATATAATTGATTTAATTCGAATTATTAAATTAATTTAATTAATTCGAATTTTCTTAATATTACACTTAAAATTCTGAAAGTGTGTATTTTATTATATTTTTTAATGGCTCTCAATTTCCAAATTGTCTCGCATAATCTTGTTTTAATCCAGATAAATGTGCTGTGGAAAAATTTAAGCCGTGGATTAGATTTTTAAATGACCATTCGATTGTTTTCTCTGCTATTAAATCAAATGTGATTTTAAATGTCAATCTGCTCAGACTGATTTGCACAACCTCTATTGTGGCCGATGATTTTAAATCTTTTTCATTCACCGTGGCAAACACACAGTATGTAGTTGATGAAACAGTTGTCAATCGAGCGTTAAATTTTCCATTGGACAATTTCTATAATTTGCCCTCTGAAGATGATATTTCAAACTTTTTCCATGCTATTCACTATCAGGGGGTGATTAACTTAACCAAGTTGTCTAAATCCAATTTGGTTTCTGAATGGGATATTTTCTTCGATACACTTTCTAAAGTATTTGCCAACTGCACTAAATCCAACTTTCACAACATCACTTCCACTCTGCAGTATATTTGTCTTGCGGTTGTTTTTTCAATCAAAGGATCAATTTTGGCAAACTACTTTTACCCATTCTTCTGAGACGTCTCACTACTGCTTTACGTGATCATTCTACAAATCGTAGGGTTTCGTGCTACTACGCTCGTTGTCTCATGCTCATAGCAGAACATCTTCTCTCACCTGAGCATAAAGCTGTTTTTGCTAACTCTTCAGCAACCGAACCCCCTCCAGTAAGCAAAAAGATTTACACACGCCAAGACACAACCTTCAAATTCATGCAAGTTTCAGTACTTGTATCTGCTTTCATGGCCACTTACATTCCTTTACCTATCTTTAATCTTCTCGGTCATGAACAGCAACCTCAACCTCCAGTGGTTCAAACCACCCAGGCTCAAACATCAGATGCTCTTCCTCTGCAGGTAATAATTCCTCAAACTCAAACTATTCCTCCTTCTGTTGAAAGACCCCCAGTGGTTGATAGTGAAAGGAATATGTCCTAAGTCCAATCATGAATGAGGATTTAGGAATAACTTTTTATGTAATATGTTTTGATTTCATTGATATTAATAAAAGACTTGTTTTGTTTTTATTACGGGCTCTATCTATTTAAGTGTTTAAATAAGATATACCATAGTTTAGAGTAAAGCTTTTTATGGATTATGATGAGATCATAATAGTGAGACCTAAAAGATGATAACTCTAAACTTAAATAGTTCCTGGTCATAGGATTACTAACTGGTAATTAATAATCCGCAAAGATCGGTACATACTATGCTTGCTTCATTATGAAGGATGTATGTTCTCATAGATATTTGTGTGGTGATACTATAGCTAGTATGTAGGTGCTTATTATAGAAGAAGTTCACTGAACATGACTCGCACAGCTGAACAACTGATGGAGTTCACTCACGTGTCAGCAGTTGTTCACATAGTGATAGTTGTACAAGTATCCTTAGACTTGAGGTCATCATAGTCATCTTGTGTACACTGAACTATGCTTTGGTTTAGTTCTTAGTCTCCAGGGACAATTATTAGGACTCTACTGGGTATAGGAATTTGTACACGAAGATAGTGTATGATCAATAAAGGATCTACCCCTTCTAGTGAAGGAAGAGAATGTTCAAGGCACTTATGCTAGTTCAGGAATCTCTGGCCAGAGTGAATGAAATTAGAAAGGAGTTTCTAATTTACATAGAACTGAGCATATTAAATGGGAAAGAAAATGATTAATTAGATAGGCTTGACACAGGATCCATGCCTTGTATTTAATCAGGACATTGTAGGGTAGAAGGAGTTAATTGTACGGTAACTATTTACTGAATAGGTTCTTGGTATTCTAAGCAGTGAATTCGTATTATCCAGATAGTCGCGATATGCTGAGAAGTATCCCTCAAGATGTAGAATAAATATGATTAATTAATTAATCATATTTAATAAATTAGAGAATTTATATAAATAATGATAAAATAGTTTTATTATTATTTATTTCTACTACCGGCTTAATATTGAACCTACAGGGTCACACCATAAAAGAGAATGATTTAATGGTGGAGAAATTAAATAATAATGGCTAATAATTATTTATTTATAAAATAAATAATTAATTGGAAAATTTAATAATTGATTAAATGAGATCTAATTGATTATAAATTAATTAAGAAAAGTTCTTAATATTATTAATTAAGAATTTAATTTTTGGAAATTAAATCAAGAGAGAGAATTATTTCTAAAGTGTTCAGAAAAAGGATTAATAATTAAAAGGTGTTTTAATTATTAATGTGAATAATAAAGGGTTAATAATAATAATATTTTATGGGAAAATTTCAGCTGAAAATTTTGCCTATAAATATACTATTATAAACCCTATTTTTATTCTAACCCAAAATTTTTAGAAAAACCTAATTCTCTCCACCTCCTCCTCCTTAGCATCGTTTTCTTGGTGGATACCGGTGGAGTGCTTCACATTTGAGGAGCAGCTGCTAAGGATCTCTGATCGTTGCTTTTGGATCGCTATTAAAGGTTAGTAATCGATTCATATGTTTTAATCACGATTTATATGCTTTTATTTGGATTTTATATGTGTAAAAGTGTTTTTCCATGTTTCCGCTGCGATTAAAATCCAACAGATAGGACTGACCATGAAGTTGTAGAACCACAGCTTCAATCCCAGGTCATAGAACCAAACACAGAGTCACAACCTATCTCAACCTCTCCCCCACTGTCTAAAATGTTGCCTAAAAGGTTAGTAGGAAGTAGTATGTTGGTGGATGTGAATGAACCCTCAGCTCTGCCTCCTCCCAAGAAAAGAAGAACATTTACTGAGGGCAACTCGATCAATCTATCCCTGAAGCAATTCAGACATCTATTTTACATGAAAAGATAGGTTTGACTGAGGATCGGGACTCGCGAATTCCCATTGCACCACCACTGACCTCTCTTGAAGAGGCTAGGGTGATTTCAAATACAGGTACAGAAGATCAGCATCAGGAAGACTCCTCACGAGCAATAATATTGAGAGATACATAAGCACGTGAGTTGAGTGAATCAAACAGGAGAGATATTCTGGTGAGCGCACACACAGACACAAACACTGAAAATCTGTTAGCTCAAATTACTGAACTGAAAGAACAACTTGCAAAAAGTCAGGCTGAGGCTCAATCATTCAAAGCACAAGTGGTTGAACGGTCTTCTTCTTCCACCTCTGTCAATAATCAGCTGGCTCTCATCAGGACTGAAATATCAGATTTGAAGACCTCTGTTGTACCAAAGCTTAACTCAATCCAGGCATCTCCAACTTTATCAGCTGAAGACATTTCAAACTTCTGCTCTCTCCATACAAGAATGACTTCTCTTGAAAACTTGGTTGAAATGAATCATTCACTGGACTCCTCCAGATTTCTGAAGATAGAGACGGGTATGGAACATCTCAATGAAGGGATGAAGCACTTGTACTTTATGATCAAAAATTCTCGCTGCCCTAATGAAGAACAAAGGACTTTCTTTGAAGGGCCGTCTGGTGGAGGCTCAGGCTCTGGAAGTAATGGAGGTCATGGAGGATCTAAGGGAAAGTCTGTAAAGGATTCCTCAACTAAGGGGGAGAAGAAAGGGAGAAGTGGAAAGGGAAAAAAAAAAGATTCTTCTGTTGGAGGCACAGGGAAGGCTGATGATGTCTACTATAGTGGAGAACAGGATGACTTTGATATTTTTGACATTCCCACTGAACCAGTCTTGGAAGATAAAGATGGTGTCTTTGAAGCTGAGGAGGAAAGTGATTTTGGAGAATGGGAAGAGGAAGCTCAAGTGGATCCTGTTTTTGAGAAAGAGTTTCAGCAGCAGCAGTCAGAGTTGAAAAGAAAAGAAGCTGAACTCAAAAAGGTATCCCAGATCATTGATATGAGGAAAAATATTGAACGAACAGAAACTCTTGAAAAGCAACGTCTTCATGACATTAAAGCTAAAGAAAGGAGAAGAGATGTCAGACTGAAGATTGGTGAAAAATGGGATGAAGCTAGGAGAGTACTTGATATGCCTCAGCTGAGCACAAACAATGATAGGCAGTTTCTACATCTTCTGGACAAGCTGGAGATCTCTAATCCAAACAATGACGTGTACATGAATGCTATAAAGACTGAAGTCTCAAGGATCACAGCTGCCTTTGACAGATCTCTAAATGAAATGAACATATTTGTATATTGTCAGAGCGAAGGATCTTTCAAGGTATCACTTCATCTGTTTGAGAATCGTTCTTTATCATAGATTTGGGTTCTTCTCAACAAAGTCAAAAGAAGCTCAGAATTGAATGAAGTTCTTCGAGAAAGGCTCAAAGAGTTTGCCAGCAAGGCTAGTCCTCAAGTGGTCAACAATCCTCATCAGGTAAGATTCTTTAAGTCTGACTGTCTTCAAATCTGCCAGCTCGATTCACAATCTCTTAAAGACTACTCATCTAAGCATCTTGTCTGGATGGAACATCACTTAAGAACGGCTGGATATTCATCCATGTTGAAAATTCAAGCAGCTGATCTGATTCAAGCTTATTGTGAAAAGAATATTAAAAGGTACGATCAGTTCAAGAATAAGCTAAAGTCAGTTGGAGTTCAACCAGTCAGACCAGCCAGCTTCACTTCTGAAAAGGATTGTGTCTTTGACAAGGAATTGCTTCAAGATTTGGAAGAAGGTGAATTCGGAAGAGAAGACAACTGAATTCAATTAGCTCAAAACTTAATGTAATATGATTAGGGCTTTATGAATCAAGATAGACTAATGTAGTTATATGTTCAGTCTAGAGGAACATTTATCTTGTATTCACTTGTAAATTTCTTTTGGAATCTGGAAAATGTTAAATATAATCCAGAACTTTTCTGCTATTTACTTTGCATTACTGTTTATATCTTTTTCTTATTTGTTAGTTGAGTTATCCTCTAGGTATTTGTTGTTATTGACTAACAAACAAATAGGGGGAGATTGAAAGGAATATGTCATAGCCTATTTGTTTATTCGAGGATTTAACTCAACTCAAATAAGGATGTAACAAGTAAATAGTGGTTCTATTGTCAGAGAGATCTCTCAAAGTAACATATGTCAAAGGATTAAGTAACATTGTTCGTCTACAGACTTGAGAACTTAATTCACTGGAAGAAGCTCAAGAAATTGATCAAGCCTCAGTGATATAAATCAAGATTATGGATTTAATCAAGTGACAGAGATCTCGTCAGGGTATCAATTAATTACAAGGATTTAGTCTGAAGAAAATCAAGAGTATCAAAGTCAAGGCATGAAGAAACGTCACGGAAGTTAGTCACTCATGAACCAGACAATACATCGAGTGTCAACATTGAAGTGGTGGAATTGATTCATAATTGACAGTGATTTTCAGAAGAATGGTTGCTGCTCAAGATTAATATTAATTCTCTATTAATTAATTAAGTCATATAATTTAATTAAGAGAATAAATTAAATCTGCAAAGATTAATTGAATTAATTGATTAATTAATTCAGAATTATTATTTGATTAAAATCTATTTTAATCCAGCAAGACTATCTTTTGTATTAGCAAGACAATCGGTATGACAATCAATAGTCATACCGAAAGTCATGCTAGTTCATTTAGATTGTCTTGCCGAAAGTTCTATCAGTTCAATGGATAGTCCTACCAGTTAAAAGGATTGTCATGCTAAGCAGAAAGGATTGTCTTGCCAGTTAAATCAAGGATTGATTTAATATAAAAGAACTGAAGCTGATTTTAAAGAGAAGCAGTGCATTGAATATCAAACACAGCAGAACACAGAACAAAAGAAAACTGCAGAGAACTTATTGCAAATTCTCAGATCATTTATTTCTAGTATTTATTGTTAAATCTAATCCACTAGAAATCCTTTTCTTGTTCTTGTGTAACTATCTAGCGGATCAAAATCCCTAGAACTTAATCTCAAATTGTATTTAGCATTTGATCCTTTTTATTACAAAAATAGAAAAAGTTCATGTCGAATTTATTCTAGATTTGGAATAATTTATTTGAGATTAATCCCTTGTAAACGATACCGTTGTTGTAACACCTTTCAAGTTTAATAATAGTGTTATTTAACTTGAATTTTGTTTCAATTTTTTTATTCCGCATTTTATTCGATTAAACGGTATTGTTTGTATTCAACCCCCCTTCTACAAACATATTGAGACCTAACAGTTTGTCAAACTCTTGAATGATCTGTCACTGGTGGAAAAGGAATATGATCTTGAAGATTCAAATCTAAAATTCCCTTTAGCTCTTCCTGAAAATTGGGATTTGAAATCTACTACCATAAGAGACAACTATGACCTTACTGAAACTACTCTTGATGAAATTTATGGTATAATCAAGACTTATGAACTTGAGATTGATCAAAGGAGCAAGAGGCATGGAAGAAAGTCAAGGACAGTTGCTCTTAAAGCTGAGGAGGAATCTCCTAAAGTGGTTGCCTTAAAGAGGGGCAAAGGAAAGGCTCTCATGATAAAGTCTGATTCAGAGTCATCATATTCTGATGATGATGATTCAGAAACTGAAAGTTTACCTGAAATATATGTTGATGCAGAGATGATGCAACTGTGTGCTCTTATGGTGAAGGGTATCACAAAGATAGCCTACAGGAAATTCAGAAAGGGCAAGAAGTTTTCTAGGAAAGGTGGAAGTTCTGATAAGAAATGTAATAACCCCAATTTTTGGAAATTTTTGAAACCCTTATGAATAGTGATTTTGCAGATTATGCTGAATGAGAAAACTTTTCATGCCACTCTATGTAGAGGTTCTTTTATGGATATTCTGAGATTTTATTGGCACTCTATATGACATATAAGTGTATGTAAAGATCGTCAGAATCCAATTTCAAACACTTTGATTTTTCCCGGAAATCCACCAGATACGGAAAGAATTGAGTATAAGGTAACAGAATAAAAAGGATTTAAATAAAAGGATTATAAGAGAGGATCATAAAAGGATTAGAATGTATTGAGAAAGGTTAAGGAAACCCAAGTAATAAGATCCCGGGTATGATCCCTCAAACGAGAAACGAGAAACGAGAACGAAAGTTAAGCGAACCGTATAACAGATCAGCGGTCATTAGGCAAACAATTAGAAGCTAATCAAAGAGATTAGAGGGGATGATGTCATCCAACCAATGAGAAGAGGGCAAGAAAGGGATGATGACATAGCAATGTGATGTAAGCATGACATAAGAGGGAAGGAAGTGTGGTTGAATGATAACCACACAAAGTCAAGGTTAATTAGGTAATTAACCTAAAACAAATCAAAATTCAACCAACCAAGCAAAACATTTCATTTTTTTTCATCAAACAAAACACAAAACCCTCCATTTCTTCATGAAGCTCTCGGCTTCTTTCTTAGCAAAATGAAGATCCAAGCTCCACCACTTACTATTTAGCAAGGTATTTATCTAAGCTTCCCCATGGATAGTTACATACTTCCTATAAGTTTAAGCTTCTAATTCCAATCCAATCTTTTTTTATAAATCAAGGAAGAAGATGGTGAATAGTAACCTTCAAGAAATAACTTTGGTTTTCTTGATTTTAATGAAAGTTCAAGGTAGCTTAGGCATAGATCAAGGCTTCCATGGGCATTCCAAAGATCTATCATTGATTAAGAAGCTTCAAGGAAGGTATAACATCTCCAAACCCTAGCTTTACTTTGTATATTAGGGTGATTTTGGTTGTTTTGGTATTAGAGTAGCTTAATGATGGATGGTTTAGAGGTGGGTTGAAATGGTGGAGATTGGAATGTTGAAATCTTATGATTTGATTAAAGAATGTAGTATAGTTTAAATTCAAGTTTTAGGATTAAGTAAATTGATTATAATGAGTTGATTTGGGGCTGTTGTAAAGTAATATGGATGGTGTTTTGATTGGGTTATGAATTGGGGTTGATTGGTGGTTGTTTTGGAACATAGCCGTCGTAATGCCCGATTTACCGTAGACTGTTTTTGTTCTTAACATCAGAACCCTTGAACTCACTGCTAGGTTTTGACCATTGCCATGTTTAGATAGTTCATGTTACGAGCTTCGTTTTGATATGTGGTTCGTTGGATTCCGATGAACAGTTTAGGAGAAACGGCCGTTTTAAGTAACGACATTTCGCGAACGAATCATTACCCCTCGCCTTACTTTGAAACATAGGTTAAAGACCTTAAAGGACTAATTGAAGTATGAAACATTTATGTAAGGTGTAATAGGCAGTTGGTAAGACACTTGCAAAAGAATCGCCTTAAAACTCATAATGGTTAATTTATTAAAAATGGTGGAGCCGAGGGTACTCGAGTGACTTAAGAGAATCAGTAAAGCGCAAAACGAGCGTTAAAGTCTAAGTTGGTTAAAGTATAGATTTACAAGTGACTTTGGTTTAATTCCAACTTACTTGTTGTTTATAGGTTACCAGACTCGTCCCGAGCCATTGTAACCCCCAGTCGCTCAGGCAAGTTTTCTATCTGGTATACTGTTGTTGTGATGAATACATTTGTACATGCATTATCTTGTGATAAATGCATAATGGTGAATTAGCAAATTCTTGCGATATATTGTAGCATGTGATATGGTATATATGCATGCCGGTTTCATATTCTTGAAATATATATCTGTTGGTTCAGTTGATAATACCTATGCTAGAGAATAGCGGTAATTTGCATATAACCTTAGTATAGGGACCCAAAGGTGAAAACATTTTCTAAAACCGGGAGTCGAGGATCCCGAGTAGATTTTTTATATATATATATTTATATATATATATGGTTATAGTATTCAAAACTATTAATTGAATAAGGTTTATTCGATAACTTTATTTTATTTAATGAATATTATTTCGAATATTCATTCGAGGGCTTATGACTCAGCTTATTTATTTATTGAGTATTATTTTGAATATTCATTCGAGGGCTTATGACTCAGCTTATTTTATTTATTGAATATTCATTTGAGGATCTATGACTCCGATTATTTGCTGAGATTTATTCTTTATTTTATTAAAGAATAAGGTGTCGATAATCAAACTTATCTTTGGTTATTTAATACTCATTTCAAGTATAAGTTTTACAACTTCTACTTCAATTATTTTTATAAAGATTATTCTTTATGGGAATATTATTTAAATAATAATATTCAGATATTTTCTAATATATTGGAACTGATTTATTTTACTAAATCAGCATCACTCCGAACATTCTTAAAAATGTTTCGCGAGTCTTCAAAATGATTTTTAAAAGTTAGAGCGGATCCCAAAACTCATTTTTATATTTAAGATCCTCCTTTCGAAGGGGATTTAAATTCTCGCTCAAAACTGGAGGGATCCGGCTCTGTGGTGTGGTTTATATTCGCAACAAGGTTGTTGTCTTGATAAAAGAGTTTTTGATTACTTACCCAATACTCGGGAAGTAAAATTCTTGGAACAAGTTAATCCATTAACAGGCATCGCCTGGGAAACATCGGTGAGTTTTCCTTTCCAACTAGATACGACTTCTTGGTGGAGCCGTATCAACAAGTTTCTACTTGGGGAAAGTGGGGACGAGCTTTACGTTTCAGAGTCATGGATTTCATCTGAACTAGGAGTGGCGTAAGTGGTCGAGTAGCACCGGCCCAGCCTTATTATATTGGCCCAAATGGCCTGGAAGTTCCGCTAAGGCGGTCCATTCCTTAGGAGTTCAGTGTTCGGTTGACAAGTAAATCCGACAGGTTCTCCTCTACATGTAGAAAATGGTGGGGTTGTACTACTACGACTGATCATCGTAAGTGGTCTTCCTGGCGCGGCAAACTCCCGTAATGAGTTCATCATCCAATTGGATATTTCTGCAACACTACCCAGAGCACTTCGATAGAAAGGCTACGGTTGGGCGATTGTTGAGTGTTGGCAGGGTCAAGTTTTCAAAATGATGTTTGCATCAAATGAAGTATCTCATAACTTCATTTTATTTTGATGATATTTTAAAGATTGAATCTATTCAAGTATTATCTTGTAGTCTCATCTATGTGATGAACTGTTGAACTAATTATAACTTGAACGGTGGTAGTTCAAGTAGTATTCGGAAAAGATATAAGTATATTGGAGTATCTTGTAACTTCATCTTTTAAACTTATATCTAGTAAATGATTATCTTGTGCATGTCAAAGATTTTCAGAAAAACGTTGAGACAAGGTTAGATATATGAGATCACCTTGCAACGATATTTTATACAGTTATAAACTGGAACTCTGTGTATATTATGCATGGAAGAGGACTTCCAAGATTTTGAAAAGTATATATGTATATATACTGAATATTTTGCGACTTCATCGCATTAAGATATCAAACTTGGTTCATTTCTTCTTGACCAAGACTTTCATGAGTACTATGAGAAGGCTCATATATTGTAAATCATTATACATATTATTTTGATGGGCTTGTTGCTCACCCTTGCTTTCTTCTTTTATCACACAACATCAGATAGACAAGATGAACAGGACCAAGCTTCCAATTCGCAAGCGGTTAGAAAATGTTGCGCAGTTTTTTTGGAAGCATTGATGCCGCCGTAGCTGAGGTAGGAGCTACCAATAGGCTAGGTTTTCAACTATTGATAAACCAGACTTATGTATAATATGAATTGTAATAATGGCAAAGAAATGTAAATTTATTCAGAACCTTCTTGAGGTGTAATGACTTATTATGTAGAATAAAATGACTTGTGTTATTTTTTTTCTGGGTATTCATCTCTGAGACTATAACTTCCGGTGTGTGTGTGTGTATATTGTGGGGTCATAGTACGCAGGAATTGGTTGATTGTTAAGATTAAGTGTTGTTAAGGGATATGGAACTCGTGACAACCCGAATCCCTGACCCCAGATTTGGGGGTGTTACAAGAAAGGATTCAGAAAGTCTGAAGGCAAAGGAGGAAAGTCTGACAGAGGAGACAACTCAAATGTCAAATGCTAAAATTGTGGTGAAAGAGGCCACATATCTCCTGACTGCAAGAAAGGAAAAAGTGACAAAGGCAAGGCACTTGTCACAAAGAAGAAAAGTTGGACAGACACTTCAGATTTTGAAGATGAGGTGAACTATGCCTTGATGGAAAATGCTGATAGCAGTACTGAAACTGCTGAATTGAAGGTACCTCAAACAACTTATGCTTTTCATACTGATGATATTACTTAGTTGAGATTATATCTTAAAACCATGTTCATTAGTTATAGTGATCAGACTTTAACATGTGAAAGATTAACATTTGAAAATCTTGCTTTTAAAAACAGAAATGACTATTTAGAAAAGGAGTTAGTTTTTCTTCATCAAACTAAGAAATAAAGAGATGAGGCTTTGTATGTTAGAGATAAAGTACTAAAATTGAATGAATCTCTAAAAACTGATTTAGAAAAGGAAAGAGAGATCATCAGAACTTGGACGAACTCTGGCTGAACAACTCAGGATATACTAAGTAGTGGGAACTAGAAAGAGGGCTTAGGGTATGGAGATGATAAAAGTGAGAAAGGAACTGTGAAAATTGAGCCAACTACTGTTAAACAGACTACTAAGCCAAAGGTAAACCCTGTTAAGTTTGTAGCAAAAACTGTAAAGTCTGATTCTGAAAAGATGAAAGAGTCTTGGACAGAAGTCAAAGAAAAGTCAACTTCCGATAAATTAAAACAAGATAAAACAACTGAAGTAAACATAGGCTTAATGAAAAAGAAGCAGCTTAAGAATAAGCTGAAAGAGATAAGAAATGTGAACAAGGTAAAAAGAAGCTAGGAAAAATAGGAATGGAAAGGAAGGTGTGAATAAACATAATAATTATATGCCTATTCCTAATGCTTCTAGAAAGAAATGTTATAACTATGGAAACTCTAACCATCTTGCTTCTTTTTGCAGGAAAAATAAAGATATAAACTCTTTACCTCCTAAATTAGGAGTTAAGAGTCAGTCTGTTAGGTTTAAACCACAAAATCCTTGTTTTCATTATGGTAGTTTATGGCAATTCATTTATACTTGTAAGGAATATCATAGTTTGTACTATGAATATTATCAAATAAAACCTTCTTTGAAGAAATTTAGTGTAACTCCTTCTAGTGTAAAGTCCGATGCAAAGTCTGATATAATTTCCGATAAACAGCATGTTAGCATAAACTCTGAAATTAAATCCGATGCAAATGTTAACAAAATTAAAAAGGCCAAAGGATCCAAGCAAGTCTGGATCCTTAAAACTAACCAATAGTGGTCTTTGTGATTGCAGGGCAACAGGAAAAGCATCCTAGTTCTGGACAGTGGATGTTCAGGACATATGACTGGAAATAAAGCCCTGCTATCATACTTTGTGGAGAAAGTTGGCCCAGGAGTTTCTTATGGAGATGGAAACATGGGAAACACTCTGGGATATGGCAATATCAATCTTGGGAATGTCATCATTGAATCAGTAGCTCCTGTCTCTGGACTTAAACACAATCTGCTAAGTGTGAGTCAAATCTATGACAGAGGTTATCAGGTGGATTTCTTTGAAGAACACTGTGAAGTTGTAAGTAATTCTACAGGAAAAGTAGTTCTAAAAGGTTACAGGTGTGGTAATATTTATGAAGCCAAACTTTCAACAAACTCTGATGGCTCTACAATCTGTCTGTTGAGTAGAGCATCAATTGAAGAAAGCTGGAATTGGCACAAGTGACTCTCTCATTTATATTTCAACAACATAAATGAGATAGTAAAGAAAGATCTTGTGAGAGGACTGCCAAAATCAGTATTTGCTTCTGATGGCCTTTATGATTCATGTCAAAAGGCAAAATAAAAAAAATCTTCATTCAAGAGCAAAACTGAATCCTCAATTCTTGAGCCTTATCACCTACTACATGTTGATCTATTTGGTCCAGTCAATGTCATGTCTATTGCAAAGAAGAAATATGCTATGGTTATAGTGGATGAGTTCACAAGATACACTTGGGTGTATTTCTTGCACAAGAAGAATGAAACTGCATCTACTCTAACTGATCATGTCAAACAGCTGGATAAATTGGTTAAAGATTCTGTCAAAATAATAAGAAGTGATAATGGCACTGAGTTCAAGAATTTAATTATGGAAGAGTTCTGCAAAGAACATGGAATTAAGCAGGAATTTTCTGCACCTGGAACTCCACAGTAAAATGGAGTTGTAGAAAGAAAGAACATGACTCTCATTGAAGCTGCACGAACTATGCTTGATGAAGCAAAGCTACCAACCTAATTTTGGGATGAAGTTGTGCAGACTACTTGTGTTACACAGAATGCTACACTCATAAACAAGCATGAAAAAACACCATATGAGATGGTAAAGAAAAAGAAGCAAAATCTGAAATACTTTCATGTATTTGGATGCAAGTGTTTTGTTCTTAAGACTCATCCTGAACAGCTGTCAAAATTTAATCTAAAAGCTGATGAAGGAATTTTTGTTGGATATCCACTTTCCACATTAGCCTTCAGAGTCTACAATTTAAGAACAAGGGTTGTCATGGAATCTATCAATGTATCTTTTGATGATAAAAAGATTACTGGACTTGAAGATTTTAATGATCATGATCAGCTGAGATTTGAAAAAGAAGATTTAAATTTTGATCCTGTAAATTCTGATGGCTTAAATCCTAATCATGTAAGTTCTGACGGCTTAAATTCTAATGTCATTGAAACTGTGGTAACTACTTCAAGGAAAACTGCACCTGTTCAGGGGGAGCAAGCTGAAGATCCTACCACAACTCAAGACTCTTAAGAAGCATCAGAACCTGTCACTGGCTCTTCAAGTTCTGATTCATCAAGTTCTGATGAGCCAAATTCTGATAATTCTGGAAACTCTGATTCTTCAAAACCTGAAGGATCCAACTCAAATTTTGAAGTCTCAAAGAGCATAACTACAGGGGGAGCATCAGAAAATGCTGATGGAGACAGCATGGATCATGGGGGAGGATCCAGTTCTAGAAATCAACTTCCATCTGCAAGGAAGTGGACCAAATCACATACACCTGACTTAATAATTGGAGATCCTGAAGCAGGTGTCAGAACTAGAACTGCAACATCAAATGAATGTCTCTATCATTCCTTTCTGTCTCAGACTAAACCAAAGAAAGTGGAAGAAGCTCTTCAAGATGCCGATTGGGTGCAAGCAATGCGGGAAGAGTTAAATGAATTTTAAAAAAATAAAGTCTGGACCCTAGTGCCAAGACCAAAGAACAGATCAATTGTTGGCACACAATGGGTGTTCAGAAACAAAACTGACAGTGATGGCATAATTACAATAAACAAAGCAAGGCTGGTTTCCAAAGGCTACTCTCAACATGAGGGTATTGATTATGATGAAATATTTGCACCAGTTGCTAGATTGGAAGACATAAGAATCTTTGTGGCTTATGCTGCTCACAAAAAGTTTAAAGTCTTTCAAATGGATGTGAAAAGTGATTTTCTCAATGAAGAATTGGAAGAAGAGGTATATGTTGAACAACCTCCAGGATTTGTAGATCCAAAATTTCCAAATCATGTCTACAGACTTGACAAAGCACTTTTTGGCTTAAGCAAGATCCAAGAGCACGGTATGATACTTTAGCTCAATTCTTTCTAGAAAGTGGATTTCACAGAGGTATAATTGATAAAAAACTGTTCTACCTCAACCATGGAAAGGACTTACTTTTGGTACAGATATATGTTGATGAGATCATATTTGGTTCTATAAATTCCAAACTCTGTGAAAGGTTTACAAAGCTTATACAGTCAAGATATCAAATAAGTATGATGGGAGAACTTAGCTATTTTCTGGGACTTCAAGTCAAACAAAATGAAGAAGGTACTTTTATCAGTCAATCTAGTACACCAGAAATTTACTCAAGAAATTTTGAATGCAAGATTATTCAACTGCATCCACTCCCATGGCCACTGCAACCAAGTTAGATAAAGATACTGGTTCATCAGTAGATATTACTAACTACAGAGGTATGATTGGCTCTTTACTCTATTTAACTGCAAGTAGACCTGATATCATGTATGCTACCTATCTTTGTGCAAGATTTGAGGCCGATCCAAGAGAACCTCATCTAATAGCTGTTAAAAGAATTTTCAAGTACCTTAAGGGTATAGCTGATCTAGGATTGTGGTATCCTAGAGAATCAGATTTTAATCTAATAGGTTACTCGGATGCAGATTTTGCAAGATGCAAAATAGACAGGAAAAGCACAAGTGGAAGCTGCCAATTTCTTGGAGGCAGATTAGTTTCTTGGTTTAGCAAGAAATAAAAATCAATTCCCACATCAACTGCAGAAGCAGAATATATTACTGCAGGAAGCTGTTGTGCACAGATTCTTTGGATAAAGAATCAGTTACTGGATTCTGGGTTAGAATTTTCTAAAATACCTATTTACTGTGATAATCAAAGTGCTATTTCTATGATAGGTAATCCAGTTCAACACTCAATGACAAAGCACATCAGCATTAGGTACCATTTCATAAGGGAACATGTATGAAAGGTACAGTGGAATTGCATTTTGTTCCAACAGATCAACAACTAGCAGATATCTTCACAAAACCACAATGTGTAGCTACTTTTATAAGATTGGTAAATGAACTTGGAATGGTTTCAGGTTCTTTCTCTAAATCTGCTTAGTTTTTGTTCTCATGCATCAGACTTTATGATCAGTGTTTACATATTGTCTTATCTCTATGTAATCTGTTCTTAAATTGAAATTCATTGAATGCTGATTATTATCTGACGTGGATCTATATACTCTGATAGTATTTTGATTGTTCTGTGACTATTCAATCCAATAAGGATTACTGTGCTAGATGCTGACCTGGTAGTCTTTAACATACTAGCAATCCCATGTTTGAATTAGTTGTTTATGTGGAAATTCATTAACGCAAGAAAATTCTGATTTTGAGCTTAGTCAAATTTACTTTATGTATCTTATTACTAAGTCACAAACTAGATTCTTGCTTCTCATATGTCAAATTCTGATGTCAGTAAATCTTAAGGATGAACTGAATGCTGGATAAGCCTCACTTATCTAAAGAAAAGAAAAGAAAATTGAGGTCAGGTACCCCTTTGAGATCTAGAGTAAATATGTGGAAGGGAAGACCCAAGTGCATTGCTGGTATTAAGTTATATGCATTAGAAAAGCAAATAAATTTTTCTTGGTTACTTTGCACATTCTCTGATTACTGGAGAAATACTCTTATAAAAGCATAAATTCTGATAGCAGTTGTGACTCACTTACACTAAGAAGCCACTGTAAAATGGAATTTCAAAAGATGCATAAAATGAGCACAAACAGTTGAGGTGGACTCTTACATAAGTTTATTTTATAGTAAACTTCATTATTAAAGATAAATTTTAAGCACTTTTCTTAGTTATGGCTTATTTCTAAGATGTACTGAAGTTTATCAGACTTTAATATTTATCTGATACTTTTCTAATGCACACACTCTCACTCCATATGAATGATGAAAATTACTGTGGTGATTAAGTTGTTTTTTACAAATAGTTAAGTGTCATTTGCATAAATTCTGAGGACAAGTTCTGATGGAAGTTCTGATTATTAAACTCTGAAGAAACAAGTCACTATCTGTATGAAGAATCAAAGAAACAAACATTCACTTTTTGAGTACAGAAGCCATGTTCTGATGACCATTAAATTCTGATAATAGTCAAGTTCTAATGCAAATCCTGATGGAAATTCTGCTGCTTACGAGGCATTATTTAATTACATGACTTATTTGTGGTTTTACTGTAACGGTCATATTTTATCAGAATATATTTAAGTGAGATAAAACAGTCATAATCATTTGGTTAGTGGGAAACGTATTTGCCTTGAAAAACTGCATGTGCACAATAATTACTGCTTATTTCTCGTGCCCACCAACTACTGCTTTAACTATTTACTGGTTGATAGGTGTAAAGTGTTTATTTTACTTCCAAAGAGAGCTATTGAGTGGAGAGAGTATATATATGGGAGTTAAAATATTTTACAATTTTTTACTTACTTTCTAATTCTTTTCTTATCTCTATTATTCTCTCTCTCTTACTAATATTCTCTGAAGCTCTATTTTTTTCACAGGCATTTTATCAAACACTTTGTGTACACACTATTCTGACTTGATTTTTCACAGAAATGGAACCAAAAGACATCCTTTTCAATGGAGCCAAGTTTGTTCCTAACAACTACATGGCAATTCTGAGCAATGATGAAGTTCCATCAGAACTTCACTTCATCCAAGATTTTCTATCTCAAAGTGAGATTGGGTATGCTTTGACCCAACCAGAAGCAATTTCAGGAACTCAAGTGCTGGAATTCTGGAGGAGTGGTGTGTATGATGATGGTGGTGCACATGGGTCCCCAAGTATCATCTTTACAACAGGGGAGGAGGAGCATGTGGTGACTTTGTCAACTGTTCGACAAGCACTACATTTGCCAGAAAACTGTGTTTACAGTTCAACAGTTGAGGAGCCAGCCCTTCAGCAAATGATGGCCAATCTGGGCTATGAAAAGACTTTGGGAAAGCTTAGACAATTGAAGAGGCCCCACATCAGGAGGGAGTGGAGTTTCTTCTTTGACTGCATCACCAAGCTCTTTGCAAATAAGTGTTCCAATATTGATGCAATCCCAATCCTGAGTCAGCAAATCGGGTATGCTCTCATTAAGAAAACTCATTTTGATTATGCTAGTGTTGTTCTAGGATTTATTGGGGATAGAATGCAAGAGGATGGAAACACTATATATTTTGCCAGATTTTTCCAACTTATTTACAGTTTCTATAGTTTTGATAAGGCCCAACTAGCTTGTGAGTTAATTGAACCTTTTAAACTTGCTAAAAGGGTCTTCACTAACTTATTATCTACTGATAATAAAAAGGCTGTACCAAGACCCCTCTAAATCCCTCAGTCAGTCAAACAGGTCTTAGTAAACTCTGACCCAAACACCTATACTACCATATATCCTAATGTCCAACCATCCCAACCTCCATCAGCACCTACACAACCTACCACTTCTCAACCTCAACCAACTCAATCTACCATCAGAACATACTTCCAACCAGCTCAATCTAAACAACAACAACCATCTTCTACAGCATCAAGATCCAAACCTTCTAGAACAAAATATGTTCCTAAATCTCCACCAAGGAGAAGAAGGATGATTCTAAGGGATGAATCAGATAAAGAAGAAGCACAGGTTCATGCATCAGAATCTGTGACACAAGAAGCTGAAGGGTCAACCCATCAGAAAAAGACTGAAGCTGAGGGTTCTCGTAATTTGAAGAGGAAAAGAACTGTAAGTTCTGATGCTGCTGAAGCAACTCCTTCACTATCAAGAAGATTAAAGAAAATGAGGGCAGGAAGGCACATGGCTAAGCCTCCATCTGAGGATACTGAAGAAGCTTAGGAAGGGGATCAGGAATCTCTGATCTTATCAGAACCTGTTGTCATTGAAGCTTTGCCATCCCCAACTCAAGCTCAAGACACTGTTCCAGATAAAGTGCTCACACCTCCTGTCTCTCCAATCAAAGCTACAGATAATGTTGAAGAACAAGACACAAGTTCTGAAATAAATATTCATAATCTGAATATTCCAAATGTTCTTTATCTGGAAGCTCCAACAGCAGCTCAGCCATCTACATTTAATTCTCCAATCTTACAGGCTGAGATACCATCTACACCAATTTTGGAGATAAATTCTAATGATCAGAATTTAGATGAAGTTGTTCCAGAATCTCTTATAGCCTCACACACTCTTGTGTTGTCAGAGGATAATGAGTCTTCTTCAAGTTCTGGAGACAGTGTTTCAGTAGATACTCCAGCTCCTACTCTTGGAAAGGAGGCACTTATTGAAAAGTTTGTTGAACAAGCCGCTACTATTCCTTGGGAAGAAACTCACAGAGGGGTTGAGTGGACCAAGAAGTGGAATGAATATGATTTCATTCCAAGCTCTAAAGTTATGACAGAGCACATTGACAAAGCCGATGAGCTGATGACAAATTCTGATTTCAAGACTCAAATCAAAGTCACAGCTCTAAGTATCAAGTCTCTTGAAGGTCAACACTCTACAACTCATGAAAAGGTTGACGAACTTCTAGAAAAAGCTGAAAAGCTGGATACGGAGACCAAGCTTGATAAAAAGAGGTTTATCAGACCTATTTCTGAAAAAGTTGAAGCAATTGAGAAGATTCAGGAGAAGCAACAGGCCCAAATTACTGAGGTCCTGCAGAATCAAGCTTCTCAAAAAGCTCAACTGGATCAAATTCAATCTTCAGTAGAACTTCTTCTCTCTCTCCTACTATCTGATGATGTCAAAAAGGGGGGAGAAGGTAGTTAAGTCCAAAAGCTCAACCAGTCAGATACTGAAGTAAAGGGATAATAATGAAGATGACCAGGGAAACCCTAGTAAGGGTCAAGGTCAAGGGCAAAGCAGCAAGGTTTCTTCTAGGAAACTAATCTCTGATGCAAGAAAATCTTCTACTCAAAAGAAGACAAGTTCTGAAGCTGCTCAAACTCAAAATCTGATAGCAAGTGCTGATAATCAAAATCTGATATCAAGTTCTAATATTCTGATTCAAGGAGGAAGTAAAGACTCTCAGAAGTTTTTACAAACTCTGAAGCTCAAGGGAAAGGAGACTACTGTCTACTACAAGGATCCCAAGATTTAGACACTTGATGAAGAGATTGCTAGAAGATTATTTTTGAAACATAATCCTGGAATGGATTTGGAAACTCTCAAGGAGGAAGAAGCTAGATTTAAAGCTGAGAAGACAAATCTAAAGTCTAAAGCTTTTGTTGCAAAGAAACCTCCAAGGCCTAAGGAAAAAAGGCATTGTGATCAAGGAAAAATCAATTTCTGAGGCATCTAAGCCCAAGACTAGATCACAAACTGAGTTTGATTCCAAAGATAAAAGGAAAGGAAAAGGTGATGAACCAATAAAGCCACAGGAGATGAAAATTCCTCAAATCCTGATGAAACCAGTGTGAAAAATGGTTCAAGCTCATGATGATACTCTTGCTAAAGATGAATCTATTCAAACTCTGAAAAGAAGAAAGATTACTGAAGAATCCAAGACAACCTCTGACATAGCTCAAGTTGTTCAGAGTGAAGAACAACACGCTACAGAAGAAATAGCAAGTTCTAATAAAGTCATCAAGACATCAACCTCTGACAGAGCTCAAGTTGATTTAGACAAGATGAAAGTGGCTGATAAAAAGAAACTTCTATGGAAAAATGTCAAACCATCAGACCCAAAAAAAAGCCAATTGTTGTCTGATTTCATGACTATTTGGTTAAATGCTAGAGAACCAAGAGACAGAGCAGGGCTAGGTTATGATGAAGCTAAGATCAAAATAGGAGTTGAAGTTTCTAAGATGCTCATGACAAGCATAATGTCAAAGAAAATTTGATTCTATTTCTTGAAGATGGAAGGACATATCAAATGTCAGAATCAGATGTGCTGAACAAATCTCTGAAAGAACTTCAATTCTTTTATTATCTTTAAGAGATAAAGTCTGATATTACCAGGAGATGGTCAAATTTCATATTGAAGACCATAAGAGATAAAGCAAGAATTTCTAGTTCAAGGGTTACATAATTCATTCCAAACATAGTTGAAGATGATGGAAGTGAAATTCCAATGAAGAAGGATTCTGCTAAACTGGAAGTCATTCTGAAAGAGAAATGTATGTGCTACAATGAAGACTCTTCTCATCCAAGGGTAATTAGACTTGTTGATGGTTTAGAAAGAAACCATATCTCAGCACTTAGGACTTCAATCTACCAGATTGGAAGTCAGGGTAAAGAATTGAAGCAAGTCAAAGCTACACTATCTCAAGTCCTGAGGAATAAAGAAGAAAAGCTGATATCAAACTTTGTCAAGAATCACTTTGAATTCAGATTGACTCAGTGAGATTGGTAAAAGCTACAAGGACTGTAAGTTGTAGTTAGTTGTCTTATTAAACTCTTATTGCATTTGTACTTAAAATGTTTTTGACATCATCAAATCTATTAACTTGTATATTTTGCATAATTTACAAGTTGGTGGAGATTGTTAGATATATTTGAGATGTCATGTCTAATATAATTTGTGTTTAGTTTTCAGAACTTAACAACAGGACATATCATGACTTACTGAAATCAGAACTTAATATCAGAACTTAAGGCATCAGAAGATACATATCAGTACTTAAGTGGAAGACTTTCAGATAAGGAATGCGGCTGATTTGCAGGAGAAGATCTGGACTAAAACAAAAGAAGATATGCATGAAGAGTTAGAGGACAAGAAGACTTGTAGAAGATATCTGATTGATATATTTTAGGAGACAGAATTATATTCCATATCAATTAGAATATATCTTGTAAATGTGTACTATATAAACACAGCTTAGGGTTTACACTATATGGGTTATCATTATCGAGAATATTATTCATTGTAACCTAGCAGCTCTTAGTGATATTTGTTCATCATTGAGAGAGAACAACAGTTCATATTGTTACAGAGTTTATTGAATATACTTGATCTTTGTTACATACTTATGTTCAAATCGATTTGATTATAAAAACACTACATTCAACCCCCTTCTACAGTATTGTGTGATCTAACAAAGTATACTTGAATTGTGTTGTTTAGGATTGATTTTGAGGGGTTATGACCCCGGGAAAAGTCTGTTTTACAAAGACGTTATTTCGATTTTTTTCTAAAATATTTGTTTTAATTTCAAATTATTATCTTTTATTATTTTTGAAAATCATAATTTGATTAAATTATTTATAATTTGTTTTATTAATTAATTATTCATTTAATTAATTGATTAATTCATTTGATCAATTAATTTTATTTATAAATAGTTGAATGAAATGTAATTATTTATAATTTAGCCAAATAATATTCTAAAAATTATTTTGGGATTTTAAAAAGTATATAAAGGTATTGAATATTAAATTAATATTATTATTAATTGAATTATTCTTATTTTATTCATAATAAATAGACCGTTCGTCCGTTTAATACGAAACGAACGCCTCTAGACTCAGAAAAATATTCTGCTTCTATTAAAAATACTTTCGAGACCCAAATTCTTTTGTTTCTAAAGGTCACTTATTTTACAAGTCATTCTGAGTCGATTATTGATCAATAAACCATATTTTTGACCCGATTTCATTTCTAAAAGTGCCAAGTCAAATGTTTTGACGAACCAAGTCATGTGTTATATGAATTATGTGATACATTAGTTATATTTTTACATGCTATATGAATTACGTGTATACGTGGGTCAAGAGTCTTGTGTTTGACTATTTTATTTATGTGTGGGCTATCGTATGGGTAGACGATAGGGTTTGACGCGTAGTTCGTCGAGTAATTATCGTTTAGACGATTAAAGTTGTATCTTTTAATTATAGATACGGATTGCTCGAGTTGATCGGGGCCAGAAATTGAAAAGAATTAAATGGAATGGTACTGGATATTTGACTTCTAGCAATCACGGGAGCATCACATCAATAAATTGTCGAAAGGAAAGACGGTGATGTCATGAGATGTCAGAATGAGGGATTGTGTTATTGCGAGTGTGACTAACTTCTAAAAACCCAAAGGCAAGTATCCCTATCATCACTTATTGTTCAAGTGATATTTATTTTAAATTCTATTTTATAAGTATTGTTTTCCCTATTCTCAGTTCAGAATAGATTAATGCTTTACGTATTGCTGAATTAAATGATTCTATTTATGCAAGTACTCTTCGGCTATTCAATGTTCAGAATAGCTAAGTAATATTACTTATCAAATTACTGGATTTACAAATGTTTTGGATTTTGAAAAAGATGATTTGGTTGCGAATATTCTTACCCAAGTAAATGGGGAAATAAAAAATTTTCGGGTGTCGATTATTATGACCCATTTTCAATAAAAGGGTTTTAAGATTGGATCAATGCGTAAGTGACCGGGGCGGACGGTCCAACGGAGGGCTATTGCTAAGTGTCATATGAAATATTATGACACAATTTATGCCACAGGCAGATATATTGCCTTTTTGTTTGAGAACTCGTGTTTTGGGGATATGTTTCTATGAATCATGACCTTGTGCTATCACACGGGTTGATCAGCATGTGATAGTACGTCCGTCGGTGAATGATCCCAATCTAAATTATTATATTGTTTTTGATAATCATAGAATAAATGGTTTATCAACTGTTTCTGTTTTGGATTAATGGTGAAATGTAGTTTTGATTCAGATTCTGATTTATGCTGATACTTACTTTGTTGTTAAATATCAAAGGTGGTATTAATATAAATGATTGATGCTGACTTCAGTATGGGATGTTGTGAGCATCAAAGTTCGTATTGATATCTAATTTGATATGACAACAAAATGAGTATTAATATCAAGAGTTCGGTTTTGAATAAAGTTTATGATTCATTCCATAATCATTGTTCCCTGTTATTGTTGTTTACGATATTTCCATAAACACTATTTTACGAGTTTTATTCTCGTCAAGATTCAAAGTATTGCTGAAGTGTTTCGCTCAAAAATATCAACAAGGGTTTGAATACAAATGAGGAACAAATTTTAGGATTCCTTAACTAAATTTTCTGTTTCAACAATTATGATTTCAAATGTTTTGCTCTAATGCAGATGTCGATTTTATATCAAAACAACCATATATATGCTATAATAAACTTGTTGAGCATTTCTATCGCTCATACTTGCCTGTTTTCAAATTTAACCTCCAGTGAGGATTAGCTTGCGCTGTTTAGTCGCGTAATTCGAGGAAGCAAAGAAGAAGCTTTTGGAAGGTGGTTGGTCCAGGGTTTGCGAACTAGTATAAATTCTATTGTGTAAAGTTATTTATATTATATTAAATTATAGTTGTGTATTTTATAGTTGGGCCTAGTATACTTCTTTTCAAAGTTATACTAGCGGGTTAAGTTTTGAGACTGAGAATTATTGAAAAGAGTTTTAAAAGAAAGTAAAAAATTTATTTGTGGAATTTGGATTTCTTGTTTCTAGAACTGTAACCTTAAAATATCTTGGATTAGTTTGGGGTCACGGATGCTAAATATCTTCCGTTGGCATTTGCATTTTGATTTAACAAGTTAATTTGGATTGAGGTTTTATAGTGACGACCAAATCCTCTGACCCCAGATTTGGGGGCGTTACAGGTTGGTATCAGAGCTGAGATTATAGGAAACAAGAAACGAGATTGTGTAGGAGTGTGTATATTTATGTGAGGACGCTTGAGCTCATATCGAGTTCCTGTTGGACTATTGGACATAGTACCAACAAGTAAGTTAAGATAAGGCGTATTCGTTTGAGATGATTGTGCTGAGTTAGATTTAACTCCGGGAAGCTGCAAACTTCTATTGTGGAACCTTCTGAGGTTACTACGATTTGACGACGAAGAAGATTATCGATATCCTTGGAACATGAAGAAGTGTCTAGAATCGGATGGCGAGTCAACATAAGAGTTCAAATAGAAGATAAGTATTAAGACTTTGGAAATACCTTCTCCTTCTATAAATTCTTTTGACATCTCTCAAAAAGAGATATTTGTTAGATGATATATTCCCTAACACCTATTTTCAATCACGTATTGTGCCAGAGGTAGTCATGAAACCTATTTTCGGGTTTTGATAGCTCTGTCAAGTTATGATAATTCAACTTCCACTTTTCTTATATGACGGAGAGTTTAGTGGTGATGTGACACCACTTGCTCATTTGGTGCCAGAATTTTGTTCTTTGGATTTCATTTCCTTCAGAAATATCAGCTTTGAAATCTTTTCAGTTTTATTCATTTAATTTTGGATTCCTTTGATATTCTTTTACTCTGACTGAGATGAACAACCCTAACTATAGGGGACACAAGGTATGCCTGTCTGTGTGATAGGAGTTGGATAGGACGCCATCACTCGTGTGTGTTGTGACTACAAGAAGGTTAACAACATTTAGTAATGTCTTAATTTGGGCACGCAACACTAAGTTCGTTTGATCATATTGATCTCTCAGTTATTCTTTTATTTCAACAATACTTTTTCATAATTCAGATCTTAGTCCTGTTATGATATGGGATTCATTTCTTTTTGGAATTCCATGATTTTATTATCTGAAATATTCGAAGGTATGCCAATCAAGTTGGTCTGAGATATCTTGGTCAAGTCAAAGTAAGGCTATCTCACTTTCTTTTTCTTTCTCTCTATCTTTCTCTCTATTCTTCTTTCTCGCAATCAATAAAAGTGACTCTATTGAGAAATTGGTCAAAGGATGTGGATGGAACAATGGTGCAGAGTGAAGTTTCTGTGATAACTGTGTGGCATAAAGAATTTCAGTGTTATTTGAAATTTTGAGAAAAAGTTACATATGCAAGATTGGAAAGTTGGCCAGAAGATCCCTAGTGCTCTCTTCTGCTGATTCTGAGGACGGAATCCTTATAAGGGGGGTAGATTGTGATATCCCGTATTTTCAGAATTATTATTATTATTTGAATATATATATATATATATGTGTGTGTGTGTGTTTTTATGATTTAGAAGGAATAAAATGGTGGATATTTTATTCCTGTTTGACGAGTTGGTGTTATTAAATTGTAATGTGTTAATTGTTAAGTGTTATATCGATTCTTGTTAATTTCTGAAAATATTTACTTAAAGAAATTATTTTCATATCTAAAAGCCAATCTTATTGATATCGGTAAATTGAAATTATTTTGTAATATCCGGGAAATATCGTGCAATTATTTTTATCAATAAATAATTATTAGGTGATTATTATGGGAATTTTGGTGAATTATCTGATGATTGATATTTATATTTGGATGTTTATATGTGATAAAGTGTAAGTATTTTGATTTTTATATGTCCAGAATAAAGTATAGATAATTATGGTATTTTTCTGGCAATTTTTGGATTGTTATATGATTTTATAAGGATTTATAGATTTAATAATTATTTTTTGAGTAATTATAAAACTATTTTATAAAGCAGGGAATCGTCCAACTTCAACCGTTTTTACGTTTTTACAACCCGAAACTCTTCAGAAAACTCCTTCCCAACTTAATTTGATTATTCTGAGCATTTTTTATATTTTGACTTTTTCAATCCGGATTACGGTTTGACCTATGCGCATCCCGATGTAAAATTTTCGATACGATAATCATTTCTGTAAATCAATAAAATCCGTATTCTCGAGAGACCGGATATTTTTACATATTTTCTCATAGGGTGTTTTATAAGAAGCTCGATTTTGATAATTATCAAATTCTGGTATTAAATTGTATCATTTTTATAGTTACTTAGCGGCTAAGTAATCTATTTTTGTATCCGGTATATAAGTATAAATTCAGTATTAAATTCCAAAATGTTTCAAAAATCATGAAACTTATATTTTATGAGTATTTGAATATTTCGAGAATTTTAAAATTATTTCGGAAATTTTTCGGGTTATATTTACCCGCACGTTTGTTCGTTAAATCGTAAAATGCGTATATGACGCGTGATTTATAAATGTTTAAAAAATTATGAAAATTTTATTTTATTAGTTTTAAATATTCCGAGAATTTTAGAAATATTTCGGTTTCATAAAACTTATCGGATGGCCTCCTATCGGGACGTCAAACCCCACAAAAATTGTATTTTCATTTTTATAAAATCGTGGGACTTCCAAATATTTTATATAATGCATTTTTGAAATATTTATATATTTTTAGGAAATTTTGATATAAATTTTATATTTATTTGATTAAATATTATTCCCCGCTAATTATTAATTTTGGGGCTAATTGATTTGAATTGGTTTTTAGTTAAAATAAAAAGAAAACAAAAACAAAAACAAAAGAAAAAAAAAGAATTGTGTGTGTGTACATAAAACACAGCCCCCCTCTGTTATCCAATATCCACCACCACCCACCCAAAACTCTTTTAATTTTCGAAAATTCATATCTTACAACTCGTCCGTCCAAATTTCAATTATTATATATATAAACGATCAGCGCTTCGATACCTACGCATATGTATATATATTGCTAGGTTTTGAGAAGAAAATTTGCGGAGCATATTTTCCATTTTAATTTATTTTCAGGGCATAGGAAAGGAGTTTGACGGTATTGATTACTCCACATGGCATCTCAGCGTGTATATATCTATCGCTATTAATTTCGGATTTTTATGGAGATATTTTCCGGACATCAGATATTCTCTTCGGGGTGATCAGAATTTATTTTGGGTAACGATTCCGAAATTCCTCCTTCGTACTTGTGTATATTATAGCATGTTAGTGTTTATATATTTATTTAGTAATTTTTTAGAAGTTGTTGGATAAGTCACTTTTGGCCCAAATTTTGGTTCAGGTGGCCGTGTTTTTGTTTATGACGTGTTTATACGTGCAAATATAAATTATGGTGTGTTTTAAGTTTATAAATTTTATTAGAGTATGTTAGATATATTTAAGATGTCATGTATAATATGATTTGTGTTTAGTTTTCAGAACTTAACAATAGGACATATCAGGACTTACTGAAATCAGAACTTACTGAAGTCAGAACTTAATATCAGAACTTAAGGCGTCAGAAGATACATATCAGTACTTAAGTGTGGGAAGACTTTCAGATAAGGAATGCGGCTCATTTACAGGAGAAGATCTGGACTAAAACAAAAGAAGATATGCATGAAGAGTTAAAGGACTAGAAGACTTGTAGAAGATATCTGATTGATATATTTTAGGAGACATAATTATATTCCATATCAATTAGAATATATCATGTAACTGTGTACTATATAAACACAGCTTAGGGTTTACACTATATGTGTTATCATTATCGAGAATATTATTCATTGTAACCTAGCATCTCTTAGTGATATGTGTTCATCACTGAGAGAGAACAACAGTTCATATTGTAACAGAGTTTATTGAATATACTTGATCTTTGTTATATACTTGTGTTCAAATCGATTTGATTGTATAAACACTGTATTCAACCCCTTTCTACAGTGTTGTGTGACCTAACAAGTGGTATCAGAGCTTTCCTGTTAACACACATACAGTAAAGATCCAAACAATCATGTCTGAGATAATTTAAGTCATTTTAGGACTTCTCAAAGTATATAGAGAACTGATTTCTCGAAAAGTATAAATTGACTTCTCGACAAGTCATTTTAGGACTTCTCGAGTGAGTCCTCGATAAGTCAATTTACTGACTTCTCGAGTGACTTCTCGATAGGCTTAAAAATGAATTATCGATAAGTCCTTGTAGAGTTCTCTAGTAGTGTTTATTCTCAGAGTTCTCTACAAGTACAATTTTTGACTTATCAATAACTCAGAACTGAGATAATTTAAATTAATAAATTATTTCGGTAAAATACTTTTGAAAATTTATTCTAATTTTATTTTGTATTTATTCAAATAAAAGTTAGAATTAATTTAGTCCACCTTTTTGGACAAACTGGGTATTTATTTGATATCTCGATAAGTCAATTTTGAGTTCTCTAACAGAGTAATTTAAAATGACTTCTCGATATGTACTTCTTTTCGTAAAATGACTTCTCGATAGACTAAATCCAAACGTCTATTTTTTGAGTTCTCGACAAGTCATTTACTTTTACTATAAATACCCAGACTTCTCGATACATACACATACTTACAACTTCGAGATCCAAATTGACCTAGCCTTTCTAGCAAAAACCCATTTCTCTCTCATTTTTACTCCTTTCTAAAAAATTCTTCTTACCCATTCTCTCTTACTAAACTACAATGGCACAAAGCACTGTTAGAGCAACTATCCTAGAGAAATGAACAAACTTCTTGGCTTTTACTGATGCTAACCAAGCCCCTGACAATTTCAAGGGGTTTATGAAATTTCTGTCTTAATCGTACATTGCAGGAGACTTGATTGCTAATCCAGTGTTGTACCTGGATGTGTTACATGCCTTTTGGACTACAGCTGTGGTGAGGATTGTGATGCATGATGATGCTGTATCCTTGGTAGTGACTTTCTCAGTTGGAGGTCAACAAATTGAGTTTAATGAGTAGGATGTGAACCGAGCTTTGGGACTGCCTACTACAAATCTGGTGGAAGTGCCAACTCCTGATGAGCTGATTGAGTTTCTGGACTTCATCAACTATGGTAGAAGAATCAATTTATCAAGCCTAAATAGAACTAATCTAAGGAAGGAGTGGTCATTCATCTTTGACTCAGTAGTGAGAGCTTTTACATGCCGGAAGACATGATTTGACAACATTTCAAGTGTGGTGCAAAAGCTGGTGTATTCAATTGCCCACAATAAACACTTGAATATTGGTCTGCTGATCCTGAAAGAACTTGCAACCAGGATAACCATGCCCCTATCAACTAGAGGTAAGGATATTTTCTTCCCTAGATTTATTATGCCCACTTTAAATAATAAAGTAGCAGACATACACCTACTGAATGGTATAGATAGTACTAAATTAGGCAATTGTAAGCAAGTGTCCAAAATCATATTTTGCTCACTTTCTACAAAGAATAAGGTCAATGTAAGTCTGAAAATCACTCCATTTATGTTGGAGAGGTTTAGGACTTATCCTTATCCTATGCCTGATATGAGATCTAATGCACAATCTAGCACAGCTATGATTCCTGAACCTGTGGAAGTACAAACACAGGATCACCAACAGGGATCTTCCCAAGCTGCAACCCTTCTTTCACAACCTTTATGTTAGATATATTTGTGATGTCATGTCTAATCTGATTTATTTAGTTTCAGAACTTAATATCAGGACTTACTGGAAATCAAAACTTACTGAAGTCAGAACTTATATCAGAACTTAAGGCCGTCATGATTTATATCAGGACTTAAGTGCGGGTACTTCAGATAAGGAATGCGACTGATTTACAGGAGAGGATCTGGACTAAATAAAAGAAGATATGCATGAAGAGTTGGACAACTAGAAGATTTGTAGAAGATAATATCTGATTGATATATTTTAGGAGACATAATTATATTCCATATCAATTAGAAGATATTTTGTAACTGTGTACTATATAAACACAGCTTAGGGTTTACACTATAAGTGTTATCATTAACGAGAACATTATTCATTGTAACCTAGCAGCTCTTAGTGATATTGTTCATCACTGAGAGAGAACAACTGTTCTATTGTAACAGAGTTTATTATATTGAATATACTTGTTTACTGTTACATACTTGTGTTCTAAATCGATTTGATTGTATCAACACTATATTCAACCCCCTTTTATAGTGTTGTGTGACCTAACAAGTGGTATCAGAGCTTCTCTGTTGATATATAAATAGTGAGATCCAGTTTAGAATCATGTCTGAAGAAACACAAACTTCACCTAAATCCACCAAAACTCAAGATACTCAAAACAATCAAACCCACAGTCGATATGAAACCATTAGGTTTCCCGTACTGAGAGCATCTGAGTATCCTATATGGAAGGTAAAGATAGATATGTTTCTAGAAGCCACAAATCCAGAATACCTTGATAGAATTATTGATGGACCATATAAGCCTACCAAGCTTTCTGTTGCAGTTGCTGATCAACCAGCAAAGATGATACCAAAGGAGAAAGGTGATTATACAACCGAAGACATCTCATCTATTGCCAAGGATGCAAGGGTAAGGAATCGGCTTCATAGTGCAATTGACAATGTCATGTCAAACAGGGTTATTGGATGCAAGACTGCAAAGGAAATATGGGATGCTTTGGAGACAAGATGCCAGGGAACTGAAGCCATCAAAAAGAACAGGAAGACAATACTCACACAGGATTATAAGCACTTTGACTCAAAATCTGATGAGTCATTAACTGATTTATATGACAGGTTTTCCAAACTCTTGAATGATCTCACTGGTGGACAAGGAATATGATCTTGAAGATTCAAATCTAAAATTCCTATTAGCTCTTCCTGAAAATTTGGGATTTGAAGTCTACTACCATAAGAGACAACTCTGGCCTTACTGTACTACTCTTGATGAAATTTATGGTATGCTCAAGACTCATGAACTTGAGATGGATCAAAGGAGTAAAAGGCATGGAAGAAAGTCAAAGACAGTTGCACTTAAAGCTGAGGAGGAATCTCCTAAAGTGGTTGTCTCAAAGAGGGGCAAAGGAAAGGCTCTCATCATACAGTCTGATTCAGAGTCATCATATTCTGATGATGATGATTCAGAATCTGAAAATTTATCTAAAGTGGATGTTGATGCAGAGATGATGCAACTGTATGCTCTTATGGTGAACGGTATCACAAAGATAGCCTACAAGAAATTCAGAAAGGGCAAGAAGTTTTCCAGGAAATGTGGAAGTTCTGAAAAAAAGGGTTCAGAAAGTCTGAAGGCAAAGGAGGAAAGTCTGACAGAGGAGACAACTCAAATGTCAAAAGCTACAATTGTGGTGAAAGAGGCCACATCTCTCCTGACTGCAAGAAAGGAAAGGGTGATAAAGGCTAGGAACTTATCACAAAGAAGAAAAACTAGGTAGATACTTCAGATTCTGAAGATGAGGTGAACTATGCCTTAATGGCAAATGCTGATAGTAGTTCTGATGCTGCTGAATTGAAGGTACCTCATTCAACTCTTGCTTTTCATACTGATGATATTTCTGAGCTAAGATTATATCTTAAAACCATGTTCATTAGTTTTAGAGATCAGAATTTAACAAATGAAAGATTAATATCTGAAAGTCTTGCTCTTAGAAACAGAAATGACTACTTAGAAAAATAGTTAGTTATATTTCATCAAACTCAGAAAGAGAGAGATGAGGCTTTGTATGTTAGAGATGAAGTGCTAAAACTGAATAAATCTCTTAAATCTGAACTGGAAAAGGAAAAGGAGATAATCAAAACTTGGACTAACTCTGGAAGAACAACTCAGAAAATCTTAGAAAATGAAAATTGGAAAGAAGGACTAGGTTATCTAGATGATAAAGAAGAAAAGGAAACGGTGTCATCTAAACCAAACTTTACCAAGACAGATGAAAAGCCTAAAATTAATCCTGTTAAATTTTTAGCAAAAACTGTTGTGTCTGATTTTGAAAAGATGAAAGGCTCTAAGACAGAAGTCAAAGAAAAGTCAACTTCTGACAAATTAAAACAGGACAAACCAGCTTCAGTAAACACAGGTTTAATGACAAAGAAGCGGTTTAAGCATAAGCTGAAAGAGATTAGAAATGTGAACAAGGTAAAGGAAGCTAGGAAAAATAGGAATGGAAAGGACGGTGTGAATAAAAGCAATAATTATATGCCTGTTCCTAATGCTCCTAGAAAGAAATGCTATAATTTTGGAAACTCAAACCATCTTGCTTCTTTTTGCAGGAAAAATAAAGATATAAACTCTTTACCTCCTAGATCGAGAGTTAAGAGTCAGTCTGTTAGGTTTGAACCAAAAAATCCTTATTTTCATTATGGTAGTTTATGGCATTATATTTATACTTGTAAGGAATATCATAGTTTGTACTATGATTATTATCAAATAAAACCTTCTTTAAAGAAAGTTAGTGTAATTCCTTCTAGTGTAAATTCTGATGCAAAGTCTGATATAAATTCTGATAAAAAGTATGTTAGCATAAACTCTGAAATTAAATCCGCTGCAAATGCTAACAAACTTAAAAAGGCCAAAGGATCCAAGCAAGTATGGGTCCTTAAAACTAACCAATAGTGGTCTTTGTGATTACAGGGCAACAGGAAAAACATCCTAGTTTTGGACAGTGGATGTTCAGGACATATGACTGGAAATAAAGCCCTACTATCAGACTTTATGGAGAAAGCTAGCCCAGGAGTTTCTTATGGAGATGGCAACATGGGAAAGACTCTGGATTATGAAAAATATCAATCTTGGGAATGTCATAATTGAATCAGTAGCTCTTGTCTCAGGACTTAAACATGATCTGCTAAGTGTGAGTCAAATCTGTGACAGAGGTTATCATGTGGATTTCTTTGAAGAACACTGTGAAGTTGTAAGTAATTCTACAGGAAAAGTGGTTCTGAAATATTACAGACATGGTAACATATAGGAAGCCAGACTTTCAACAAACTCTGATGGTTCTGTAATTTGTCTGTTAAGCAGAGCATCAATTAAAGAAAGCTGGAATTGGCACAAGAGACTCTCTCATTTAAATTTCAACAACATAAATGAGCTAGTAAAGAAAGATCTTGTGAGAGGACTGCCAAAATCAATATATGCTCCTGATAGTCTTTGTGACTCATGTCAAAAGGAAAAATAAAGAAAATCTTCATTGAAGCTGCACGAACTATGCTTGATAAAGCAAAGCTACCAACCTATTTTTGGGCTGAAGCTGTGCAGACTGCTTGTTTTACACAGAATGCTACACTCATAAACAAGCATGAAAAAACACCATATGATGGTAAAGAAAAAGAAGCCAAATCTGAAATACTTTCATGTATTTGGATGCAAGTGTTTTGTTCTTAAGACTCATCCTGAACAGTTGTCAAAATTTGATCTAAAAGCTGATGAAGGAATTTTTGTTGGATATCCACTTTCCACAAAAGCCTTTAGAGTCTACTATTTAAGAATAAGGGTTGTCATGGAATCTATCAATGTATCTTTTGATGATAAAAAGATCACTGGACTTGAAGATTTCAATAATAATGATTAGCTGAGATTTGAAAATGAAGATGTAAATTCTGATTCTGTAAACTCTGATGACTAAAGTCCTGATCCTGTAAGTTCTGACGGGTTAAATTCTGATGTCATTGAAAATGTGGTAACTACTCCAAGGGAAAATGCACCTGTTCAGGGGGAGCAATCTAATGATCCTACCACATCTCAAGACTCTCAAGAAGCATCAAAACCTGTCACTGGCTCTTCAAGTTATGATTCGTCAAGTTCTGATGAGCCAAATTCTGATAATTCTGGAAACTTTGATTCTTCAATTCCTGAAGGATCCAACTCAAATTCTGAAATTTCAGAGAGCATAACTTCAGGGGGAGCATCAGAAAATGTTGATGGAGACAGCATGGATCATGGGGGAGGATCCAGTTCTAGAGATCAACTTCCATCTGCAAAGAAGTGGACTAAATCACACACAGCTGACTTAATAATTAGAAATCCTGAAGCAAGTGTCAGAACTAGAACATCAACATCAAATGAATGTCTCTATCACTCCTTTCTATCTCAGAGTGAACCAAAGAAAGTGGAAGAAGCTCTTCAAGATGCTGATTGGGTGTAAGCAATGCAGGAAGAGTTAAATGAATTTGAAAGAAATAAAGTCTGGACCTTAGTACCAAGACCAAAGAACAGGTCAATTGTTGGCAAAAAATGGGTGTTCAGAAACAAAACTGACAGTGATGGCATAATTACAAGAAATAAAGCAAGGTTGGTTGCTAAAGGTTACTCTCAACATGAGGGTATTGACTATGATAAAACATTTGCTCCAGTTGCTAGATTGGAAGCCATAAGAATTTTTTTTGGCTTTTGTTGCTCACAAGAAGTTTAAAGTCTTTCAAATGGATGTAAAAAGTGCTTTTCTCAATGGAGAATTGGAAGAAGAGGTATATGTTGAACAACCTTCAGGCTTTGTAGATCCAAAATTTTCAAATCATGTCTACAGGCTTGACAAAGCACTTTATGGCCTTAAACAAGCTCCTAGAGCATGGTATGAGACTTTAGCTCAATTTCATCTGGAAAGTGGATTTACCAGAGGCACAATTGATAAAAATCTGTTCTACCTCAACCATGGAAAGGACTTACTTTTGGTACAGATATATGTTGATGATATCATCTTTGGCTCTACAAATACAAAACCTTGTGAAAGATTTTCCAAGTTAATCCAGTCAAGTTATCAAATGAGTATGATGGGAGAACTTAGCTATATTCTGGGACTTCAAGTCAAGCAAACGGAAGAAGGTATTTTCATAAATCAATCCAAGTACACCAGAAATTTACTCAAGAAATTTGGAATGCAAGACAGTTCAACTGCACAACTCTCATGGCCACTGCAACCAAGTTAGATAAAGATACTGGAGCATCAGTAGATATTACTAACTACAGAGGTATGATTGGCTCTTTACTCTATTTAACTACAAGTAGACCTGATATCATGTATGCTACCTGTCTTTGTGCAAGATTTCAGGCTGATCCAAGAGAACCTCATCTAATGGTTATGAAAAGAATTTTCAAGTACCTCAAGGGTACAGCTGATCTAGGATTGTGGTATCCTAGGGAATCAGATTTTAAGCTAATAGGTTACTCAGATCCAGATTTTGAAGGATGCAAAATAGACAGGAAAAGCACTAGTGGAAGCTGCCAATTTCTTGGAGGCAGATTGGTTTCTTAGTTTAGCAAGAAACAGAAATCAATTTCCAAATCAACTGTAGAAGCATAATATATTATTGCAGGAAGCTGTTGTGCACAGATTCTTTGGATGGAGAATCAGCTAGTGGACTATGGGTTAGAATTTTCTAAAATACCCATTTACCGTGATAATCAAAGTGCTATTGCTATGACAGGTAATCCAGTTCAACACCCAATGACAAAGCACATCAGCATTAGGTACCATTTTATAAGGGAACATGTGATGGAAGGTACAGTGGAATTGTATTTTGTCCCAACAGATCAACAACTAGCAGATATCTTCACAAAACCACTATGTGAAGCTACTTTTACAAGACTGGTAAATGAACTTGGAATGGTTTCGGGTTCTTTCTTAAAATCTGTTTAGTTTTTGTTCTCATGCATCAGAATTTATGATCAATGTTTACAGATTGTCTTATCTCCATGTAATTTGTGCTTAAATTGTAATATATTAAATACTGATTATTATCTGATGTGATTCTATATACTCTGATAGTGTTTTGAATGTTCTATGACTATTGACTCCAATGAGGATTATCTTGTTAGATGTTGACTTAGTAGTCTTTAACAAATTATGAATCTCATGTTTGAATTAGTTATTTATGTAGAAACCCATAACACAAGCAAACTTTGATTTTGATCTTAGTCAAATTTACTTTGTGTATCTTATTACTAAGTCACAAACTAGATTATTGCTTCTTATCTATCAAATTCTAATATCAGTAAATTTTATGGATGAACTGCATGCTTGATAACCCTCACTTATCTAAAGAAAACAAAAGAAAAGAAAAAAAATTAAAATCAGGTACTCCTTTGAGATCTAGAGTAAATATGTGACAGGGAAGATCCAGGTGCATTGCTGGTATTAAGTAATATGCATTAGAAAATCAAATTTTTCTTGGTGACTTTTCACATTCTCTGATTATTGGAGAAATATTCTGATAACAGCATAAATTCTGATAGCAATGGTAACTCATTTACACTGAGAAGCCACTGTGAAAATAATTTCAAAAGATGCATAAAATGAGCACAAACAGTTGAGGTGGACTCTTGCATAAATTTATTATATAGTAGACTTCAAAATTAAAGACAGATTTTAAGCATTTTTCCTAGTTATGCCTTATTTCTAAGATATCTGAAGTTTATCAGACTTTAATCTTTATCTGATCATTTGCACATCCACACTCTGTCACTCCATATGAATGATGAAAATTACTGTGGTGATTAAGTTGTTTCTAACAAACAGTTAAGTATCATTTACATAAATTCTGAGGACAAGTTCTGATGCAAGTTCTGATGATAAAACTCTGAAGAAACCAGTCAGCATTTGTGTGAAGAATCTCAGAAATAGTCATTCACTTTTTGAGTACAGAAGCCATTTTATGATGACCATTAAATTCTGATAATAGTCAAGTTCTGATGCAAATCCTGATGGAAACTCTGATGCTTATGTGGCATTATTTAATTACTTGACTTATTTTTAGTATTTACTGTAACGGTTATATTTTGTCAGAAATTAATTAAGTGAGATAAAAACAGTGATAATCATTTGGTTAATGGGTTGCGTGTTTATTTTGGTAACAACATGTGAGCAATAATTACTGCACGTTTACCGTGCCCACTCATTACTGTTTTGACAGTTTCCATGCTGCCAGGTGTAAAAAGTCTAATCTGCTTCACAAAAATAGTCGTTGTCACGTGGAGTGTATAAATAAGAGAGTTAAAAGATTTTACAATCTTTTACCTACTATTCTTATTTTCTAATCTCTCTTATTCTCTCTCATTCTCTAATATTCTCTGAAGCTATTTCTTACATGCATTTTATCAAACACCTTTCGTACACACAACTTTTCACTTAATTTCTTACAGAAATGGCACCCAAGGACATCATCTTTAATGATCCAAGTTCGTCCCTAATAACTACATGGATATTCTCAGCAAGGATGATGCTCCATCAGATCTTCATTTTATTCAAGATTTTTTGGCTAACAGTGAGATTGGGTATGCTTTGACCAAACCACAATTACTCTCAGGAGCACAAATACTGGAGTTTTGGAGGAGTGGAGTTTATGATGATGGTGGTGAAGCCGGGTCTCCTAACATTATCTTCACAATAGGGGAAGATGAGCATCTAGTTAACTTGTCAAATGTTCGATAAGCTCTACACTTGCCGAAAAATTGCACTTTCAATGTTCAGATTGAAGAACCACTTCTACATGGTATGATGGCCAATCTTGGCTATGAGAAAAGTCTTTCCAAGCTGGGACAGCTTAAGAGGCCATACATCAGAAGGGAGTGGAGCTACTTCTTTGACTACATCACTGGAGCTTTTGCCAACAAATGCTCCAACTTTGATGCCATTCCCATTCTGAGTCAGCAAATAGGGTATGCACTTCTAAATCAAACTTAATTTGATTATGCTACTGCTATTTTGGGTTTTATTGGGGATAGGATGAATGAGGACCCAAGTACTATTTACTTTGCTATATTTTGTCAACTCATTTACAGTTTTTGTTGTCCTGATAAGCTCCAAAACTTTAGTGAGACAATTCAACCTTTTAAACTTGCTAAAAGGGCCTTCACATACTTGTTATCTATTGATAACAAGAAAGAGATACTAAGACCCCTTCAAATTCCTGACTCTGTAAAACAGTTCTTAGTAAACTCTGACCCCAACACATACACACCCAAATTTCCTGAAGTTGTACCCTCTCAACCATCAGCACCTACACAACCTACCAATACTCAACCAGCTCAATCTTCTCAACCTCAACCACAACCTACCATCAGAACCTATTTCCAACCAGCACCATCTTCTCAACCACAACCATCAGCACCTACTACCAAACCAACCTCTGGTACTTCCCAAAAGGTGCCAGTTGTAAAATCTGCTACGACATCTAGACCCAAACCTTCAAGAGCAAAATTCATTCCTCAATCTCCACCAAGGAGAAAGAGAAGGCTGATTCTGAGAGATGAATCAAATAAAGATGAGCAGGCACAGTGTTAGGTCCCAATTGTGTTTGTAGAAGGGGGGGTTGAATACAAACGGTACCGAATAATAGAATAAATGCGGAATAAAAAATGTGAAACAAAATTCAAGTTAAATAAAAATATTATTAAACTTGAAAGGTGTTACAACAACTGTATCGATTACAAGGTATTAATCTCAAGTCAATTATCACAAATCTAGAATAAATTCGACATGAACTTTTTCTATTTTTGCAATAATTAGAATCAAATGCTAAAAGCGATTTGAGATTAAGTTCTAGGGATTTTGATCCGCTAGATTGTTACACAAGAACAAGAGAATGATTTCTAGTTGATTGGATTTGACATTACAAACTAGAAATTGTGATCTTGAATTAGCAGATAAGATGAAATATTTGGCTGATTTTCCTCTATGTATGTCCTTGACTTCTTTTCTGTTGGATGGATAATTGAGTTGAATGACTCTCTGCTTCTTTTTAATCAACAACCGAATAGAATTGAATTGGCATGACAATCCTATAGCTGGCAAGACTTTCGGTAGGACAATGGATTGAACTAGCAAGACAATCTGAATGAACTAGCATGACAATCTGAATGAACTAGCATGACAATCAGAATGAACTAGCAAGACAATCCTTCTCCTAGTGTAACTTTCGGTGAGACTATTGAAAATGGCCTAGCATGACAATCGGTATGACAATCCTGATTGTCATGCTAGTTCATTTTCAATTGTCTTGTTGATTTAATGCAGATTTTAATCCAATTTAAATTCTGAAAATTCCTAAAATTAATTCTGAATTAATTAATCAATTAATTTAATTAATCAATAAATTAATCTTTGCAGATATAATTTATTTTCTTAATTAAATTATATGATTTAATTAATTAATAGAGAATTAATACTAACCCTGAGCAGCATCCATTCTTCTGAATATCTTCTGAAAATCACTGAGAATTATGAATCAATTCCACCACTTCAATGTTGACACTCGATGTACTGTCTGGTTCATGAGTGACTAACTTCCGTGACGTTTCTTCATGTCTTGACTTTGACACTTTGATTTTCTCCAGATTAAATCCTTGTAATTAATGATACTCTGACGAGATCTCTGTCACTTGATTAAATCCACGATCTTGATTTATATCACTGAGGCATGATCAACTTCTTGAACTTCTTCCAGTGAATTAACTCCTCAAGTCTGTAGATGAACCTTGTTTCTGAATCCTTTGACAGATATTACTTTGCGAGATCTCTCTGACGGTCGATCCACTATTTACTTATTACATTCTTATTTGAGTTGAGTTGAATCCTCGAATGTACAAATAGGTCTCTGACATATGACTTACAATCTCCCCCTATTTGTTTGTTAGACAATAACACACAAATACCTAGAGGATAACTCAACTAACAAATAAGAAAAAGATATAAACATACATGCAAAGTAAATAGCAGAAAAGTTCTGGATGAGATTTAACATTTTCCAGATTCCAAGTAGATGTTCCTCTAGACTGAACATATCTTCAAGTAGTTCCATCTTCATTTGTACAACCACATTTCCTGTTGAGAAGCCCATATCTCTTGCTTCTCCCCCTATGAGAATCAACTGATTAAAGAAGATCACCTTCATTTTACCACCTCTCCCGTACAATAGGATCCGCAGATAAAAACCAATGGTACTCCCCTAACTGCTTCTTCCCTTACTAGGAAATCACCTTGTGTTTACCACCTCTCCCGTACAATAGGATCCGTAGTTAGAAACAACAATGGTGTGGTGTAGTGTACATGTAGGATCTTTTTCTTACTCCCTGCTATTTCTCCCCCTTAGTTGAGGAATCCTCCAAACTATTACTTAAGCTTTTATCTCCCCCTTAAAGAAGGAATGTATGCCGTCGTCAGAAGGAGTTCTCATATTTCACTTGGTTGGAAAAGAAATAACAAGTAGTTTCACTTTCTTCCTCACTGTGAGTGTGTGATCCTGTTTAGTGTACCTCACATGTGTTTCACTCTTCTCTCCACTCGTGTTTACACTCATTCTCACAAGTGTATCACTCTTCTCTCATAGCTCCATAATCCAGCTGTACCTGCAAGGAAAATCACCTTAGCCATCTTTAAGGAGGTCACAGGTGGTGCAATGGGAGTTCACAAATCCCCATCCTTGTTAAACTCGTCAGATGAATCTGAGTCATAATTTACAAGTTGCTAGTTTCCTTTTTAGGGTTCCAGATTTGAATTCTGGGAAGGTAAACAATGATCCAAAGAATTTAGCATAAAGATCACAGTTCCCTTCTAATGCCTGTGAAGACATTTCCTTGTGACTCATCAGGTAATATCTGAATCATTGTCAACAAGTTGCCGATCTGCACCTATGTCAGATCCACTATCCGCAGATGCATCCAGGGGATTTAAGCCTGGGGAGGTAGACACTGACCACTGACATATGGCTTTTGGATCAGTATCCTCTCCTAACACCTGTAAAGGCAATTGGTCCATTAACGAACCTTGAACAATCGAATCTGACCTTAAAATGGTCGAAACTCTTGTTTCCGTCAACTCATCCTTTGTGTGTGTAACCTTTCCTTGTGCATTAAGAATTGTTTATATTTGAGGTGGTGACACTACATCGGATACCTTGGCCGACAGGCAAAATTCAATAGACGCACCCTGTTGAGAGAATGAATCTAGTAACTGTTTTATGCCTTTTCAGCCATTACATCTTTTTGAGAAGATGTATGGGGGCTAGCAGTTGTCTCGGTTTAAATACTACTCATCTATGTAGGAGACAGAGGTACTGGGTTGACTACAGAACCTTCCTTATGTGGTGCACTAGGCACTATCTCCCTCACGCTCATTCATACTACTTTTAGTGGTAAAAGAGTGTTGGTTGGTTCTGTTTTTGTGTTTGTCTTTACAGTCTGGGATAGACGTTGTGAGTTTTCAACCTCATGACTGTCAATGAAAGAAAGTCATTGGAGACTGAACCTGTATCATAGAACATATGGTAATAGAGAGAAAATGATTTACAATAGTGATTTCAAAAGATTTTACATGAAATAAGAAATCACTAACGTAGAAAGAAGTTTAATTTTTGTTTTTCAAAATGAATGAGTTTTTGATAAAACATTGAACACTTAGCGTAAAGTCTAAGTAATTCTCATTCATGTCAAAAGCTTACAAATATCTGCAACATAATGTTAACAACATATCATTGACCGATACTTGTCAAGTACTTTAGATACTAATTGTTATGTTGCATAATCAATATACCACTGCACATATAAAACAATATGATTGAGCTTAGTGATAAGATAGTTATAAATATGACGACTCTACTTATTCATATAAAATTGTAACTGCAGTTAGAGTGCCATACCATGTCCTTGACGATTGCTTGAGCAGTATACTAGTTCATACCAACCTGAAGTGAGATTGTGAAGAAGAGATTGCATAGTCCAATAGATCTGCAACTGCAAAGTTCATGAACTGTGGTGCACTGACTTCCTCTTTTGACTCACCAATCAGGAGTACACTTGTACACATCTTACTAGAGTACAATTCCAAGTGTAATGTGCAGCAGGTGTCTGATATGTCGTAATATTCTCAAGTCTCGTCACTGGTGCTATATGTTAAATACTGCTTCCTGATAATAACCTAGCACAATATACAAAATTACAATGATAACATTCCCAGCTTGCAAACAGCCATATCCCTCAGATAAACCTTTGCTGTTATCTCCAAAGGTAAGCAGGGGGCCAGCTTTCTCAATCCTCATTTGATAGCAGGGCTCTATCTCCGGTCATATGTCTTGATGATCCACTGTCAAGAATCCACACTACCGGTTACACCTGTATACTGCCCTGCACTTCAAATGGATTAGACCTTCTTCGGAACCCAAACTTGGTTGGGCCCGGCATACTTGTAGAACTGTCCTTTGTCAGGCAAAACAACATTTTTAATTTTAATGGTCTCAACTTTCTCAATGACTGAACATTTGACCTTGTAAACAGCGTTAACAAATTTCTGTTTAAGCTTAGGCACAAATGTCTCCTTTCTAGCCTTAGAAGGACTAGCAGTCTTAGACCTATCATGCTTCTTGTTATTCACATGCTGACGAGGAGTAGTCTTATCATTAGACACATGCTTACCATTAAAATAAGCATACATCATATTAAAAGCACAAGACATACAATTAGAAACACCACATGCTTTATGAGAGTGATTAACAGCAGGCAATTTATGCATGGTAGACATGGCATTATTGTTATCCAACTCATGTGTGTCTGAGTTAGTCTCAGTTGCTTTCACAACTTTGACTGGAACTTTCGACTCACTTGACTTGGAAACAATCTTCTCATTAGCATGATCCTCAGCACGTATTTCTTCTTGAATAACAGAAGAGGTCGCATCAAATGGTTCAGCAATTGATGCTTTATAGAGGGGTTCATCAACACCCTTAAGCACATGTGGTACTTCCCTCCCTTTAGCACAGACATGAGGAGGGGAGTTTATGCCTAATTCTCCAATAACAGCATTGTAATCATAACCTATTCCAGATGTTTGATTAACAGCTTGCTTACTGTAGAACTCTTAAGCCTTCGAACAAGAATTGAAGTAGGCTCTAACCTTAGTCTCAAGACCGGTGATCTTGTCTTTGAGAATAGTTTCGAGTTTTCTATAACAGTCAACTCTATTCTCTAGAAAAGATACTTGTTCTTTTAATTTATCTTGATTAATATGCACAAGTCTTAATTCATTGACCTCTTTCTCAAGGTCTGTGATCTTTAAACTTAACAGTTCATTATCACGACGTGCACAATCTAAGTTACCTCTTAGATGATAAACCATTTCAGCATCAGAAAGTTTTACCTCTATTCTTGATGATGAAGCTTTTCCATCAATAGCCATAAGAGCAAGATTTCCTTCATCTTCATCTTCACTGTCAGTATCATCCCAGCTTCTTCCCTTTGCCAGATAAGCCCTTTCAGAGTTCTTTCTTACTTGCTTTGGCTTCCTACATTCTGTGGCAAAGTGTCCCAACTCATTGCAGTTATAGCATCTAATGGTGCTTCGATCAACAATCCCTGTTTTGTACCCACCACTGCTGGTGTTAGAGGATGAAGATCCACCTTTCTGGAATTTGTTGTAGTTGGACTTGTACTTAAGCTTGGGATTCCTCCTGAATTTGACATGGGAGAATCTCTTGACAATTTGGGCCATTGATTCATCTTCCAATTGCTCCAGCTCTTCCAAGGAATAAAAATCATCACTTGATTGATTTGTAGTAGGAGGATCATATTCTGCTACTAACTCATTTTCCTCACCCTTGGAAAACTGTACCATTCTTTCTAACTGTTGAGATTGTTGTTGTTGTTGACCTTCAGCTACAAGTGCAGTAGATGTGCTGACCATTCTATCCTTCCCGTAGACTTCCTTCTGTTGAATCTGCTCCAACTCATAGGTTTTTAACACTCCATAGAGCCTGTCCAAAGAAATCTCACTCAGATCTCTAGCTTCTCTAATGGCAGTGATTCTATGTTCAAGATGAGCTGGCAGTGTTAAAAGGAACTTTTTGTTGACCTCCCTGATTGAATAATACTTTCCATTGATGTTCAGGTTGTTGATCAATGCATTGTACCTCTCAAACACTTCAGTAATTCCTTCTCCTGGATTTGATTTGAAATGTTCATATTCAGAGGTTAGGATTTCCAACTTGTTCTCCCTAACTTCCTCTGTGCCTTCATTAATCACCTCAATAGTTTCCCACATGTGTTTGGAATTTTTACAGTTCATCACATGTCTGTTCATCAAGGGATCAAGGGAATCAATTAATATTAATTGAAGGCTGGCATCCAAGGAGGCTTCTTCCTTCTCAGCAGGAGTAAAATCTTCAGGCTCTTTTGGATAGGTTCTAGCTTCAGTAGTCACCACACCATCTATTATTACCTCCGATTCAATAACCATCGGAGTTTTTATACCCTTCTTTAACAAGTTTGAATATTTGGGATTTGCAACTTGTAAAAATAATAGCATCTTCTTCTTCCACATGATATAATTCTCTTTATCAAATTGTGGAATTTTAACGGTTCCAACTTTATGTGAAGTCATTATGAATTTTTGAATAAATAAAAATTCAAGGAGTTGAAAAATCACAAAAGTCTAGGATCTTGATTTGTTCGTTAATCAGAAGGCTCTGATACCAATTGTTAGGTCCCAATGTGTTTGTAGAAGGGGGGGTTGAATACAAACGGTACCGAATAATCGAATAAATGCGGAATAAAAAATGTGAAACAAAATTCAAGTTAAATAAAAATATTATTAAACTTGAAAGGTGTTACAACAACTGTATCGATTACAAGGTATTAATCTCAAGTCAATTATCACAAATCTAGAATAAATTCGACATGAACTTTTTCTATTTTTGCAATAATTAGAATCAAATGCTAAAAGCGATTTGAGATTAAGTTCTAGGGATTTTGATCCGCTAGATTGTTACACAAGAACAAGAGAATGATTTCTAGTTGATTGGATTTGACATTATAAACTAGAAATTGTGATCTTGAATTAGCAGATAAGATGAAATATTTGGCTGCTTTTTCTCTATGTATGTCCTTGACTTCTTTTCTGTTGGATGGATAATTGAGTTGAATGACTCTCTGCTTCTTTTTAATCAACAACCGAATAGAATTGAATTGGCATGACAATCCTATAGCTGGCAAGACTTTCGGTAGGACAATGGATGGAACTAGCAAGACAATCTGAATGAACTAGCATGACAATCTGAATGAACTAGCATGACAATCAGAATGAACTAGCAAGACAATCCTTCTCCTAGTGTAACTTTCGGTGAGACTATTGAAAATGGCCTAGCATGACAATCGGTATGACAATCCTGATTGTCATGCTAGTTCATTTTCAATTGTCTTGTTGATTTAATGCAGATTTTAATCCAATTTAAATTCTGAAAATTCCTAAAATTAATTCTGAATTAATTAATCAATTAATTTAATTAATCAATAAATTAATCTTTGCAGATATAATTTATTTTCTTAATTAAATTATATGATTTAATTAATTAATAGAGAATTAATACTAACCCTGAGCAGCATCCATTCTTCTGAATATCTTCTGAAAATCACTGAGAATTATGAATCAATTCCACCACTTCAATGTTGACACTCGATGTACTGTCTGGTTCATGAGTGACTAACTTCCGTGACGTTTCTTCATGTCTTGACTTTGACACTTTGATTTTCTCCAGATTAAATCCTTGTAATTAATGATACTCTGACGAGATCTCTGTCACTTGATTAAATCCACGATCTTGATTTATATCACTGAGGCATGATCAACTTCTTGAACTTCTTCCAGTGAATTAACTCCTCAAGTCTGTAGATGAACCTTGTTTCTGAATCCTTTGACAGATATTACTTTACGAGATCTCTCTGACGGTCGATCCACTATTTACTTATTACATTCTTATTTGAGTTGAGTTGAATCCTCGAATGTACAAATAGGTCTCTGACATATGACTTACACACAGGTTCCCACATCAGAACTTGTAGATATGGAAGCTGAAAATGTAATTTTTCAGAAGGATGTAGAAGCTAAAAAAGAAATTTTTCAGAAGGAGGTAGCAACTGAAGAGGTAACCCCTTGGAAACAGACTGAAGCTGAGGGTTCGGGTATTTTAAAAAGGAAAAGAACTTCAAGTTCTGATGCTGCTCAAGCAACTCCTCCACCATCCAGAAGATCAAAGAAGAAGAGAGCTGGTGTGAAAATTACACAAGCTCAATATGAAGAAGCTGAGGAAGGGGATCAGGAATCTCTGATCTCATCAGAACCAACAGTGATTGAAGCTTTGCCACCTCCACCTAAAGCTGAAGACACTGTTCAAGTTACAGTGATCACACCTCTTGTCTCTCTAATCAAAGAATCTGTTACAGTTGAAGATTCAGGATTAAGTCCTGAAATTGATATTCACAGGCTGAACATACCAAATGTCTTGTATCTGGAAGCACCAGCCAAGGAGACAACTCCACCAGTTTCACCACTAAATACTGAAGTTCCTATCACACCAATTATGGATGTGGAAATAGATGAAGTTGTACTAGAATCACCTTTAGTGACACACTTTAGTACTTTCAGAAGATGATGAGCTTCTCTCAAGTTCTGGAGACAGTGCTCCAGTAAACACTCCAGCTCAAATTCATGGAAAGGAGGCACTGATTAAAAAGTTTATTGAAGAAGATGCTCATGTTCCATGGGACGAAACTCACAGAGGAGTTGAGTGGACCAAAAAGTGGAATGAATCCGACTTCATTCCCAGCTCAAAAGTTCTGTCATATTATATTGCAAAAGCTGATGAGTTATTGACAAATTCTGATTTCAAAGCTCAACTTAAAGTCACAGCTCTCAGTACTAAAAGTCTTCAAGGTCAACACTCCATTACTCATGCCAAGGTTGATAAACTACAGGAAAATGCTGATAAGCTGGACCTGATGCTCAAGCTAGACAAGAACAGGTTTATCAGACCTATTCATGAGAAAGTGGAAACTATTGAAAAAGTTCAAGAAAAGCAGCAGGCCCCACTGGATGAAGTCTTGCAAAATCAAGCTGCTCAACAAATTCAATTATCTGAGATCCAATCTTCAGTGGAACTTCTTCTCTCTCTACTCCTATCAGATGATGCCAAAAAGGGGGAGAAGGTAGTTAAGTCCAAGTGCTCTACTATTCAAACACTGAAGAAGAATGATGATAAAGGAGATGACAAGGGAAACCCTAGCAAGAGAAAATGTCAAGATCAAGGTCAAATCAGCAAAGTTCCTTCACAGAAACTAATTTCTGATTCTAGCATAACTTCTACACAGAAGAATACAAGTTCTGAAGTTGTGAATGCTCAAGTTCTGAAAGCAAGTTCTGATGATCAAAGTCTGATATCAAGTTTTGATATTCTCATTCAAGGAGGAAGTCAAGACTCTCGGAAGTTTTTACAAACTCTGAAGCTTAAAGGAAGGGAGACTACTGTCTATTATAAAAATCCCAAGATTCAGAAACTTGATGAAGAAATTGCTAGAAGATTGTTTCTCAAGGATAATCCCGGAATTGATTTATAGACTCTAAAGGATGAAGAAGCTAGATTTACAGCTGAGAAGACAAATCTTATGTCTAAAACTTCTAATGCAAAAAAACCTCCAAGGCCTAAGGTAAAAGGCATTGTGATCAAGGAAAGGTCAACTTCTGAGGCTTCAAAGCCCAAGACAAGATCAGAAGTTGAGATTGATCGCAAAGCAAAAGGGAAAGGAAAGATTGATGAACCAATAAAGAAGCAAGAGATGAAGATTACTCAAATCCTGATGAAACCTGTATGTAAGTTGGTTCAAGTCTTTGATAATGCTGCTGCTGAAGATGAAACTGTTGAAACTCTGAAAAGAAGAAAGGTGACAGAAGAATCTAAGACAACCTCTGACACATCTCAAGTTGTTCAGAGTGAAAACATTTCAGAACAACAAGGTATGCATGAAACAACAAATTCTGATCAAGTCATCAAGACATCAACTTCTGACAGAGCTCAAGTTGATTAGAACAAGATGACAGTTACTGATAAAAGGAAACTCCTATGGAAAAATGTTAATCCATCAGATCCTAAGAAAAGTCAACTATTATCTGATTTTATGACGGTTGGATTGAAAGCCACAGAAGCAATAGACAGAGCTGGATTAGGTTCTGAAGAAGCCAAGATCAAAACAAGAGTTGAAGTAATTACCAGAGATCCATTCTTATTAACTGACAAACCACTTGAGGAAGTTACACAGAAACACCTTGATAAGGTTATATATGTTCAAGTAGTACTGGATGCTCATGATAAGAGTAATGTCAAGGAAAAGCTGATTATGTTTCTTGAAGATGGAAGAACTTACAGAATGTCAGAATCAGATGTGCTGAACAAATCTTTGAAAGAACTTCCATTCTTTCATTATCTTTTGGAGATAAAGTCTGAGATTATCAGAAGATGGTCAAATTTCATAATGAAGACCATAAGGGATAAAGCCAGAATCTCTGGATCAAGGGTTACAGAATTTATTCCAAAGATAGTTGAAGATGATAAAAGTGAAATTCCAATGAAGAAGAATTCTGCTAAACTTGAAGTTATTATGAAAGAGAAATGTTTGTGCTATAATGAAGACTCGTCTCATCCAAGAGTAATCAGACTTTGTGATAGATTAGAAAGAAATCATATCTCAGCACTTAGGACTGCAATCTACCAGATTGGAAGTCAAGATGAAAAAATGAAGCAAGTCAAGGCTACATTAGCTCAAGTCCTGAGAAATGCAGAAGATAAGCTGATATCAAACTTTGTCAAGAATCACTTTGGATTCAGATTGACTCAGTAAAATTGGTAAAAGTTGTAAGGACTATAAGTTGTAGTTAGTTGTCTAAATAAACTTTTATTGCATTTGTACTTAAATGTTTTTGACATCATCAAATCTATTAACTTGTATATTTTTCATAATTTACAAGTTGGGGGAGATTGTTAGATATATTTGTGAGTCATGTCTAATATAATTTGTTTAGTTTCAGAACTTAATATCAGGACTTACTAAAAATCAGAACTTACCGAAGTCAGAACTTATATCAGAACTTAAGGGCCGTCAAGATTTATATCAGGACTTAAGTGCGGGTACTTCAGATAAGGAATGCGGCTGATTTACAGGAGAGGATCTGGACTAAAACAAAAGAAGATATGCATGAAGAGTTGGACATCTAGAAGACATGTAGAAGATAATATCTGATTGATATATTATAGGAGACAAAATTATATTTCATATCAATTAGAAGATATTTTGAACTGTGTACTATATAAACACAGCTTAGGGTTTACACTATAGGTGTTATCAATAACGAGAACATTATTCATTGTAACCTAGCAGCTCTTAGTGATATTGTTCATCACTGAGAGAGAACAACTATTTTATTATAACAGAGTTTATTATATTGAATATACTTATTTATTGTTACATACTTGTGTTCTAAATCGATTTGATTATATCAACACTATATTAAACCCCCTTCTATTGTGTTGTGTGACCTAACACTTTAGAAGCTAGGGAACCAACTACCTCATCTTCTCAAAAGGGTGAGGTTAGTAAAAAGAAGAGAAAGGGGATAAATCTAGCTGTGATAATTGAGATTGGTGAGGAGAGAGATGAAAGAGAAACACCTCTGGTCAAAAGATCCAAAAGGAGTAAACAAACTGAGCTGACCACTCTACCCTCCTCTACATCCTCCCAACAGGATGCAGTTGTAAGAACAACCAGGAGTGAGTCTGCACAGCCAGCATAAGAAGCAATTCAAGTTTATGGTAGGAGAAACAAGGAAGGCACACACTGTGAGGACACATCACGTGAAGCTCCCTCATCTATTCAGGGGGAGCTTCCAACACTCACAGCTGAGCAACAAATTCTTATAACTAAAATTTCTTCTATTCCAACTCCACTTGAATCCACTTTTCAAGTGCAACAACAATCAAGTGACTTAGCTCAGGAAGCTTTGCTCACCACCCAGACACTCCATTTAGATGTGAGAGGCTACATGTTGGGGTAGACCTTGATGACATCATCACAAACATGGGGGATTCATCAGTTTTTCTGAAGACCCCATGGATACCTCTAATGCACCTTCATGTGCAAAACAGTCTTCACAGACTGAAAGGTTTGAGGGTAGTACTCCTGAGGGGGAGCTATCTAAATCCTCTCCAATTCAATTGGAGGTTCCTCATATAGGGATAACTCCCCTCACACCCATAGCAGATATTGTCTTGGCAGTTAAAGCTAGGAGTACAATTGCCCATGATCCTATCATTGGAGAGGCAAGCAGAGCACATTCAAGTGCCAGTGTGTTGCAAGAAACACAAGGGATTGAGACTGGTGTACATGATAGTAACCCAGTCAAATCTCCTCCAATTCAATTGGAGGTTCCCACTACAAGTGGAGGACAATACACTGTCAAAACCATAGAGCAATCTATGAGTCAAAATGTGACCCTCACAGGTATTTCTGATGAACCATCCACCTCTCAACCTCAACAACTTCACATACTCTCACAGTGGCTACAAGAATCTGCTTCTCAATCAACCTCTATAGATGATCTACTAGTAGAGCAGATATCTGGACTGGCCAACATCTTACAGCATCTCCTGACTTCAAATATGAGCAACCAAGACTATCAAGCTATCATGCTTTCTTACAATAAAGAGGTTGAGGAGCAAAATGAGAAAATTGTCAATGATGCTGAGCAAGATGAAAATATGGATGCATGGTTGTCTGATGATTTTGACTTAGAGATGAATCAAGTCTTGGCCAGATTTAGAGAAGAGTATGTTACTATTCTGGGAAGCAATGCAAAAGACTTGAGTCCAGAAGCTGTCTATGATGCCATTACAGATGTATACAAAGCTCAGTTCATAGCATTTCATCTGTTTGGTAAAGCTCTTAAAATGAAGCTTGCTGGCCATGAAGACAGAATAAGAAAATTGGTGAATGAGAAGATGGACAAGATCATACCATCTCAAGAGCAGATCTCTTCTAAATTCAAGCATTTTACTGAGCAAATGGCTAGGATGGATCTTGCCTAGATTAAGAAGGAAATCAAAAACCTCAAACAATCTTTTTCCAATCTCCATGAAGTGATCCAGAAACAAATTACTCACTCAAATGAGACCAAGGTCCAACTGGATCAACTTCACCAGAGCAGATTTAAGCCTTCAGCTTTTCTAATGGAAGGGATCAAAGAGGCTGTAGAAGAAAACTTTGGCACATCTAGCAGCTCTTATCATCCTGGATCCACTTCAACAAATCTGCAAATTCAGTCTCTACAGGGTCAAGTCACAGCATTGCAAGACTCAAACTCTTCTTTCACTGCACAAGTTCAGGCTTTGACATCTCTTGTCAAGAGTCAACAAATAGATATCCAAACTCTGGTGGACTCCCATAAGCATCCTCAAATGCAAAATTCTATAGCTTTAGGATCCATCATGGGTAAACTCAACATACCACTACCCTCTCTGCCTGAACAAGTAAGGCCTGAAATTCCTACTCCTCTTCTAATGACTATCAACAAGACTAAGGGGGAGATAGAGGCTAGGTTGACACGATCTAGGTCATATCAACAGCAAGTCCAGGGGGCTGAAATGAAATCTAAAGAAGTTGATCTTAACATGGAGAGACTTATTAGGTCTGCTGAAGGACCTAGTCTGAGCAGGGAGTTTGAAGAACTACTCAAAGCCTTAAAAGCTTCTCTTAACAACAATCACTTCACATATAAAAAGGCCCTGGACAAGACAATTAATTTCATAAGAGTGATCAAGGTCAATAAGGATAACTTTCTGGAAGAGAAGATAATGGTTAATGCAAATGACTCAGGGACAGACAGATGTATGCAGGTGTCCCTCAACTACCTTGTATTAAGGAGGGCATCTGAGTTAGACATCTTTATCAGCAAAGTTAGAGCTATAACTCGTGAAGATATCATGTTGTTAACTACACTGAGAGATGCTCAAGTAGCTGCCTTTCTAGAAGCATATCTACAGCCAAGCAAGGGTATAGCATACATCTGTCCCACCACCAGACAACTCGGAAATTTTTAGATCCCCAAACATTGTGTCATGAGCAACAAGAAGCTTATCATGATCCTAGGAACTAGCTTAAAAGCTACGAAAAACAAGAACAATGATGACATGGAAATGATAAAGCTACTGAGGAGATATCTGGAAAATGCAGAAGCCAACTTGCCCAAAACACAGTTCAACAAGGATGACTTGGATGATGATGAGCAGAAGAAGAATGATCAAAATCCTTATGGATCAAATCCTAGTCAGTCCATTGAGCCATTTGGGAGCAACGGTGGAGAGAAGAAGAAGGAGGATGTTAGGTCCAAATATACATACAGAGGGGGGGTGAATGTATGTTTTTCGTTTTTCGTTAATTAATTACAGCGGATAATAAATCTCGAAAATGAAATAAACAAACACTAAGAGATTCACGGAATAATTCTTTTTATTAAGAAATTAAACCGTAAAGGTTTGCTTACAACTCCGAATATAAATAATTCGAAGCAACAAATATAGAGAGAACCAAAATAATAGCAATCAATTTGGGGTTCTATCTATCACTCTAAAAATTCAAAATCTATCAAAAGATATTAAATACAATCAAGAGAGCTTTAAATAATGTGTGTTACAAGTTTGTAAGGCTTTAATGGTGTGAAATAAATTGGGCAGCACTTCTAACCTTAATTTCAATAAATGAAATCAACTAACTCTACAAAAAATTCTGCAGAGTTTTAATGGTGTTTTGCTGAGAAGTGTTTTTCCAATCTGCTATAAATTTGGTTTTGTAGTGGTAGAATTGTAGGAGAGATAAAATGAGGCCACGTGGATAATTTTTATCCATCTATTTGAAGTGGCACTTGCAAGATTAATTCTGTGGCGATCAAGTGTGTCTGTGTTGATTTCTGTGGCGACCGGATAGAATTGTGTAGCAGCCTTTTCCTTAGTAAATTATATCACCTATGGTGACCTCTTCTTTGACATATGTGGTGACTACAAATAGCAGTGCATTTCTTTTGATTCAATCGAATACCCAAGGAAGCAGACAGGAGGTTTCATGCATGCGGTGAACAGGGTGGAGGATCGCAATACGTGGCATGCATGCGCAAGTTGCAGCCGCCTTTTGCTTTACAAAATTTCATATGTGGCGACTTTGAGAGAAAAGAACAATTACATGCAATTGTACCACATGCAGCTGACTTCTTATTGTACCAGTTTATTGATTATTTGTTTCTTCTGATTTTAACAAAGCGCGGGCCACCCCAAGTGCATGCCACGCGCAGGAAACACAGAATCAAGCCAGGCGTTTGAGCCACACGCGCCCCTATGCGCTGCAGAAAAGAAGTCGACAGCACCTGCCATTTTTCTAAATCTTGTACTTCATTTCTTTTGCTTTCTTTTATTTAATCAAACAACAAAAAAAAATGAAGCTGTTGTACGAGTCCTGAAGCTGCCATATTCAATATCTTGTACAAATTCATTCTTTTGTTTGAATGAATTTGTACCCCTTTAATTGGCTGACAAATTTAGTTCAGGAATAATAAAATATTTATTTGATGTAAAATGAATAAATAAATAAATAAGATTTTGATTTTATTTATTTATTTATTTAAACTTTAAACATTAATTTTATTTTCCAAAAATTAAATATTGATATTAAATTAAATAAATAAATATTTTGAGATTCATTTAATAAAAATTAATTTTTAATTTATTTATTTTAAAATCAAATGTGATATTAAATTAAATAAATAAATGATTAATTTTTATTTATTCATCTAATAAAATCAGTCATTGATTTAAAAATAAATCCAGTAAATCCTCATGTGGTACTCCTCTGTATCTGCAGGTCTTCTAATCTCCGGGATTTGTAACTCAAAATATTTCAGACTCCTCGAATACAAAAACCACTTAACATTCTTCCTAAAAATAATACTCCGTTTCCTTTCATGGATCACTAAAGTCTAGTGCATGGGTCCGGTTCACAACGACTAGTTCCACTATCAGGCCTTTGTATTATACCCGTACAAACCACTGTTAAGTCTTCTACCAAATATAACCAACTACACTAGGAATCCTTGAGGTCTTCACACTGATTCTGACAACTGCTTCGAATGACTCCAACCTTATTACTCTGATGCCTGAACATATTAATGAACTTCATACGGATCACTGTTGACATCTTCTTCACTGCAGCTAACAGAACCTTTTGTGCCTATACCCAATAACCAATATGTACTGATCCCAGTATAACATAGAATATTTCAAAGTCCTTGTTATATGTTGAGTTATCCAAACCAGTATTGTTGAGATAAACATACAGCTTCAATCTTGCTCAACAATCTCCCCTATTTGACTGTTACATCTGACGGTCAAATAATAATGGAGAAGCAACAGTTTGGAGGATAACTCAACTAACCTTATCCAAAAATCTTCAATCAGCTTTCAACTTTCAATCCGGGACATGCAAATAATACTATCTTATATCTATCGCATCTTCTATAAGCATTCAGCTTCAGCAGAGAACAGATTCTTCTCTCCCTTATGTAAAGTTGCAAATAGACACGTCTTCCAAATATTGTTTTTAATAATCTTCAAATCTTCCCATAAAGAACATAGAAAACATTGTGGAATCCAAAACCAAAACCCAATAATCTCTCCCCTAAGATGAAGAATCTCTTCCTTAGTACAATAAAGTTAGAAATCCCTCTTTGTTAGGTCCCAATTTGTTTGTAGAAGGGGGGGGGTTGAATACAAACAGTACCAAATAATCGAATAAATGCGGAATAAAAAAATGTGAAACAAAATTCAAGTTAAATAAAAATATTATTAAACTTGAAAGGTGTTACAACAACTGTATCGATTACAAGGTATTAATCTCAAATCAATTATCACAAATCTAGAATAAATTCGACATGAACTTTTTCTATTTTTGCAATAATTAGAATCAAATGCTAAACGCGATTTGAGATTAAGTTCTAGGGATTTTGATCCGCTAGATTGTTACACAAGAACAAGATAAAGATTTCTAGTTGATTGGATTTAACTTTGCAATCTAGAAATTGATCTTTGAATTTCAGCAGAGAACAATGAAATATTTCTTAGGCGGCTGCTGTGTTCTTGTATTTGACTTGTGTATTGGATGGATAATTGAGTTGAATGACTCTCTGCTTCTTTTTAATCAACAACCGAATAGAATTGAATTGGCAAGACAATCCTGAGCTCAGCAAGACAATCGGTAGGACAATGGATTGAACTAGCAAGACAATCTGAATGAACTAGCATGACAATCAGAATGAACTAGCATGACAATCTCCTTCCTAGTGTAACTTTCGGTGAGACTATTGAAAATGGCCTAGCATGACAATCGGTATGATAATCCTGATTGTCATGCTAGTTCATTTTCAATAGTCTTGCTGATTTAAGATTGAATTTAATCCAATTAAACTTCTGAAAATTCCTAAAATTAATTCTGAATTAATTAATCAATTAATTTAATTAATCAATAAATTAATCTTTGCAGATATAATTTATTTACTTAATTAAATTATATGACTTAATTAATTAATAGAGAATTAATACTAACCCTGAGCAACATCCATTCTTCTGAATATCTTCTGAAAATCACTGAGAATTATGAATCAATTCCGCCACTTCAACGTTGACACTCGATGTACTGTCTGGTTCATGAGTGACTAACTTCCGTGACGTTTCTTCATGTCTTGACTTTGACGCTTTGATTTTCTTCAGATTAAATCCTTGTAATTAATGATACTCTGACGAGATCTCTGTCACTTGATTAAATCCACGATCTTGATTTATATCACTGAGGCATGATCAACTTCTTGAACTTCTTCCAGTGAATTAACTCCTCAAGTCTGTAGATGAACCTTGTTTCTGAATCCTTTGACAGATATTACTTTGCGAGATCTCTCTGACGGTCGATCCACTATTTACTTATTACATTCTTATTTGAGTTGAGTTGAATCCTCGAATATACAAATAGGTCTATGACATATGACTTACAATCTCCCCCTATTTGTTTGTTAGACAATAACACACAAATACCTAGAGGATAACTCAACTAACAAATAAGAAAAAGATATAAATATACATGCAAAGTAAATAGTAGAAAAGTTCTGGATGAGATTTAACATTTTCCAGATTCCAAGTAGATGTTCCTCTAGACTGAACATATCTTCAAGTAGTTCCATCTTTATTTGTACAACCACATTTCCTGTTGAGAAGCCCATATCTCTTGCTTCTCCCCCTATGAGAATCAACTGATTAAAGAAGATCATCTTCGTTTTACCACCTCTCCCGTACAATAGGATCCGCAGATAAAAACCAATGGTACTCCCCTAACTGCTTCTTCCCTTACTAGGAAATCACCTTGTGTTTACCACCTCTCCCGTACAATAGGATCCGTAGTTGGAAACAACAATGCTGTGGTGTAGTGTACATTTTTAGGATCTTTTTCTTCCTTCCTGCTATTTCTCCCCCTTAGTTGAGGAATCCTCCAAACTATTACTTAAGCTTTTATCTCCCCCTTAAAGAAGGAATGTATGCCGTCGTCTGAAGAAGTTCTCATATTTCACTTGGTTGGAAAAGAAATAACAAGTAGTTTCTCTTTCTTCCTCACTGTGAGTGTGTGATTCTGTTTAGTGTACCTCACATGTGTTTCACTCTTCTCTCCACTCGTGTTTACACTCATTCTCACAAGTGTATCACTCTTCTCTCATAGCTCCATAATCCAGCTGTACCTGCAAGGAAAATCACCTTAGCCATCCTTAAGGAGGTCATAGGTGGTGCAATGGGAGTTCGCAAATTCCCATCCTTGTTAAACTCGTCAGATGAATCTGAGTCATAATCTACAAGTTGCTAGTTTCCCTTTTAGGGTTCCAGATTTGAATTCTGGGAAGGTAAACAATGATCCAAAGAATTTAGCATAAAGATCACAGTTCCCTTCTAATGCCTGTGAAGACATTTCCTTGTGACTCATCAGGTAATATCTGAATCATTGTCAACAAGTTGCCGATCTGCGCCTATGTCAGATCCACTATCCGCAGATGCATCCAGGGGATTTAAGCCTGGGGAGGTAGACACTGACCACTGACATATGGCTTTTGGATCAGTATCCTCTCCTAACACCTGTAAAGGCAATTGGTCCACTAACGAACCTTGAACAATCGAATCTGACCTTAAAATGGTCGAAACTCTTGTTTCCGTCAACTCATCCTTTGTGTGTGTAACCTCTCCTTGTGCATCAAGAATTTATTATGTTTGAAGTGGTGACACTACATCGGATACCTTGGCCGACAGGCAAAATTCAATAGACTCACCCTGTTGAGAGAATGAATCTAGTAACTGTTTTTGTGCCTTTTCAGCCATTATATCTTTTTGAGAAGATGTATGGGGGCTAGCAGTTGTCTCGGTTTAAATACTACTCATCTATGTATGAGACAGAGCTACTGGGTTGACTACAGAACCTTCCTTATGTGGTGCACTAGGCACTATCTCCCTCACGCTCATTCATACTACTTTTAGTGGTAAAAGAGTGTTGGTTGGTTCTGTTTTTGTGTTTGTCTTTACAGTCTGGGATAGACGTTGTGGGTTTTCAACCTCATGACTGTCAATGAAAGAAAGTCATTGGAGACTGAACCTGTATCATAGAACATATGGTAATAGAGAGAAAATGATTTACAATAGTGATTTCAAAAGATTTTACATGAAATAAGAAATCACTAATGTAGAAAGAAGTTTAATTTTTGTTTTTCAAAATGAATGAGTTTTTGATAAAACATTGATCACTTAGGGTAAAGTCTAAGTAATTCTCATTCATGTCAAAAGCTTACAAATATCTGCAATATAATGTTAACAACATATCATTGACCGATACTTGTCAAGTACTTTAGATACTAATTGTTATGTTGCATAATCAATATACCACTGCACATATAAAACAATATGTTTGTGCCTAGTGATAAGATAGTTATTAATATGACGACTCTACTTATTCATATAAAATTATAACTTCTGTTAGAGTGCCATACCATGTCCTTGACGATTGCTTGAGCAGTATACTAGTTCATACCAACCTGAAGTGAGATTGTGAAGAAGAAATTGCATAGTCCAATAGATCTGCAACTGCAAAGTCCATGAACTGTGGTGCATTGACTTCCTCTTTTGACTTACCAACCAGGAGTACACTTGTACACATCTTACTAGAGTACAATTCCAAGTGTAATGTGCAGCAGGTGCTTGATATGTCGTAATATTCTCAAGTCTCGTCACTGGTGCTATATGTTAGATACTGCTTCCTGATAATAACCTAGCACAATATACAAAATTACAATGATAACATTCCCAGCTTGCAAACAGCCATATCCCTCAGATAAACCTTTGCTGTTATCTCCAAAGGTAACCAGGGGGCCAGCTTTCTCAATCCACATTTGATAGCAGGGCTCTATCTCCGGTCATATGTCTTGATGATCCACTGTCAAGAATCCACATTACCGGTTACACCTGTTTAATGCCCTGCACTACAAATGGATTAGACCTTCTTCGGAACCCAAACTTGGTTGGGCCTGGCATACTTGTAAAACTGTCCTTTGTCAGGCAAAACAACATTTTTAATTTTAATTGTCTCAACTTTCTCAATGACTGAACATTTGACCTTGTAAACAGCCTTAACAAATTTCTGTTTAAGCTTAGGCACAAATGTCTCCTTTCTAGCCTTAGAAGGACTGGCAGTCTTAGACCTATCATGCTTCTTGTTATTCACATGCTGACGAGGAGTAGTCTTATCATTAGACACATGCTTACCATTAAAATAAGCATACATCATATTAAAAGCACAAGACATACAATTAGAAACACCACATGCTTTATGAGAGTGATTAACAGCAGGCAATTTATGCATGGTAGACATGGCATTTTTGTTAACCAACTCATGTATGTCTGAGTTAGTCTCAGTTGCTTTCACAACTTTGACTGGAACTTTCGACACACTTGACTTGGAAACAACCTTCTCATTAGCAAGATCTTCAGCACGTATTTCTTCTTGAATAACAGAAGAGGTCACATCAAATGGTTCAGCAATTGATGCTTTATAGAGGGGTTCATCAACACCCTTAAGCACATGTGGTACTTCCCTCCCTTTAGCACAGACATGAGGAGGGGAGTTTATGCCTAATTCTCCAATAGCAGCATTGTAATCATATCCTATTCCAGATGTTTGATTAACAGCTTGCTTACTGTAGAACTCTTTAGCCTTCGAACAAGAATTGAAGTAGGCTCTAACCTTAGTCTCAAGACCGGTGATCTTGTCTTTGAGAATAGTTTCGAGTTTTCTATAACAGTCAACTCTATTCTCTAGAAAAGATACCTGTTCTTTTAATTTGTCTTGATTAATATGCACAAGTCTTAATTCATTGACCTCTTTCTCAAGGTCTGTGATCTTTAAACTTAACAGTTCATTATCACGACGTGCACAATCTAAGTTACCTCTTAGATGATAAACCATTTCAGCATCAGAAAGTTTTACCTCTATTCTTGATGATGAAGCTTTTCCATCAATAGCCATAAGAGCAAGATTTCCTTCATCTTCATCTTCACTGTCAGTATCATCCCAGCTTCTTCCCTTTGCCAGATAAGCCCTTTCAGAGTTCTTTCTTACTTGCTTTGGCTTCCTACATTCTGTGGCAAAGTGTCCCAACTCATTGCAGTTATAGCATCTAATGGTGCTCCGATCAACCATCCCTGTTTGGTACCCACCACTGCTGGTGTTAGAGGATGAAGATCCACCTTTCTGGAATTTGTTGTAGTTGGACTTGTACTTAAGCTTGGGATTCCTCCTGAATCTGATATTAGAGAATCTCTTGACAATTTGGGCCATTGATTCATCTTCCAATTGCTCCAGCTCTTCCAAGGAATAAAAATCATCACTTGATTGATTTGTAGTAGGAGGATCATATTCTGCTACTAACTCATTTTCCTCACCCTTGGAAAACTGTACCATTCTTTCTAACTGTTGAGATTGTTGTTGTTGTTGACCTTCAGCTACAAGTGCAGTAGATGTGCTGACCATTCTATCATTCCCGTAGACTTCCTTCTGTTGAATCTGCTCCAACTCATAGGTTTTTAACACTCCATAGAGCCTGTCCAAAGAAATCTCACTCAGATCTCTAGCTTCTCTAATGGCAGTGATTCTATGTTCAAGATGAGCTGGCAGTGTTAAAAGGAACTTTTTGTTGACCTCCCTGATTGAATAATACTTTCCATTGATGTTCAGGTTGTTGATCAACGCATTGTACCTCTCAAACACTTCAGTAATTCCTTCTCCTGGATTTGATTTGAAATGTTCATATTCAGAGGTTAGGATTTCCAACTTGTTCTCCCTAACTTCCTCTGTGCCTTCATTAATTACCTCAATAGTTTCCCACGTGTGTTTAGAATTTTTACAGTTCATCACATGTCTGTTCATCAAGGGATCAAGGGAATCAATTAATATTAATTGAAGGCTGGCATCCAAGGAGGCTTCTTCCTTCTCAGCAGGAGTAAAATCTTCAGGCTCTTTTGGATAGGTTCTAGCTTCAGTAGTCACCACACCATCTATTATTACCTCCGGTTCAATAACCATCGGAGTTTTTATACCCTTCTTTAACAAGTTTGAATATTTAGGATTTGCAACTTGTAAAAATAATAGCATCTTCTTCTTCCACATGATATAATTCTCTTTATCAAATTGTGGAATTTTAACGGTTCCAACTTTATGTGAAGTCGTTATGAATTTTTGAATAAATAAAAATTCAAGGAGTTGAAAAATCACAAAAGTCTAGGATCTTGATTTGTTCGTTAATCAGAAGGCTCTGATACCAATTGTTAGGTCCCAATTTGTTTGTAGAAGGGGGGGTTGAATACAAACAGTACCAAATAATCGAATAAATGCGGAATAAAAAAATGTGAAACAAAATTCAAGTTAAATAAAAATATTATTAAACTTGAAAGGTGTTACAACAACTGTATCGATTACAAGGTAGTAATCTCAAATCAATTATCACAAATCTAGAATAAATTCGACATGAACTTTTTCTATTTTTGCAATAATTAGAATCAAATGCTAAACGCGATTTGAGATTAAGTTCTAGGGATTTTGATCCGCTAGATTGTTACACAAGAACAAGATAAAGATTTCTAGTTGATTGGATTTAACTTTGTAATCTAGAAATTGATCTTTGAATTTCAGCAGAGAACAATGAAATATTTCTTAGGCGGCTGCTGTGTTCTTGTATTTGACTTGTGTATTGGATGGATAATTGAGTTGAATGACTCTCTACTTCTTTTTAATCAACAACCGAATAGAATTGAATTGGCAAGACAATCCTGAGCTCAGCAAGACAATCGGTAGGACAATGGATTGAACTAGCAAGACAATCTGAATGAACTAGCATGACAATCAGAATGAACTAGCATGACAATCTCCTTCCTAGTGTAACTTTCGGTGAGACTATTGAAAATGGCCTAGCATGACAATCGGTATGATAATCCTGATTGTCATGCTAGTTCATTTTCAATAGTCTTGCTGATTTAAGATTGAATTTAATCCAATTAAACTTCTGAAAATTCCTAAAATTAATTCTGAATTAATTAATCAATTAATTTAATTAATCAATAAATTAATCTTTGCAGATATAATTTATTTACTTAATTAAATTATATGACTTAATTAATTAATAGAGAATTAATACTAACCCTGAGCAGCATCCATTCTTCTGAATATCTTCTGAAAATCACTGAGAATTATGAATCAATTCCGCCACTTCAACGTTGACACTCGATGTACTGTCTGGTTCATGAGTGACTAACTTCCGTGACGTTTCTTCATGTCTTGACTTTGACGCTTTGATTTTCTTCAGATTAAATCCTTGTAATTAATGATACTCTGACGAGATCTCTGTCACTTGATTAAATCCACGATCTTGATTTATATCACTGAGGCATGATCAACTTCTTGAACTTCTTCCAGTGAATTAACTCCTCAAGTCTGTAGATGAACCTTGTTTCTGAATCCTTTGACAGATATTACTTTGCGAGATCTCTCTGACGGTCGATCCACTATTTACTTATTACATTCTTATTTGAGTTGAGTTGAATCCTCGAATATACAAATAGGTCTATGACATATGACTTACACTCTTCTTAGTTACAGAATGACTATCAGTCCATAATCTCTTTATAATCTCTCCCCCTTAGTTGAGTAATCCTTCAAAATGTATTCATAGTGAAACCTTAGGATCAACCAACCAAGTGAAGAGACTATTTGGTAACCATTCCTCACAATGCAAGTGTGTGATTTTTGTTTAGTGATCTCACATTGTGTTTCACTTCACTCTACACTCAAGTGTTTGTCACTCAGTCTCACAGTGTGTCACTCACTCAAAGCTCCAAACATCCAAGTGTACCTGCGAGAAAATCCTTTTTATAGAAAATTTGCCTTCCACCTTCAAGGATGGAAACTCCCAGTCAAGAGATTCAGAAATGTTCCTTCTGAGAGGGGAAATTAGGAGTCTTTTAAGTGGCAGAATTCCTGATATCCCTCAACTTTCATGAAAAAGTATACCTTATAAAATCATCAGTTGATATCCGAGTCAAAACCAGTTCCAAATTTGAATTCTGGGAAGATAACCAATGATCAATGATATGCCATTAGGGATCAAAGATTTCTTCTGAAGTCTGTGAGGACTTATTAAAGTAACCAACCACGATCATATATTTTTATTCAAAATCAGAGATAAAGATTAGAACATGACCCAGGATTTCAACCTATTGCCATTGACCTTGATATGGTTTGACAATGACTGTTGCGTCAATACCTTCCTTGTGTGTGTGAATCTCACATGTGCATTGAAAACATTTTAATCAAGGAGTAGTGACTCTTACACAGATGCCCTGGCTAACAGGCGAATTTTCAATAGATAACATTCTGTTAGGAGAATGCACCTAGTAACTGTTTATATGCCTTTTTCAGCTCTATATCCTTTTGAGAGAATACAGATGAGCTTACAGATGTCTCAGGTTATAGATACTCCACTTCTTTGTGAGAGACAGAGCTGTAGGGTTGACCTTTCCTTCCTTATGTGGTGCTTCTTAGCACTATCTCCCTCATTCTCAACATAACTCCAAAACCAAATGGTAATTTTATCTGATCACTGAGTTGATATCTCAAATTAAGCGAATCAGAGCAAAATATTGGGGATGTATCAGAGTAAGGTAATGGAATACTATTTGAGAGGTATTTGGTTCTAATAACTTGGGTTAGAACCTATGAGGTTTGATAGGCTCTTAGTCGATTCCTAAAACCAATGAGGGTGTTAAAGATCACAAACATCCGAAGTATAATATCAGAGAATCTGATGATCAGGAACAGAGTGATTTCAGAACCAGATGTCTTTTACCTTTACTTACCACAATATGGATTCATGAAGGATGTCTCAGATGATCATGCTTTCTGATTCTTTTGACAATGCTACTCAGATAAATCTCATTAACTCAAAACAATTCTAAGTTAGTCCAATACAGATCAATACTATAGAGGAAAGAGATGAACAATATTTTAAGCTTATAAGACTTGTATAAGTTAATCAGAGTATAAGAAATATATCAGGATCAAATATCCAGAACAAAACATAAGCATAGCAAGATCATCAGAGTTACACACAGAGGCAACATATAAGTCATAAAATCAATCATATTATAACTTATTACTAGTTATGCTGCATATTTATTCTAGCACAAAAAATACAGAGTTATTCTAGTATGAACATAGAATCAGAGTGACCAAGGAATCTGTTGTCAGAGTTACCTAGGGTCTGAAACTCAACAATCATACAGAATTACTCAGAAAACATAATATAATCACACAAGACATAATCAGTGTACTCAAATTAGTTGCACAGGATCTAAAACAGGATCTGAACCTATAATCAGAGTTATGACAAGATCACAGATAAGATTACAGGATCTAGAATCAGAATGCAAAGAAAATGAGATGTGTGTGTGTGAGCTAAAATAAATATCAATATCAAGAGTGTTTGCATCAGAGTAAACATATAACATGTAAACATTGAAATAACTCATATATTGCATCAAAAACTCTAACTTACTTACCACTAGCATATAACATGTAACACTTGGTAATCAGTTAGCTTCAAAACAAGTTTACAAACATGAATATATATAATAAATAGATATATAAACTTACTTTCCCCTCATAGCATCATCATTGGGGTAGTAGAGTTTACCCGCACCAAATTATATTTGTTGATTTCCAATTAATTGGACAAATTTAATATGCCAAGTTCACTAACCAACTTATTGAAGATAACTTCATCAAGTGGTTTCGTGAAAATGTCTGCAATTTGGTCCGTTGTGGGAATATAATGAAGTTCCACAATTCTATTTATTATATGCTCTCGAATGAAATGATACCTTATATCAATATGTTTGGTCCTTGAATGCTGAACAGGGTTGTTTGAGATTGCTATGGAACTTCTGTTGTCACAGTAGATAGGAATATTCTTCAAATCAAGTCCATAGTCTCGGAGTTGATTTCTCATCCAAAAAAGTTGAGAACAGCAGCTACTGGCAGCAATGTATTCCGCTTCAGCAGTAGATGTAGAAACTGAATGCTGCTTCTTACTAAACCAAGAAACCAATCTTCTCCCAAGAAACTGTCAGCTTCCTGAAGTACTCTTCCGATCAATCTTACAACCAGCGTAATCAGAATCTGTATAGCTGATGAGATCAAAGCCCGTATCTTTAGGATACCAGATACCTAGATTAGGTGTACCCTTCAGATATCTGAAAATTCTTTTAACAGCTATCATATGAGATTCCTTCGGATCAGCTTGGAACCATGCATACAAGCATGTAGCAAACATAATATCTGGACGACTCGTAGTCAGGTAGAGTAATGATCCAATCATGCCTCGATAATAAGTGATGTCCACCATCTTACTAGAATTATCTTGATCAAGTTTTGTGGCAGTTGCCATCGAAGTCTTTGCAGGTATTGAGACTTCCAACTGATATGTCTTCAGAAGATCTCTGATGTACTTCGTTTGAAAAATGAAGATACCATCTGATTTCTACTCACTTGTAATCCAAGGAAGTAGCTCAACTCACCCATCATACTCATCTCATACCTACTGTGCATAAGCTTAGCAAACCTTGCACAAAGTGCATCATTCGTAGACCCAAATATAATGTCGTCAACATAGACTTGCACAAATATGGTATCATCTTTATGATTCTTATGAAATAGAGTCTTATCTATGACACCTCTAGTGAAACCATTTTCAAGAAGAAATTCTGAGAGAGTGTCATACCATGTTCTCGGCGCTTGCTTTAGACCATAAAGAGCCTTGAAGAGAAAATAGACAAAATCTTCAAACTCAGGATCTATGAAACCAGGGGGTTGCTCCACATAGACCTCTTCTTCAAGCTCACCATTCAGGAAAGCACTTTTCACATCCATCTGATATACCTTGAAGTTTGAATATGCTGCAAATGCTAAAAACATCCTGATGGCTTCAAGTCTAGCAACTAGTGCAAATGTCTCATCGTAGTCAATCCCTTCTTCTTGAGAGTATCCCTTAGCAACCAGTCTCACCTTGTTCCTTGTTACAATTCCATCTTCATCAAGCTCTTTTCTCGAAAACCCATTTAGTGCCAATCACTGATTTGTCTTTAGGTCTAGGTACAAGCTTCCACACTTTCTATCATTCGAATTGATTGAGTTCCTCTTGCATAGCAATCACCCAATCAGGATCTCCAAGAGCTTCATCTACTTTCTTTGGCTCCATTTGAGATAGAAACCCAGAATAGAAACATTCATTTGCTATAGCTCTTCTATTCTTGACCCCACTGTCAAGATTACTAAGTATCAAGTTCTGAGGGTGGTTTTTACTCCATACTCTATGTCTTGGTAGACTATCCTTTGATGACTCAGCATTTCCGGAATTGTGTTGTGTCTGACTACTGGATCCTTGTTCTGCTCCCCCTGAGTTGTTGCCAACTTGATCTACAGAATCTGAAGCCTGAGGACTGGTCCCTGAGATAGTTTGACTTGTCTCATGACCATTACCTTCAGAATCCGCATCAAAATTATGATCATCAGGATCATTGCCATTGTAATTATTGTTTGGAATAGCTTCAGGTTCATCTTTTCCATCAGAAAGATCTTCAACATCAAGATTATCACTGTCATCTTCCTTCTGAATACTTGGGAGCTTGGCGTCATCAAATGTTACATTAAGGCTTTCCACAACCTTTTGATCACTAATCACATACACCCTGTAAGCCTTTTACTCCAGAGAATAGCCCAAAAAGATACCTTCTTCAGCTTTAGCATCAAACTTTCCAAGATGCTCATCGTCCTTAAGCACAAAGCACTTTCCTCCAAACACGTGAAAGTATTTCACTGATGGTTTCTTGTTTGCCATTAACTCGTAAGGAGTCTTCTCATATATCTTGTTGATCAGGATTTTGTTTTGAGTATAGCATACAGTGTTAACGGCTTCAACCCAAAAGTAAATAGGAAGATTGGCTTCATTAAGCATAGTCCTGGCAGCTTCAATCAATGCTCGATTCTTCCTCTCAACCACTCCATTTTGTTGTGGAGTCCTTGGTGCTGAAAAATGTCTTGAGATGCCCTTCTCAACACATAAATCATTTAGCTTTGCATTTCTGAATTTTGTTCCATTATTTGATCTGATTGTTCACACAGGCACTCCAGCTTCTAACTCAATCTTATTGATGTGATCAATAATCATATTAGGTGCTTCATTATTTGAATGTAAGAATAACACCCATGTGTATCTGAAATAGTCATCAACAATCACTAAGCCATATTTCTTTCTTGACATAGACATGACGTTGACGGGACCAAACAAATCCATGTGAATGAGTTGTAGTGGTTCAGTGATGTCAGTCATTGTCTTCTTCTTGTGTGATGTCCTCTTTGACTTTCCCTTCTCACATGCTTCACTAAGTCCATTCCATCTCGGGCAATTCTCTCACCAATTCCCTCTTAACCACAAAATTCATGGTCTTGAAGTTCAAGTGGGAGAGCTTCTTATGCCATAACCAACTTTCATCTAGAGAGGCTTTATTGTAGAAACACATTACTTGACCATCTGTAGAATTCTATTCAGCTACGAACAAATCACCCTTTCTAACTCCATTGAGAGTTAGCTTTTCATTCTTCTGATTAGAGATTAAACACTTCTCTTTCTTGAACAACACTTCACATCCTTTGTCACATAATTTACTGATACTGAGAAGATTGTGCATAAGACCTTCAACCAGAGAGATTTCTTTAATGATGACATTTCCAATTTCCAAACATCCATATCCTGTAGTATAACCTTTGTTGTCATCTCTAAAAGTAACCACTGGGCCAGCTTTCTCAACCACCTTTGATAGCAGGGCTCTATCTCCAGTCATATTCCTTGAACATCCACTGTCCAGAATCCACACGACCTTTTTCTTCTTAACGCCCTGTAAACAAAGATGATTAAGTTTTCTTTGGTACCCAAACTAAGTTGGGTCCAGAAGACTTAGAAGCATTTGAATATATAACATTTTTCTTCACAGAATTTACAGTCTTAACAGTTTTTGTTTTATCATTGACTATTTCCTTGTCACTTTCAGAAGCACCAACAGACTTGCTCTTGGGCTTGGTGACAGGTGCCACTTTCCTAGCTTTAGGAGGGCTTACATTCTGTAATTTACCAGTGTTCTTACTAACATGCTTATCATGATCATGAGATGTATTATGTGAGTGTGTGGAATCAAGATAAGTGTGCATGAAAGATACTACACATGGCATGCAAACAGATTTATCACACTTAGAAACTTTAGGCATTTTAGGCATGTTATGAACATAAGCATTCTTAACATTGTCTACTTTAACCTTTCTACAAGCATGTGTAAGGTGACCAGTAGGGATGGTAAAATAATCCGATCCGACGGATATCCGATCTGAAACCCAAAATTTTGGATATACCGAACCCAACTTTTTGGATTTGGATATAGATTTAATTTTTAAACCCGAAAATTTTTGGATTTGGATTTGGATATTAGGTATACCGATCCGAAACCCTATCCGAAATCCGAAACGCTATCCAAACCCGATCCGAACCCGAAATCCGAAAAAACCCAAACTATTAAATATATATACATATATATATTAATTATATATATATAATATTAGAATTTTATTTATTACACATTATAATATTATATAAAATATATATATATTCTATAATTTACCTTCTACATATTATTATATAATTTTTAGAACATATATTTTTATATTTATGTTTAAAATTAACTAATTATAAAGTTTAATGAAATATAATTATTCAATCATTTAAATGGGTGATAAGTTTTATAAGGTTAACAAAACATGTTTTAGTAATAAATCTAAAAAATTGGGTATCAATTGAGTTAATTTTTTAAATATTAGCTATACATAAAATAACACAATTAATGATGTGGTGGAGTGGTTGAAAATGACACATTAAAACTCTTTCTCTACAAGTCGTGTGTTCGATCCCAAGCACTTACAATATCAATAATTATACAAATTTTCAGACTTCGGGTTTCGAGTTCGGATATAAATATCCAATTCAAGAAATTTCGGGTTTCGGGTATACCCGAATCTGATCCGAAATCCGATGAACCGGGTTCGGGTATTCATTTTCGGGTATTTTTCAGGTTCGGGTCGGGTTCGGGTATGGATAAAATTTTTGGATTTTGATATGGATTCTGCAATACCCGATCCGACCCGATTGCCATCCCTAGTGACCAGCAGAATCACAGTTATTACATAACTTCCTAGGGGCATTAGTTCCTATCATCCCATTTCTACTTCTATTCTTCTTATTCTTGGATGTAAAACCTAGTCCGGGAAAAGATAAGTCATAATCACTAGCAACAAACATAGGTTTCTTTGCCTATTGTCTCCTTGAGAGCTCGAGATCCTCAACAAGCATCTCATGATGAATATAAAGATTATCTTCATCAAAGGGCTTAACAGTAGCTTTCTTAAAAAGAGGCTTCTTAGCTTCTTTAAGAACATGAGGTGTACTAGAGGGATTAACAACTTTCTCTACTGGCTCATTTTCAACTACTTGTTTCTTAGAAGCTTTTCTAAGTTCGTCGTAGTCTAAGCCTATCCCAACTTTTCCACCTACTACTTGATCAGCTATGAGCTTCTTAGCAAGATTTGCAGAATCAATAAAAGCATGCAATTTAGTTTCTAATTCTGCATTATTGCTCTTAAGCTCTTTCTCTGTCTCAAGGTGCCTAGTAATCTTAAGCTCTAAATATCTATTGGTTTGCTTAAGATTCTCAACACTGACCCTATCTAGAACTAACTTATCATTTTCATCTTTAACTTTCTTTAGTTCTACTGTAAGGTCTTCGACATCAAACAAAGTACATCTTAGTGTAGTACTAACGTTTCTATACACTTCTTTTATGGAATCATGTTGTTCAATACATTCCTTTTTATTGCATCATGCCTTAAGATAGTGATGAGAAACATCATTTCCATGTACTAGGACAGTCTTCCTGAAGGCGACACAGTGATCATTCTCACACAATTTATCTGGAGGTAAAGCACGAATAATTGGAAATGTTACCTGAGAAGAAGATTTTGCCATCAATGCTAGATTTCCATATTGCTCTTCTTCATCATCAGTGTCATCCCAGCTCTTCCCTTCAGCTATATAAGATTTCACTGGATACTTCCTTGAGCTACCTGAGTCCTTCTTCTGATAAGCTTTGCCTTTATCCCTTGAATGTTGAGGCTTCCTACATTCAGTGGCAAAGTGCCCAACCTCATCACAATTATAACATCTGAACTTACTTCTATCAATCATCCATGTCTTGTAACCTGATCCAGAAGATGAACTTGACCTCTGACCGCGATTGCTGCTTCCAGAACCCCTAAAGCCTTGCTTCATTCTAAACCTGATGTTACTGAACATCCCAGCTAAGTTGGCCATAGTAGGATTTTCCATACTTTGCAGCTCCTCAGTGGTGTAGTAATTACTTGGATTTCCAGAGAGGTTTCCATCATCCATCTCAGCTTCAAAGAGCGTTTCAGCTTTAGACTTAGGCTTTTCAACAGTGATGTCAATCTCTTTGATTCCACTGGCTACAAGAGCAGTTGTCTTGAGTATTTCAGCATTCTTGTTATCAACTGTGCCACTACCATAGATAATTTTCCTTTGTCCTTGCTCCATTTCATGAGTCTTCAGCTTACCATACAATTTTTCAAGTGTCATGGTTTCAAAGTCAACACGCTAACGAACAGACGAAGCCTTGTTCTCTAAGTGGTGAGGTAGGACTAGCATAAACTTCCTGTTGACTTCTCTCTGAGGATAAGTCTTGCCATGGATAGTTAGTTCATTTAACAGCTTGTTCAGTTTTTCAAACACTTGAGTAATACTTTCTCCAGTCAAGGACTTAAAGGCCTCATATTGTGAAGTCAAGATGTCCAATCGATTCTGCTTGACATCTTCAGTTCCTTCCATAAGCAGTTCTATGGTTTCCCACATGTGCCTTGCACTCTCACAGACCATAATTTGGTGACTCATGTCATCATCCATCGAATCCACCAAAATAAGTTGTAGGCCTTCCTCTAGATCTATCAGTTCTTTGTCACGTGCACTCCATTCAGCTTCAGGACATGACATTATCATATTAGGCAACTTCGGATGATCCTTCATTGGCACATGTCGTCCTTCTCTTAACACTCTCATATACTCTGGATTCGACGCCCGAATATACAATAGCATTTTCTTTTTCCATAGATTATATCTCAATTTATCAAACTGAGGAACCTTGATACTGCTAACTTTCTGAGAACTCATCTTTTCAGATCTGAGAAAAATTCGCAATAACTCATCTCAAAATACGATAAACCAGTCAGTCAACAATACCAAACCAGTCAAGTCAAAACTAACAAATCCAATTCAGATCTACACACCGAAAGCACTCCCAGACTCCGTACAACCAAAATCAACAATAAAACTTGCTAATCTAAAGGATCAGATCTGTATTTCGATCAACATGCTCCGATACCAACTGTTAGGTCCAAATATACATATAGAGGGGGGTGAATGTATGTTTTTCATTTTTCATTAATTAAGTACAGCGGAGAATAAACCTCAAAAACGAAATAAACAAACACTAAGAGATTCACGGAATAATTCTTTTTATTAAGAAATTAAACCGTAAAGGTTTGCTTACAACTCCGAATATAAATAATTCGAAGCAACAAATATAGAGAGAACCAAAATAATAGCAATCAATTTGGGGTTCTATCTATCACTCTAAAAATTCAAAGCTTCTATCAAAAGATATTAAACACAAGCAAGAGAGCTTCAAAACAATGAGTGTTACAAGTTTGTAAGGCTTTAATGGTGTGAAATAAATTGGGCAGCACTTCTATCCTTAATTTCAATAAATGAAATCAACTAACTCAACAAAAAATTCTGCAGAGCTTTAATGGTGTTTTGCTGAGAAGTGTTTTTCCAATCTGCTGTAAATTTGGTTTTGTAGTGGTAGAATTGTAGGAGAGATAAAATGAGGCTATGTGGAAAATTTTTATCCATGTATTTGAAGTGGCACAGCTTACAAGATTAATTCTGTGGCGATCAAGTGTGTCTGTGTTGATTTCTGTGGCGGCAAGATAGGATTGTGTAGCAGCCTTTTCCTTAGCAAATTATATCATCTATGGTGACCTCTTCTTTGAAATCTGTGGCGACTACAAATAGCAGTGCATTTCTTTTGATTCAATCGAATACCCAAGGAAGCAGACAAGAGGTTTCATGCATGCGGTGAACAGGGTGGAGGATCGCAATACGTGGCATGTACGCGCAAGTTGCAGCCGTCTTTTGCTTTACAAAATTTCGTCTGTGGCGACTTTGAGAGAAAATAACAACTACATGCAATTGTATCACATGCTACTGATTCTTATTGTACCAGTTTATTGATTATTTGTTTCTTCTGATTTCAACAAAGTGCGGGCCACCCCAAGTGCATGCCACGCGCAGGAAATACAGAATCAAGCCAGGCGTTTGAGCCACACGCGCCCCTATGCGCTGCAGAAAAGAAGTCGACATCACTTGCCATTTTTCTGAATCTTGTACTTCTTTTGCTTTCTTTTATTTAATCGAACCAAAAAAAATGAAGCTGTTGTACGAGTCTAGAAGCTGCCATATTCAATATCTTGTACAAATTCATTCTTTTGTTTGAATGAATTTGTACCCCTTTAATTGGCTGACAAATTTAGTTCAGGAAGAATAAAATATTTATTTGATGTTAAAAAAATAAATAAATAAGATTTTGATTTTATTTATTTATTTAATTAAACTTTAACCATTAATTTTATTTTTCCAAAAATTAAATATTGATATTAAATTAAATAAATAAATGTTTTGAGATTCATTTATTCATTTAATAAAAATCAATTTTTAATTTATTTATTTTAAAATCAAATGTGATATTAAATTGAATAAATAAATGATTAATTTTCATTTATTCATTTAATAAAATCAGTCATTGATTTAAAAATAAATCCAGTATATCCTCGGGCTATACTCCTCTGTATCTGCAGGCCTTCTAATCTCTGGGATTTGTACCTCAAAATATTTCAGACTCCTCGAATACAAAAACCACTTAACAGTGTTCCTAAAAATAATACTCTGTTTCCTTTCACGGATCACTGACGTCTAGTGCATGGGTCTGGTTCACAGATGACTAGTTCCGCTCTCAGGCCTTTGTATTATACCCGTACAAACCACTGTTAAGTCTTCCACCAAATTTAACCAACTACACTAGGAATCCTTGAGGTCTTCACACTGATTCTGAAAACTGCTTCGAATAACTCCAACCTTATTCCTCTGATGCCTAAACATATTAATGAACTTCATACGGATCATTGTTGACATCTTCTTCACTGCAGCTAAGTTTCAAAGTCCTTGTTCTGGTTGTTTAAGTTTCTGAATCATCATGAGGCTTTCTACTCTTCCTCTCACCTCTTCTCTTCTTTTCTTCATCTTTCTTGTCATCCTCTGTTGAGTAAGATTGAAGCTGTATGTTTATCTCAACAATACTGCTTTGAAAATCCAAACACAATCAACTCAAACCTCAGCTCAACCTACAACATCAACTATCTCGAACATCAAACATTCCCTAACATCTAAGCCAAAATTTCTATACAAACAAACAACAAATTCCTTCCTAAAAATTCCAATCACCTCAAGCCAAACTAATCTCAAGAAAATGACAACACTACCTTTAGCCAAACCTTCACTAAAATTCAAGTGCAAATCTGTTGGGAGAAAGCCTAAGAAAGTCAAGCCTGCAAAGAAAGTGGAAGTCACTGAAAGGGCCATCTGGAAGTGTTTTAAAGAATCTGACTTTCTACCTCTAAATTGGTGCATCTCATATGAAGACTATTTCCAACATCTAGCTGAGAAAATTGTTAGAGTCTGGATTGTATCCTTGATAGAAGTTAAAGTTTATTTTAAGGATGGTACATTCACTCTTCTAGAAAAAAAGCTAATGGACTCTTTGGCTCCCACAAAAATCAAGAGAGTGATAAGTTTGTTAAAAGGCAAGGATACTGTTACAAGGGCATGTAGATCATCTCTAGCTGAATGGTTGATTGAAAGGGAGGAAACAAAGAAAAGAGATAAGGCTGAAGCTGAAGAAAGAAGAAGGAGGCATGATGAAGAGATAGACATGTACATAAAAAGATCAGAAGAGTTGAAAGGAAAAGGAATGACCAGAATTTCTAAAGATAGGAGATTTCTAAACATCAGAGATGGTGGATTCTCAAGATTCTGCATAGAGGTTCTGGACCAAGGTTATTCTAAGGCAGCAAGACAAAAACTTGTAGAAGCTCTAAGTGGAACACCTATCATAGAAGAACTTGAAATTCTTGATAAATTGAAGGATCAACTTAGAAAAGAAGCAGATGTGAAAACTGTCTTTACCTGAGTCTTGTAATCATTGAACCTTGTAAATTTTATGTTATACAAGTTGTAATTCTACCAAGCTCTATGTATTAATCTTACTCACTATCATTCCAAACTTCGGGTTAGCCTTGTTAACAGGCATAAATTTATGCTAAGCAATCTTCTCACAAATTGGGGGAGATTGTTGTAAAAGACATGTATGTGCTTTAACAAGACTAAGACATTTTGTCAACTCTAAGTAAGTTGCATTGTTATCTTAATTTGTATTTTGTACTTATAACACTTAAAGTTTATAAAAATGCAAAGGAGCAGACTGGAGTCTTTTTCCTGAAACAGTATCAAGCCTAAGGATTCTATCTGGAAGAAGATCAAGAATGTAATTTCCCACATTTACAGATATTATTATTATTATTATTATTATTATTATTATTTGAAATTATTTATATGATTTTATGTGAATTTTAGTGAATTATATGATAATTGGAATTGATGTTGGGATGTTTATATGTGATATTATTTGAGTATTTTAACTTTTATATGTGCAGAATAAAGTATAGATAATTATGGTATTTTTATGGTGATTTTTGGATTATTATATGATTTTATAATGATTTATAGATTTAATAATTATTTTTCGTATAATTACAAAACTATTTTAAAAAAATCGGGAATAGCTCAAACTCAACCGTTTTTACGTTTTTATAACCCGAAACTCTTCCAAAAACTCCTCCCTAACCTAATCTGGTAATTTCAGACATTTTCCGTGTTTTAACTTTTTCGATCCGGATTACGGTTTGACCCGTACGCGTCCCGACGTAAAATTTTCAATACGAAAAACGTTTTGATAGACCAACAAAATCCATATTCTCGAGAGACGGGATATTTATACATTATTTTATCATAGGGTGTTTTATAAGAAGCTCGGTTTTGATAATTATCCAAATCTGGTATTAAATTGTATTATTTTTATAGTTACTTAGCGGCTAAGTAATCTATTTTCAGATCGTTTTGTAGTTACTTAGTGACTAAGCAACTAATTTATCGATCCAATATGATCCAACACGAACCAATATTTCGTAAATATATATAGCCCTTTTATTATTTCATTTTATTCATATAATCATAATCAGTCAATAACAATATAGAATTTACAGAGAAAACCCTAATTAAACGTTACGTTCTTGATAATCAAACGCACAAACGAAGGCGTTATTGAACTCCGATTCGAGCGTGCAATATATCAAAATGATGCTCTCGAAAAGTCCTTTCTGAATCAATTAACCATTTTAGTGCAGAAATCAAGGTGATGCTTCTTATTTATTTATTTTAATATGAAATTATATGATTTAAAGTATGAATCTTTGTAAACATGATTATCTAATTGTTTTGATGATTCCATATTGTAGAGAATATTTTTCTGGTCAATTTCATATATTATACTTCAAAAATAGAGTTCAATAATGTGACGCCCTTAATCTCGGGGTTAGGAAATGAGGACTCACACAACTTTAATCCAATAATTAAATAAGCATAAACCCCGATTAACTACTAACAGGATCAACAGGATAAAGTATGAGATAAGATTACCACTACCAATCATAAAATATAACTTACAACCCAAAACATTATTAGATAAACAATATCGATTCCGGCTGGGACCCGACAGATAACCAATTGTATCTTTACAGATTTCCTTCTAGGCACGTGCTCACTCAAAAATACCACTACCTGCTCTGGCAACCGGAAGCCCTCAACACGATAGGGCCCACCAGGTACGCTCTTACGAGCAGTGCGCCTAAGCCTGGCCATCTTCTTGCTTAACTGCCATGGTTAGATTAAAACAAAACATATGAGTATAAAACTCACCAAGTAACTATAAAGCAGTTCTACGATATCAATTCACAATATACTTTACCAAATTCAGGACATTCTACTTTATTTGTTCTAGGTGGCAGATTTCCAGCTTTAGGGTCAAGGAAAGGTTATGAAGGATAATGTGGGGCTTTCAAGGAACAAGGCTCAATGTAGAACGAAAGCCGACATTCATCATAAATCATTAAAGGATCAGAATAGATCTTTCAGAAAGAGGAAAGCAACAGTATTTCATTATATGGAATCAATCATATGATCAACAGATTAAAAATCAGGGTTCTCGAGCTTTAAGCTTCACATTAACATAATCAACTCTTTTCAAAACAATATAAACCATTTTCATTTTTAAGAATCAATTTACTGAACAGAAAGTTTCAGTTCCCTTTTAAATAACATATTAGGAACCCTTGATTGGATCACTTTATTTTAAGTTGGACCAGTTCCCTTTCCATTTTATTATAATACGGGTGATCAGCCCGTACCGACCTCCATCCGGTCTTTAAGGTACCAATCGGCATAATTTCAGCCATAAGTTGGACTAGCCCCGCTAGCCTCTTACCATGACTGGACTAGTCCCACTATCCTCTTACGTCCCAATCCAATCCATCAGGAATTCGTCTGGAAAACCTTGAGTTGGAAAAATAAATAGGTTTTCTAAAATCCATTTTATCATTACCAAGAATATGAAATCATTCAGACTCTTTCGAGTCGAAACTCATTCTTAAGTCAAATTTTAAGAAAAACAAAGTTCAGGGAGTGGTTCAAAGATAAGCAAGGAACAATTCTTAAGGATTCTGTATCAAGGATAACAAGGTACTTAAGCTAGAGGGATCAACATCTGTTTAGGGATCAATAGTGTGATCAAGAAGTGAGGTATCAGTAAATAGGGTTTGCAAGGATAATTATAGGGTTCAATACAATTCATGGCTTAATAAATAACTTGAAACAGAAAGGATAGGTTACCAAAAGGGTTGAATCAGTAAGCTTATCAATAAAGTGTATCAGAATCAAAATAGGATATCTCAAGTCATTAACAGGGGATTCATTAAGTAACAATTCCATACTCTACATGGTATGAACAACATCCTCTCTATAATCATTTTCATAAGTAATGAGACTTACTTGCCTAAATTTGCTTTCCTGAAGGTTGAACTACTGCCACCTAGTATACCCTTTCCTTTCCTAGCCTGAATGCCCTCACACTCCGTGTAACACCCCCAGATCCGGGGTCGGGGATCCGGGTCGTCACGGTCTTTCTTTCCACAATATCACTTAACTTAATTAATAATAAATAACCTCATGATGTGACCCCACACTAACACACACCACAACACGTTATAGTCTCAGAGATGAAATTGAAATAAGTACAAGTCCTTGAATCCACAATTTAAAAGTTATTACAACCCAAAATGATTATTTGATAAGTTTACAGTTAATTGCCATTATCTTCCACAAGTTATAATTATACATAATTGATTCCCAAAAGTAGAATGCCTGATCTACAAATAGATCTACCTCTGCAGCTATAGCAGCTACGATATCAACGGGAAGATGCGGGACGCTTCCCACGCGCTTGCGTTGGGTCTGCTTGAGTCTGGCCATCTTTCCTAACTGTTGTTGTGTGATGAAGAAATGAAGCAAGAGTGAGCATTACAGCTCACAAGATAATATATAGTGTAAACAATAATGCAAATATCAAACTGGATAACTTACTAGAATCCTTTTATCAAGTGTAAGGTAATTACTTACTGGATATAAGCTTAAAGGAAGATGAAGTTACCAATTACTTCACTATACTTATACCATTTTAAAAAACTACTTGTACTACCACTGTTCAAAGTATAATAAGTTTTCAAAAGTTCATCCCATAGATGAGACCACAAGTTAAGACTTGAATAGATTCAATCTTTGAAATATTATTGAATGAAATGAAGTTACGAGATACTTTATTTAGTCCCGATATATATATCCACATATATATCTCTTATACATTTCCTGGAAACCTCTGTCATGTAAAGTATGAACAGAGTTTGCAATAACCAATGAATTTTGGAAAGAAAAGAATTTTGGCATAAACCCGATATCTTGCTGATCAGACAAAGATACCAATAAGTAACCTTTTCTACTAGTAGATGGATGAATCCCCCACCGGTCATCACCCTGGCCTCATTAGGACCTTGTGCTGGACCGCCACCCGGCCTCTTATGCATTGATGGGCTGCCACCCAGCCACTTACACTTTGATAGACCGTACCCCGGCCTGTCGCTTATGCCGACTCAATTAGATGTACTTACTTCCCAAACGTTGGGTAAGTAATCAATTCATTTATCAAAACAGCAACCTTATTGCGAATATAAAATAGACCATAGAGTCGGATCGCTCAGGTTTTGAGCTAGTATTTAAATCCCCTTCAAAAGGAGGATCTTAAATATTAAAAAAATGAGTTTTGGGATCCGCCCTAACTTTTTAAAAATCATTTTGAAGACTCGAAAACATTTTTAAGAATGTTTGGAGTAATGCTGATTTAATAAAATAAATCAGTCCCAATATATTAGAAAATATCTGAATATCATTATTTAAATAATATTCCCATAAAGAATAATCTTTATAAAAATAATTGAAGTAGAAGTTTTAAAACTCATACTTGAAATGAATATTAAATAACCAAAGATATACTTATACGAAAGTACGATCTTTATTTGAATAATCGAAAATAAGTTTGACTATCGAAACATTATTCTTTAATATAATAAAGAATATTATTTAGTAAATAAGCGGAGTCATAAGTCCTCGAATTAATATTCAAAATAATATTCATTAAATAGAATAAACAGAGTCATAAGTCCTCGAATGAATATTCAAAGTAATATTCATTAATAAAAATAAAGTTATCAAATAAACCTTATTCGATTAATAGTTTTGAAATCTATATCTATATATATATATATATATAAATATATATATATATAATATACTCGGGAACATCGACTCCCGGTTTTAGAAAATGTTCGCCTTTGGGTCCCCTATACTAAGGGTATACGCAACTACTGCTTATCTCTAGCATAGGTATTATGCAGTCATAAGAATTGGAATCAACAAATAGATATCAAGATTACGAAACAGACATGCATATAAACCATATCAGCATGCTCCAATATATCGCAAGATTTGCTAATTAACCATCATGCATCTATCACAAGATAATGCATATACATGTATACATCACAACAACAGTATAACGGGTAGAAAACTTGCCTGAGAGACTGGGGGTGATAAAAGGCTTGGGATGAGTCTGGTAACCTATAAACAACATATAAGTTGGAATTAAACCAAAGTCGCTTAAGAATCTATACTTTAACCAATTAGACCCTAACGTTCGCTTTCGCGCTTAACGATTCACTTAAGTCGCTCGAGTACCCTCGACTCCACCATTTTTAATAAATTAACCATTAGGAATTTTGAGGCGATTCTTTCGCGAATACCCTACCAACTGTTTAACCCACTTTACATAATTGTTTCATAATCCAATTAGTCATTTAAGGGCCTTAACCAAGGTTTCAAGGTAAGGCGAGGGGTAATGGTTCGGTCGCGAAACGCCGTTACTTAAAACGGTCGTTTCTCCTAAACCGTACATCGGATTCAAGCGAACCACATATCAAAACGAAGCTCGTAACATGAACTATCTAATAATGGCAATGGTCAAAACCTAACAGTGAGTTCACGGGTCCTGATGTTAAGAACAAAAATAGTCTAAAGTAAATCGGGCATTACGACGGCTATGTTTACGCGATTACCAAATCAATCCTCAATCAATCCACAATCATTACTACAACCAAACTCCATCCATACACTACTACAACAGCCCCAACATCTCAATATTTCCAATTTATACTACTTCTCAATCATGAACTAAAAGCTTACTTAAGTTCATTAACTAATAATCAAGATTTACAACTCCAAAAACATCACAAAACCAACCAATCTCTAAATACACAATAAGCATGCCTCTCATGAACTATACTACTCATAACAAGCTCTTAACATTAAATAATTATGCTAGGTTAAGAGATTATACCTTCCTTGTGAGTAGGAGTAACTAATGAGGTTGAAACAACCTTGGAAAATCCTTACTAAAGCTTTATCTAAACAAAAACACAAGATCAAAATTTCAAGTTCTTGAAAAACACTATACACTCTCTTCTTCCATGAATTATAGGAAGAGATTGTGAAGGAATTTGAAGCTTAGACTTATAGGATATCTATATCTATGTACAAGGAACCTTAGATAATTACCTCACTAATTAACAAGGCTTGGAACTTGAATTTGAGTTTTTCTTTCTTTGAAAAAGAGATGAAGCCGAGAGCTTTTTCTTGAATAATGAAAGTCAATTTTGTGTTTTGTGTTATGAATTGTTTTTCTTGGTTGTTTTGCCTTTGTTTTGCTTAATTACCTTTTAACCATGGTAAAATTTGTCTGGTTTATAATCAACCAACACTTCCTTCCCTTTTGGTCATGCTGATGTCATCCTCCTATGTCATCTTCCCACACTTGTCCTCTTCTTGTTGGTGTGATGACATCATCATCACTAACCTCTTTGATTAGCTCCTAATTACTTGGCTAATGACCGCTGATCTATTATACGGTTCGCTTAACTTTCGTTCTCGTTTATCGTTTGAGGGATCATACCCGGGATCTTATTACTTGGGTTTCCTTAACCTTTCTTAATACATTATATTCCTTTTATGATCCTCCCTTATACTCCTTGAATTTAAATCCTTTTGATCCTGTTACCTTATACTCAATTCTTTCGATATCTGGTGGATTTTCGGGAAAAATCAAAGTGTTTCGAATTTGGATTCTGGTGATCTTTACATACACTTATATACCATATAGAGTACTAATAAGATCTCAGAATAACAGTAAAAGAACCTCTACAAAGTGTGGCATGAAAAGTTTTCTTATTCAGCATAATCAGCAAAAACACTATTCATAAGGGTTACAAAAAGTTCAAAATTTTCGGGGTTATTACAGTCTCCCCTCCTTAAAAGGATTCCGTCCCGGAATCAAATAGAAAACAAATGGGGGTACTCTTCTAGCATTGCGCTCTCTAGTTCCCAAGTTGATTCTTCCACATTATGATTCTGCCATAGCACTCTGACTAGCTTGATCACTTTGTTCAGAAGCACCTGCTCCTTCTTATCCATAATCTTTACTGGTTTCTCCACGTAAGTCAGATCTGGTTGCATATCCACCTGCTCGTACTCCACTATGTGTTTGGCATCCCGATGATACTTCCTTAGCATTGACACATGGAACACATTATGAACTTGTTGTAGGTTCGGGGGTAAGGCTAGCTCGTAAGCTAACTTCCCTATCCGTCTTAGTATCTCAAAAGGTCCAATGTATCTTGGGCTTAGTTTCCCTTTCTTTCCGAACCTCATTAATCCCTTCCAAGAGGATACTTTTAGCAGTATTAAGTCCCCTACTTCATACTCCTTTTCCTTTCGGGCTAGGTCTGCATATTTCTTCTGTCTGTCTTGGGATGCTACCAGCCGTCCTCTAATGAGATCCACTATGTCTTTGGTCCTTTGGACCACTTCGGGTCCGAGCATTTTCCGCTCTCCTACTTCATCCCAGTATAAGGGAGATCGACACCTTCTTCCGTACAGGGCCTCATAAGGCGGCATTCCAATGCTGGCATGAAAGCTATTGTTATAAGAAAACTCGATCAACGGCAAGTGATCATCCCAACTTCCTTTAAAGTCTATTGCACAGACTCTCAACATATCCTCTAGTTTCTGGATGGTCCTTTCACTTTGCCCATCCATTTTGGGGATGGTAAGCTGTACTCATATTTAACTTGGTCCCCGCACATTCTTGAAAGCTCCTCCACAATCTGGAGTTGAACCTGGGGTCTCGGTCTGAAACAATGGACGCTGGGACTCCATGTCGCATCACTATTTCCTTAAGGTAAATGTCCACCAGTCTATCGACCGTGTATCTCTCATTGATAGGAATGAAATGAGCTGACTTTGTCAGTCGGTCTATAATTACCCATATGGCATCAAGATTGGCTTTCGTCCTTGGTAAGCCGACAACAAAATCCATGGCTATATGTTCCCATTTCCATTCGGGAATCTCCAGGGGTCGTAAAAGTCCACTGGGTCTCTGGTGCTCTGCATTTACTCTTTGGCAAGTCAAACATTTGCTTACCCATTCTGCTACGTTCCTCTTCATGTTGGGCCACCGGTAATACTCCTTCAAATCCCTATACATCTTGGTGCTCCCCGGGTGAATGGAATACCTTGAACTATGGCTTTCATCCAAAATCTCGTCTTTAAGTTCTTGAACCTTCGAAACCCAAATCCAGTAGGAATACCTCATTATCCCTTTATCATCTCTCTCAGTATGGATCTCTTCTCCAGTCATTGACTCTCTGCCTTCATTCATTACTTTCTCTTGGCACAATCTAATCTTTTCCAATAACTCTGGCTGCATCGAGATCTCAAACAGCTTTTCAGTTCCGGCTCCGATTACCTTTACTTCTATTTCCATTCTCTCGAAATCCCTTATCAATTCCTCCGATGTCATTATCATTTTGAGTCTTTCCTTCCTGCTAAGGGCGTCAGCCACCACATTGGCTTTCCCTGGATGATAGAGAATCTCACAATCATAGTCCTTGATTAGTTCTAACCATCTCCTCTGGCGCATGTTGAGCTCTTTTTACGTAAATATGTACTTGAGGCTCTTATGGTCTGTGAAAATATCGCACTTCTCTCCATACAAGTAGTGCCTCCAAATTTTTAAGGCAAAAACTATTACCGCGAGCTCAAGATCATGAGTAGGATATCTAATCTCGTATTCCTTCAGTTGTCTCGACGCATACGCAATCACCTTACCGTGCTGCATAAGCACACACCCTAATCCTTTGTGCGACGCGTCACTATATATCACAAAATCTCCTTTTCCGTCTGGAAATTCCAACATCGAGGCCGTTACCAACCTTTTCTTTAATTCTTGAAAACTGTTCTCGCATTTTTCCATCCATTCAAACTTCTCTGTCTTACGAGTAAGTCGTGTCAAAGGGGCTGCGATCTTCGCAAAGTCTTGTACAAATCTACGATAGTAGCCGGCCAATCCTATGAAACTTCTTACCTCTGTGGGTGTGGTTGGCCTTTCCCAATTTGAGACCGCCTCTATCTTGGAGGGGTCGACCAATAATCCTTCTTTATTGATCACATGTCCTAAAAACTGTACTTCATTCCGCCAGAATTCACACTTCGAGAATTTGGCAAATAACTGTTCCTCTCTGAGTATTCCTAGAGCTATCCTCAAATGCTTTGCATGTTCTGCCTCGGTCCTTGAGTAGATTAAAATATCATCGATAAAAACTATCACACACTTGTCCAAGTACTTCTTGAATACTCTGTTCATTAAATCCATGAAAGCCGCTGGGGCGTTGGTTAATCCAAAGGACATTACCAAGAACTCATAGTTCCCATACCTGGTAAGGAACGCGGTCTTGGGAATATCTTCGGGTTTAATCTTTAGTTGGTGATATCTAGTTCTCAGGTCAATCTTGGAAAAATAAACAGCATCCTTTAGCTGGTCGAACAGATCATCTATTCTAGGTAACGGGTACCTGTTCTTTATGGTTAGCTTGTTCAATTCTCGGTAGTCGATGTACAGCCTCATGCTCCCATCTTTCTTCTTAACAAATAACACTGGTGCTCCCCACGGAGACACACTGGGTCTTCTCATACCCTTATCCAAAAGTTCCTGCAATTGGGTAGCTAATTCCTTCATTTCTAATGGGGCTAACCGGTAAGGTGCCTTTGAAACTGGCGCCGTCCCTGGGGCCAACTCAATAGCAAATTCAATCACTCTATCGGGTGGTAATCCCGGAAGGTCTTGTGGGAAGACATCTTCAAATTCGTTGACTACCGGAATATCTTGCAAGTTGGGCACCTCTTTCTGGGTGTCCACCACATAGGCTAGGTAAGCCTCGTTTCCTTTTCGTAGTATCTTATTGGCCTGGGCCATGGTCAAAAATTTTTGTGTCTGCCTCTTTCCTCTAAATATGACTTCTTTCTTCCCTGGGATATTCAACTTGACTTTCTTCCCCTTACAGTCTATCTGAGCATCATTGCTAGATAGCCAGTCCATTCCCACAATTACATCAAACTCCCTTAATTTAAAAGGAATCAGATCAACACTAAAAGATTGTTCCCCTATGCCTAACTCACAGGCGGGGTGAATCTGGTTAACAGGAATAATTTCATGGTTGGCTATTTCCACTTGTAAGGGTTCTATCAAGGGTTCAGCCTTAAGTCTTAATTTATACACAAAGTCCTTTGATATAAAAGATTTAGTTGCTCCCGAATCAAATAAAATATTTGCACTGATTGAATTTAGAGAAACGGTACCTGCTATCACATCTGATTCTTTCATAGCATCTTGCACTGTCATGTTGAAAGTTCTCGCAGTAGGTGGCTTATTGGAGGCAGCCCTGCTGGCTCCCGAAGCTGCTGGTTTGTTCATTGGGCATTCCCTCTTCCAATGACCCGGGCGTCCACACTGATGACAAGTGGTGGATGGGCGGTTAATGGGGGTTGACGAAGTGCACTTGTCCGAATAGTGACCTTCTCGACCACACTTGAAGCAGATTACCGGCTTTCCTTTACACTCCCCATAATGCATTCTTCCACAAGTGTTACAGGCTGGCAATGGGGGTCGAGACTGGTGGGAATAGGACATTCTTGACTTCTGGCCGCTCTGGCTCACATTCACACTCATTGGCCGCTTAAACCCAGTGTTCTTTCCCGGTAGGGACACTGCTCCTCGATTAAATCTAGTTGGGAAGCTCCCTCCTGCGGAATCTCCACCCATGCTCATACTTTTCCTCTTTATTCCCTTCTTCTCTCTTTCCTTTTGCATCTGTTGACTTTCGACTTCTACAATTGTTGCCTTTTGCACCAGAGTGGCATAACCGGTAAGCTCAAGGATTGCCACCCTATTCTGAATCCACGGTTTCAGTCCCTGCTGAAACTTCCTAGCTTTCTTTTACTCGGTGCTCACAAACTCCGGCACAAACCTTGATAACTCAGTAAATTTTGCTGCGTACTCTGCTACAGATAAGTTATTCTGCTTTAGCTCCAAGAACTTGAGCTCCATCTGGTTCTCCATAAACCTCGGGAAATACTTTCCCAAAAACAACTGACTAAATCTCTCCCAGGTTATAATAGCATCTGTCTCCATGTTTTTCTTGGCCTCCCACCAGTAGTTAGCCTCTCCTTTCAGAAGGTAGATAGCAAATATAGTCTTCTGTGCCTCATCGGTACTCAGAATCTCAAAGGATTTCTCCATTTCCTTTAGCCATGCCCTTGCCTCAACTGGGTCGGCTGATCCGTGGAACTCAGGGGGCTTAAGGGACTTGAAAGCCCAGAAAGAGTTTGCCACAACATTGTTATTTTCTTGAGGGGGTGGGTTGGGTTGACGTTTTAAGTTCTGCCTTAGTAGTTGCATGAACTCTCCCATGGGATCCATGCCTGGGTTTGGTACTAGTTGCTCAACCTCAGTTTCTCCTTCTTCAGCCTCTATCTTAAATCCTTCAACATCATATATTTCCTCCTCCTCTTCATACAGGGAGTCATCCTGTTCAACATAATCCTCGTCTTCCTCTTCACTGCGTTCTTGGTTCCTATCGTCCTAATATTGGCTTCCCTGATCCTCAGATCCAGGGTTCGCCCTAGTTCCAATCTTTCTTGGCGGCATGATACTGATAATTTTTTTTTGGGAAATTCAACGTTAGGTCACAATCATACATAAAATTGTGCCTTGCACAGTTTCTATAATGGGGAGAATGTATCTCACAATTCTATTATATTATGACAGTTCTAATAAGAAGTGCAGTAATAATAACGATAAAAACAGTGATCTCATCACTAAGGAACTGAACTGAAAGGAAACAAATATATACATAATGCGAGAAATAAATAGTATGATCTGGTTAAAAGTACAACAGTTCTACAGCCATCTGCCCAAAAGTGATACACAAGAGTCTATCTCTCTAGTCAGAGAAAGGGATGCTATATACAAGTCAACTATCCCGGAAAATTGGCTCTTACTATGGCCTCGACTAACTAGACGACTAGACTACCCCATCACTGGTCCTGAATCACACACCGGAGCAGGTCAGCTCCCACACCCTTTCCATCGCATGATGGAAAATGTAGTCAGCCTGCCTCCTAGAGATCCTTCCATGCCTGTCCCCCTGGAGTGATCGGAGTCTCGCACGGGCCGTGAGCTCTATCCCATTCAGCTCCCTCCTCAGGGATCGGGGTATGGTAGCTCTAGCCTCATAAGATCGGGCACGTCGACCAGCCCTCTCCACCTCCAACTCCCTCCTGACCTCATCCAGTCGGGCCTCAGCAACAGCCACTCGAGTCCCCAGTACATCCTGAACATAGTCGTGAGCTAACAAAGACTGCCTATGGGCAGGGTCGAGAGGTGGTGAATCCGGAGCCGCTGGGGGTGCCTCCTCGGTCTTCCTAGGCTCGGGAGTATGGGTCTCAGAGCTGTCATCATAGGGTCTCCAAGAAGTGGTGGAGGGGTAGGAGCTCTGACCACCGGGAGTGAGGGTAAAGGGGTACCTGTGTACTCTACCATAGCTCCGACATGCTCCTCAACTACTAGGATCTCATCCGGGTCCTCCTCATCTGAACTCGCAATAACCTCCATCTCTGACTCCTCTGAGGGGTCCTCCTCCTCCTCCATCTCAGGCTCCTCCTGATCCTCGGCATCTAGCAGTGCCTCATCATGCTCACGCTCGAACATCTCTGGGTAATCTATCTCATGTGCCTACACGTTAAATGAGCTAAGTTACTATCATGATACTTATAAGGGTTCCCGTAAGGGTTTTAACTGTCAGTGCTACTTTAAGTAGTCCGACTATGAACTTGGCAAGAGTTCTTATTATCTTTGTGAGTTTATTATTATATCGTCGCAACATCTCTGAGGTTTATAACGCTTAGCTCTGATACCATCTCTGCAACACCCCCAGATCCGGGGTCAGGGATCCGGATCGTCACGGTCTTTCTTTCCACAATATCACTTAACTTAATTAATAATAAATAACCTCATGCTGTGACCCCACACTAACACACACCACAACACGTTATAGTCTCAAAGATGAAATTGAAATAAGTACAAGTCCTTGAATCCACAATTTAAAAGTTATTACAACCCAAAATTATTACTTGATAAGTTTACAGTTAATTGACATTATCTGCCACAAGTTATAATTATACATAATTGATTCCCAAAAGTAGAATGCCTGATCTACAAATAGATCTACCTCTGCAGCTATAGCAGCTACGATATCAACGGGAAGACGCAGGACGCTTCCCACGCGCTTGCGCTGGGTCTGCTTGAGTCTGGCCATCTTTTCTAACTGTTGTTGTGTGATGAAGAAATGAAGCAAGAGTGAGCATTACGGCTCGCAAGATAATATATAGTGTAAACAATAATGCAAGTATCTAACTGGATAACTTACTAGAATCCTTTTATCAAGTGTAAGGTAATTACTTACTGGATATAAGCTTAAAGGAAGATGAAGTTACCAATTACTTCACTATACTTATACCATTTTAGAAAACTACTTGAACTACCACTGTTCAAAGTATAATAAGTTTTCGAAAGTTCATCCCATAGATGAGACCACAAGTTAAGACTTGAATAGATTTAATCTTTGAAATATTATTGAATGAAATGAAATTACGAGATACTTTATTTAGTCCCGATATATATATCCACATATATATCTCTTATACATTTCCTGGAAACCTCTATCATGTAAAGTATGAACAGAGTTTGCAATATCCAATGAATTTTGGAAAGAAAAGAATTTTGGCATAAACCCGATATCTTGCTGATCAGGCAAAGATACCAATAAGTAACCTTTTCTACTAGTAGATGGATGAATCCCCCACCGGTCATCACCCTGGCCTCATTAGGACCTTGTGCTGGACGCCACCCGGCCTCTTACGCGTTGATGGGCTGCCACCTAGCCACTTACACTTTGATAGACCATACCCTGGCCTGTCGCTTATGCCGACTCAATTAGATGTACTTACTTCCCGAACGTTGGGTAAGTAATCAATTCATTTATCAAAACAGCAACCTTGTTGCGAATATAAAATACACCATAGAGCCGGATCCCTCAGGTTTTGAGCGAGTATTTAAATCCCCTTCGAAAGGAGTATCTTAAATATTAAAAAAATGAGTTTTCGGATATGCCCAAACTTTTTAAAAATCATTTTGAAGACTCGAAAACATTTTTAAGAATGTTTGGAGTAATGCTGATTTAATAAAATAAATCAGTCCCAATATATTAGAAAATATCTGAATATTATTATTTAAATAATATTCCCATAAAGAATAATCTTTATAAAAATAATTGAAGTAGAAGTTTTAAAACTCATACTTGAAATGAATATTAAATAACCAAAGATATACTTATACGAAAGTACGATCTTTATTTGAATAATCGAAAATAAGTTTGACTATCGAAACATTATTCTTTAATATAATAAAGAATATTATTTAGTAAATAAGCGGAGTCATAAATCCTCGAATGAATATTCAAAATAATATTCATTAAATAGAATAAACAGAGTCATAAGTCCTCGAATGAATATTTAAAGTAATATTCATTAATAAAAATAAAGTTATCGAATAAAACCTTATTCGATTAATAGTTTTGAAAAATATATCTATATATATATATAAATATATATAATATACTCGAGAACATCGACTCCCGGTTTTAGAAAATGTTCGCCTTTGGGTCCCCTATACTAAGGTATACGCAACTACTGCTTATCTCTAGCATAGGTATTATGCAATCATAAGCATTGGAATCAACAGATAGATATCAAGATTACGAAACAGACATGCATATAAACCATATCGGCATAGTCCAATATATCGCAAGATTTGCTAATTAACCATCATGCATCTATCACAAGATAATGCATATACATGTATACATCACAACAACAATATAACGGGTAGAAAACTTGCCTGAGCGACTGGGGGTGATAAAAAAGGCTTGGGACGAGTCTGGTAACCTATAAACAACATATAAGTTGGAATTAAACCAAAGTCGCTTAAGAATCTATACTTTAACCAATTAGACCCTAACATTCTCTTTTGCGCTTAACGATTCACTTAAGTCGCTCGAGTACCCTCGGCTCCGCCATTTTTAATAAATTAACCATTAGGAATTTTAAGGCGATTCTTTCGCGAGTACCCTACCAACTGTCTAACCCACTTTACATAATTGTTTCATAATCCAATTAGTCATTTGAGGGCCTTAACCAAGGTTTCAAGGTAAGGTGAGGGGTAATGGTTCGGTCGCGAAACGCCGTTACCTAAAACGGTCGTTTCTCCTAAACCGTACATCGGATTTAAGCACACCACATATCAAAACGAAGATCGTAACATGAACTATCTAATAATGGCAATGGTCAAAACCTAACAGTATGTTCACGGGTCCTGATGTTAAGAACAAAAACAGTCTAAAGTAAATCGGGCATTACGACGGCTATGTTTACGCGATTACCAAATTTTATACTACTCCAAATCAATCCTCAATCAATCCACAATCATTACTACAGCCAAACTCAATCCATACACTACTACAACAGCCCCAACATCTCAAGATTTCCAATTTATACTACTTCTCAATCATGAACTGATAGGGAATAAAATAAACCCTGATTATTAATTAATTTCGTAATTAATTAATAAGGGATAAATCAGCTATTAAGAAGAGTCCTAATAAGGACATAAATCCTAGTAGATTAGCCTCCAAGGGACCTAAAAGGATAAGGAATCAGTTTCCTACCACTTAGGACTCCAAAGTCCATTCTAATTCTGAGACTTGCCCACCAAGTCTCCTAACCCAAGTCCAATTCAAGGACTCTCAACATCTATATAAGGGGCCTTACCCCACCAATCAGAACTATGTTTTAGACTTAGTCCTTGGAGGGCATGAAAGTCACTACGTCCTTGGTGAGCCCTCGCCGCCATAGCCCCGAGGGCAAGTATCACCAAGAACTACGTTTTTTGGCTTGATTCTCTAATACATAGAGATACGTAGGTATCTCGTAAAGGCAGATTTAAGCTACGAAACACGAGAGCAGCCATTAAAGGCCTTGAGCTCCCGAACCTTAGTAATAAATACAACAAATAATAACCTTAGTTTTTAATCCATAACATTTGGCGCCGTCTGTGGGAAAACACAACAACAACCATGGCAAAAACATGGAGAACAGTTAGAGCCCTTGAAGGAGGAACACCAACGGGGACAACCCAAGTGATTTCTTCAACTGTGGAGGTACCTCCTCATTCAACTTATGCAACCACGCAAGGAGAAGCCCAGATAGGGGCAACTGAACCTCAGCCACAAGGGACGATTCCCTCGGCTATTCAAGGTACGAATCCCCAAGTTCAACAACTACATGCACCTGTGAATTCTCGACCCATTGGGTATGAGTATTCAACTATTGTGACTACTAACCCCCCATATGGGATGCCCCTTTACCCCGAGGTTGGAGGAAGCGGACATGCTGGGCGGAGTGAAGCACGAGGGCGATCACCCCCCTATATACAAGATGATGGAGTAGCCCCAAGAAGGAGGTGTGCTGACAAAGAGCCGATGGCTGATGGTCGCCAACGTCCTAGGAGCACCCAAGGTCCAAATTCCCAAGAAGTGCAGGAAAGGATCAGGGCTCGTGAGGCTGAGATTCAAAAGCTGAAACGCGACTTGGAGTCACAACAGAACACCAGACCCCAATTACCCCCAAGGGGGAGGAATCCTCCTCCTATCATAGACCTGGATGGTCCAATACAGAGAAGGGTTGTTGTCCCAAGGGCTGATCCAAGCAATCTTCTTCCCCTTGGAGATGCTGATGATCCTGCTCCGCTATTCACTGAAGAGATAATGAATGCTCATATCTCAAGGAAGTTCAAGATGCCCACTATCGAAGCTTATGATGGCAAGGGAGATCCCGCAGATCATGTCAGGATATTCTCTAATGCACTGTTGCTGCAGCCCGTGAATGACGCTATTAAGTTTCGGGCCTTTCCTCAAACCCTGTCGGGTATGGCTCAAAGATGGTATAGTCGTTTGCCCCCGAACTTTATTGGGTCCTTCAGAGAATTAAGTCAGGCTTATATTAAGCAATTCATCAGTGGGAGAGTGCATGAGAAAAGTTCGACATCCCTCATGAACATTATGCAGGGGGCGATGGAACCCTTAACAGACTACCTGAATCGTTTCACGAAGGAAGCTTTAAAAGTCCCAGACCTTGATGACAGGGTAGCCATGATAACACTGCAACAGGGAACTAGGGATGAGTTTTTCAAGACGTCCTTGGCCAAACGCCCCCTGAAAGCATGTTGCAGCTCCAGGATAGGGCAGAGAAGTATATCAAGGTGGAAGAGAGTATGAGGAAGACAGTCGTGAGCAACGAGCCCGTAGGAGGCAAGAAGCGGAAAACTGATCTGGAATATATTGCTAAGGACAAGTATCCTAGAACTGAGGAAAATCCTGACTCAAATCCCAAGAGAGGAGGACCTGGACAAAAATTTACTGAGTATGCTAAGCTGAATGCTCCAAGGAGCCAAATTTTAATGGAAATCGAGATAGATCGAGATATTCGCTGGCCTAAGCCCTTGAAGGCCGACCCTGCCAAGTTAGATAAGAGCAAGTATTGTAGATTTCACAAGGATGTTGATCATGACACCGATGAGTGTAGGCAACTGAAAGATGAAATTGAGTTCCTTATTAGAAAAGAGAGGTTGAATAAGTACACTGGAGATGGAGGGGATATGAATAACAATGGAAGAAAGAACTTTGAAGATCGTAGGATGGACCAAGACGATCAGGGGCGGAATCCCCAGCCTAGGGGACCGGTGATAAATACAATCTTCGGAGGACCACGACCCCGAGGGCCTGTGTTAAACATAATTTTTGGTGGACGAACTGCTGCTGGGTTATCCAAGAACTCCAGGAAAGCATATACTAGAGAGGTTATGCATATTGTTGGAGAAGCCCCGAAGAGGGCCCGGACAGGAGTAACAATGATGTTTGATGATTCTGATCTAGAGGGTGTGAAATTTCCTCATGACGACCCGTTGGTCATAACACCAATAGTAGGAAATAGCCCGGTGAAGAGGGTCCTCGTAGATAATGGTGCTTCAGTGGATATCTTACTCCATGACCCCTTTTAAGGATGGGTTATAATGATTCACAATTAACCCCGACTGATATGCCGATATATGGATTTGCTGGAGTAGAGTGCCCCGTGGAAGGGAGAATTAAGTTGCTAACAACCATAGGTCAGGAACCAAGGAAAGCAACACAAATGTTGGACTTTGTGGTAGTGAAGGCTAGTTCGACTTACAACACTATCATGGAAAGAACATGGATACATGCCTTCAAGGCAGTCCCTTCTTCCTACCATTCAGTTATGAAGTTTCCCACCCGGGATGGGATTGGAGAAGAGAGAGGAGATCAAAAAATGGCTAGAGGAGATCAAAAAATGGCTAGAAGTGATCAAAAAATGGATAGAAGTTGCTATGTGGCCTCACTGAGGGCAGATGGAGTTAGGGGGCAGGTTCTGCCTATTGAAGATCTGGATATTCGAGAGAATGATGACAAAAGAGGGAAGCCAGCAGAAGACTTGGTTTCGATTCCTTTAGCTCCCGAGGATCCTGAGAAGGTGACTTTCGTTGGAGCCACACTAGAGGAGCCCCTTAGAGGGAAGTTGATGAAATTTTTACAAGAAAATAGTGATGTATTTGCTTGGACAACATCTGATATGCCAGGCATAGACCCGGAACTGATTACTCACAAGCTGAATGTGGATCCAAATCGGAAGACAGTGAAGCAAAAGAAAAAAAAGTTTTGCTCCAGAGAGGCAAGAAGCTATAAAACAGGAAGTAGAGAAGCTCTTAGAGGCTGGTTTCATCGAGGAGATACAATTTCCCAAATGGTTAGCAAACCCTGTAATGGTGAAGAAGGCCAATGGAAAATGGAGGATGTGTGTGGACTTCACTGATCTGAACGACGCATGCCCTAAGGATTGTTTCCCGTTGCCAATGATAGATACTTTGATAGATGCCACTGCTGGGCATGAGATTCTGAGCTTCATGGATGGATTTAGTGAATATAATCAGATCAAGATGCACAAGGATGACATCCCAAAGGTATCATTCATCACTGACTTTGGTGTTTATTGTTATCTTGTTAGGGCATTTGGTCTCAAGAATGCAGGAGCCACCTATCAAAGGTTGGTAAATAAAATTTTTAAGGATCTTATTGGCAAGACCATGGAAGTTTATGTTGGTGATATGTTAGTCAAGAGTCTAGTGAAGACTGGCTATATAACCCATTTGAGGGAAGCTTTTGAGGTCCTAAGATATCATAAGATGATGTTAAATCCTACGAAGTGTGCTTTCGGAGTAGGGTCTGGAAAGTTTTTGGGATTGATGGTCTCCAAGAGAGGAATCGAGGCCAATCCCGATAAAATAAAGGCAATCCTGGACATGGAGCCACCAAAAACTATCAAAGATATTTAAAAGCTCATTGGAAGGGTTGCTGCGTTCGGACGATTCATCTCCAAGTCTGGAGACAAGTGTTTGTCGTTCTTCAAGTCCTTAAAGAAGGTTAAGGATTTTATATGGAGTGAGGAAAGCCATAAGACATTCGAGGAATTAAAGAAATATATGGCCCAGGCCCCGTTGTTGGCCAAGCTAGCTGTGAATGAAGTCTTGTACTTGTACTTGGCCGTTTCAGAGAGTGCCTTGAGCGCTGTATTGGTTAAGGAGGAACTGAAAATCCAGAAACCCGTATACTATGTCAGCAAAATTCTGCATGGAGCAGAGTTGAATTATTCAACTATTGAGAAGTTTGCTTTAGCCTTGGTAATGGCTTCAAGAAAGTTGCGTCCTTACTTCCAGGTTCATAGGATTGAGGTGCTAACAAACCAACCCCTGAGAAGTATCATTCACAGTCCCATGGCTAGTGGGAGGTTGATCAAGTGGGCAATGGAGCTGGGAGAATTCGACATCAAGTATAAGCCACGAACGGCAATAAAAGCCCAGGCATTGGCTGACTTCGTGGTGGAATGTACCATACCCAACCAAGAAGTCGGGGGGCGGGAAGATAATATACCTCAAGGCAAGGAGGTTGATAAGGGGGACAAAGAAAAGGATGATAAGGAGAAGGAATATTGGGTCCTCTATTTTGAATTTTGATGGAGCATCAAAAACAAATTCAAGTGGAGCAGGTTTGGTTTTACAAAGCCCTGATGGGTTCTTAATTGAGTATGCAATAAAGTTAGATCTCTTGGCCACAAACAACAAGGCAGAATATGAAGCTCTGATAGCTGGCCTCGGCCTAGTAGGGACAATGAGAGTCAAGAACTTGAAGGTCTGTGGAGACTCGAAGTTGTTCATATCCCAAGTGAAGGGAGAGTTTGAGGCAAAGGATTATACGATGGCTAAGTATGTCCGCCTAGTAAGGGCTGTGATGACTCAATTCGATGAATGCCATGTTGAGCACATTCCAAGGGAGGAAAATGATAAGGCAGATGCATTATCAAAGTTTGCTTCATCTGAGATAGAGGAAAGTTTAGGAAGTGTATACTTCCGCGTTCTGAAGACACGGAACATTGATGGTAAGCTTGTAGCTCCTATAGGTCTGGGGACGTCATGGATAGATCCCATTAAGACCCATATTCAAACCGATTGGTTGCCAAATAATGTTACTGAAGCACGGAAGTTGGCTGTTCGAGCACTAAGATACTCCTTGATAGATGGGATTTTGTATAAAAGAACTTATGTAGTTCCTTACTTAAGATGTCTCAGGCCCGATTAGGCACGCTTGGCTCTTGAAGAAGTGCATGAAGGTATATGCGGGCAACACTTGGGGGGCATAGCACTAGCTCACAAGATAACCCGTTTAGGCTTCTATTGGCCAGAAATAATGGCTGATGCCAAAGAGTATGTTAAGAAGTGTGACCGCTGTCAGAAGCATGCACCTGTCGTTAGACAACCCCCCGAGATGCTGACCTCCATCAACTCACCCATCCTCTTTGCTATGTGGGGAATGGATATACTTGGGCCTTTTCCCATGGCCATGGCACAAAGGAAGTTCCTGATTGTAGCCATTGATCATTTTACTAAGTGGATTGAAGCCAAGCCTTTGGCCAAAATCACAACCCAACAGGTTGCGCAATTCTTGTGGAAAAATATCATGTGCCGATATGGAATCCCACGCATCCTTGTCACGGATAATGGGAAACAATTTGATAATACAGAGCATCAACGAAGAGCCTCCCTCTATTTTAATAAAAGGGTTAAAGAAAGGTTCTTTTACCAAAGAGGCGTGATCTTAAGAAAGATTGAGGCTTCAGGAGTTGAAGAGAAAGAAATGCTAATCCCTAACTGGGAAAGACCGTATCAGATCAAGAAAACATGAGGACGAGGATCCTACAAGTCGGAAACCCTGAACAGTGACAAAGTGCCTCATACCTGGCGCGTTTTGAAGCTGAAGGTTTAATATGTTCAGGACATGAAAGACATGTTCCTGGTACTTAGTAGTAAATGGAGGAATAAGGTCGACCAGTGTACGAGCATCCAATAAATAAAATTCCCGAAGGACCAAAGTACTGAAAATAAAAGACGAATATGAAATCAAACTACAAATGCAGGAGATCCTGAAGGATCAGAAATCAAGTCATGATGAACAATTAGGTTACATACTGAAGATGTTCAAGTCCATGAAGGACCGCAAATAGATAAAAGCCACACACGGAAAATAAAGCCATGCAAGGCCTAAACACTGAAGGACAACCTATAGTCCAAAATTAGATGATTGGCCAATAATGGCAACCTCAGAAACAACCCAAAGGCTAGGAAAGCCCCACAAATTTACCATATCCGGGTAAGAGCTATGAACAGAGCCAATGGATATATTAACGCATCATCATGGGTGTCCATCATCTTGAATAAGTCTTTCGACCGTTGATAAATGCTAAGAGAGCTCTAGAATCCTAGTCCTGAAACTTTCTCTCAAGTTTCTTCATCAATGCCTCCAAGGCCATGTGCTCACTCCTTCATTTTGCACTCCTAGTGAAAGAAACTGCGAAGTAGGCGTTGGCCTAATAAGAAAAAGATATTAGAAATCTAACTTCACGAAATGTATATGGTCAATTGGAGTCCACATTACAAACTCCAGCCTACCAAAGAAGGCTGATCAGCCTCAAGAGAAAGCCTTTGACCAACTGGAGATCCCTTAGAAAGGGCTCCGGCAGACCGGCCTCCAAGGGATACCCTAAGCCAGCCAGGCTCCTCCTTTAATTTGTGAAGTACTGAAAGTTCTAAAAAGAATAGATGTACCAAATACAAGGCATGAGCCCCACACATCCCCGCCTCAGGAAGCTGTTCGCCTAATTGGAACAAACTTAACCAATGGAAAGATAAGAGGGGTTAGGCCAACTTTAACAAGGTTCCTTTGAATTATGAGGACCTATCAAGAACACGAACTTGATAGTTTATGTTCGAGGTCCATCAAGACATATTGTCCAAGAAAGCAAAAATGTTTCCCTTTGACCAACCAGAGGAGGCCGAGTAGCCATCCACGAAGATCTTTGACCGTCTAAAGGGTCCTTGGATGAGGTCCCCACCCGGCAAGGCACTCTCTCGAATAAAAAAGAGAGAAGTCAAATCCACGAATTGATATTGAGAATATTGAAGTTCAAGAACTTCCATGAAATAGGATCCCGAAGGGCCAAGAAGCTCTAGACATTAAGGTTACGGCCGACCAGGGCCTCAAGGGCTTGGTCTCTATGGCCGACCAAGAGTCCTTGAAGCTGACTCCTCTACATGGAGGGTTAGGCCGACTAGGATGTCCTCAAAGGAACGTCTACAGACGTCTGGAACTAATAGGGATGGCCCCTAAGAGAAGGTTCCAAGAAAATCATGAACTAGAGCCAAGGGATGCTCCTAATGAAGACAAGAACTTCGACGGAAACAAGTTTCGTAAAGACTAGAACCCTTACGGAGGGAAATAAGTTTCACGAAGAGTAAGACGCTCACGGCTACCAAAAATCAGTGACGCCTAGTCCTCCACAAGGAAGGATTAGGCCGACTAGAACCTTCACAGAGGAAAATAAGTTTCGTGAAGAGTAGAACGTTCACGAGAACAAGTACATAACGCTCACTAGAAAAAGGGCCAAACGTCCAAAAAGAGCAGAATTGGCCGACCAGGCCACATGAAGGCCTCATAGCCGACGGGAACCCATGTAGGGTTGATCCAGACCCTCCTAAAGGTTTTCTGGTGGAACTCCTATGAAATTCCTTGAGAATTCTTGAAAAATTAGGTGCCCGACGAGAACAAGTTTCATGAGGACTAGAACGTCCATGAGAACAAGTTCCGCGAAGACTAAAGAGTCCATGAGAACAAGTTCCGTGAAGGCTAAAGAGTCCATGAGAACAAATTTCGTGAATACTAGGACATCCACGAAAACAAGTTTCATAAAGAATAGAACGTTAACTAGAAAACGATCAAAAAAACCTGGCTGAGGCTAAACACAAATCGATAGTCTTAAGGGACAAAAAGCCCAGTAAGTTTAAAAGCCCAAAGAAGAAAGCCCCGAAGTGGAACGTTCCAGAATACTCCAAGAAATTCTAAAGGAAATAAATGAACAGGGAAGAAAAATTCAAGAATATTCCCAAGAATTCTAGAAAATTCTAAAGGAGGTATTTAAATATATTAAAGTCCAATTATAATTAGGAAGAGGCCCGATAAAAGGCCCAAATCCAATTAGGATTTGGAAAAATAGAGGCCCAAGTCCAATTAAGATTTGGAAGGATACAAGCCCAAATCCAATTAGGATTTGGAAAAAGAGAAGGCCCAAACAAGGCCCATTCCAAGTTGAATAAAGAAGAAGCCCAATAAAGACCAGGATTGAGGTCGAATTTGTGGTCGTGAATTCTATTCGAATTCTTTCGAGCAGACACCCGAAAATTACGGGTAAAAAAGACCAGGATTGAGGTCGAAATCCAGGAAAATAAGACCAGGATTGAGGTCAAATTCCCAAATCAAGCACGATATTTTTTGAGGAAAAGGACAGAATTTTCGACCTAGATCCAGGTCGAAGGTTCGACTAGGATCATGGTCGAAATCCAGGTCGTGAATCCTAGTCGAAACCTTACGACCAGGAATCAAAATAAGGGCAAATTTTCGACCTAGATCCAGGTCGAAGGTTCGACTAGGATCCTGGTCGAAATCCAGGTCGTGAATCCTAGTCGAAACCTTACGACCAGGAATCAAAACAAGAACAAATTTTTGACCTAGATCCAGGTCGAAGGTTCGACTAGGATCCTGGTCGAAATCCAGGTCGTGAATCCTAGTCGAAACCTTTCGACCAGGAATCAAAACAAGGACAAATTTTCGACCAGGATCCAGGTCGAAGGTTCGACTAGGATCTTGGTTGAAATCCAGGTCGTGGATCCTAGGCGAAATCCTTCGACCAGGTTTGAGTGGCTGGCCCAAAATTCGACTAGGGTCCAGGGCATTTTTTCACTAGGATCCTGGTCGAAAAAGGGCTGAAAATTAAAAAAAAAAGAGTTTTATGAAAAATTGCAGAAAATTAAAGAAAAATCCCAGAATTAAGGGAAAATTCCAGAAAATTAAGGAAAAATCCCAGAATTAAGGGAAAATTCCAGAAAATTAAGGGAAAATTCCTGAAAATTAAGGAAAAATCCCCGAATTAAGGGAAAAATCCAGAAAATCAGGGAAAAATCTAGAAAATTAAGGAAAAATCCCAGAATTAAGGGAAAATTCCAGAAAATTAAGGGAAAATTCCTGAAAATTAAGGAAAAATCCCCGAATTAAGGGAAAAATCCAGAAAATCAGGGGAAAAATCCAGAAAATTAAGGAAAAGTCCCAGAATTAAGGGAAAATTCCTGAAAATTAAGGAAAAATCTCAGAATTAAGGGAAAATTCTAGAAAATTAAGGGATAATTCCTGGAAATTAAGGAAAAATTCCCGAGTTAAGGGAAAAATCCAGAAAATCAGGGAAAAATCCAGAAAATTAAGGAAAAATCCCAAAATTAAGGGAAAATTCCTGAAAATTAAGGAAAAATCCCAGAATTAAGGGAAAATTCCTGAAAATTAAGGAAAAATCTCAGAATTCAGGGAAAATTCCTGAAAATTCAGGGAAAATTTCAGAAATTAAGGGAAAATTCCTGATAAATACCAGAAAATTCCTAAAGAAAGGGAAAAAGGTAGGAAAATGATAGGGAAGTTCTAAAAAAAACCCTGAAGCCGTTAGAGGCAAATCGTTGTAAATGTGTAGGTCGCTCCACACTTTATACCAAAATGATACCCTGTAAGGGAACGAATGAACTTACTTCTACGAAATCTTTTACGATTTCCCAAGAGTTGGGGGGCAAATGATAGGGAATAAAATAAACCCTGATTATTAATTAATTTCGTAATTAATTAATAAGGGATAAATCAGCCATTAAGAAGAGTCCCAATAAGGACATAAATCCTAGTAGATTAGCCTCCAAGGGACCTAAAAGGATAAGGAATCAGTTTCCTACCACTTAGGACTCCAAAGTCCATTCTAATTCTGAGACTTGCCCACCAAGTCTCCTAACCCAAGTCGAATTCAAGGACTCCCAACATCTATATAAGGGGCCTCACCCCACCAATCAGAACTACGTTTTAGACTTAATCCTTGGAGGGCATGAAAGTCACTACGTCGTTGGTGAGCCCTCGCCGCCATAGCCCCGAGGGCAAGTATCACCAAGAACTACATTTTTTGGCTTGATTCTCTAATTCACAGAGATACGTAGGCATCTCGTAAAGGCAGATTTAAGCTATGAAACACGAGAGCAGCCATTAAAGGCCTTGAGCTCCCGAACCTTAGTAATAAATACAGCAAATAATAACCTTAGTTTTTAATCCATAACATGAACTAAAAGCTTACTTAAGTTCATTAACTAATAATCAAGATTTACAACTCCAAAAACATCACAAAACCAACCAATCTCTAAATACACAATAATCATGCCTCTCATGAACTATACTAATCATAACAAGCTCTTAACATTCAATAATTATGCTAGGCTAAGAGATTATACCTTCCTTGTGAGTAGGAGTAACTAATGAGCTTGAAACAACCTTGGAAAATTCTTACTAAAGCTTTATCTAAACAAAAACACAAGATCAAAATTTCAAGTTTTAGAAAAACACTATTCACTCTCTTCTTCCATGAATTATAGGAAGAGATTGTGAAGGAATTTGAAGCTTAGACTTATAGGATATCTATATCTATGTACAAGGAACCTTAGACAATTACCTCACTAATTAACAAGGCTTGGAACTTGAATTTAAGTTTTTCTTTCTTTGAAAAAGATATGAAACCGAGAGCTTCTTCTTGAATAATGAAAGTCAATTTTGTGTTTTGTGTTATGAATTGTTTTGCTTGGTTGTTTTGCCTTTGTTTTGCTTAATTACCTTTTAACCATGGTAAAATTTGTGTGGTTTATAATCAACCAACACTTCCTTCCCTTTTGGTCATGCTGATGTCATCCTCCTATGTCATCTTCGTACACTTGTCCTCTTCTTGTTGGTGTGATGACATCATCATCACTAACCTCTTTGATTAGCTCCTAATTACTTGGCTAATGACCGCTGATCTGTTATACGGTTCGCTTAACTTTTGTTCTCGTTTATCGTTTGAGGGATCATACCTGGGATCTTATTACTTGGGTTTCCTTAACCTTTCTTAATACATTATATTCCTTTTATGATCCTCTCTTATACTCCTTGAATTTAAATCCTTTTGATCCTGTTACCTTATACTCAATTCTTTCGGTATCTGGTGGATTTTCGGGAAAAATCAAAGTGTTTCGAATTTGGATTCTGACGATCTTTACATACACTTATATACCATATAGAGTACTAATAAGATCTCAGAATAACAGTAAAAGAACCTCTACAAAGTGTGGTATCAAAAGTTTTCTTATTCAGCAAAAACACTATTCATAAGGGTTACAAAAAGTTCAAAATTTTTGGGGTTATTACACTCCGAATCTACAATAAATACCAAAACCTTAATCAGTTTCTTAACTCTCATTCCCGGAACGATCACTCAATTACGATAGCTCGATTATATTCTTGACTCAAATATACGAGTATAGCTTATACACATAAGCACATAGCACATAACACATAACACATTCCTTTCTCGTAACCTTTATATCTTAACAATCGACGCGTACTTTTCCAAAATTTTGGGTTAAAATGACATTGCATATATAGCTTCACCTCCAAATTCTGGAGTCTGCACCTCTATTTCCATCTTTTCAAAATCCTTGATCAATTCTTCTGATGACGTTAACATATTCAATTCCTTTCCAGGATGATAGTTTATCGCACAATCATAATCTTTGATCAATTCCAACCACCTTCTTTGTCTCATATTCAATTCCTTCTGAGTAAAGATATACTTTAAACTCTTATGATCTGTGTAAATCTCGCACTTTTCCCCGTAAAATAATGCCTCCAAATCTTAAGGGCAAACACAATTGCTGCCAATTCTAAATCATGCGTTGGATATTTTTGCTCGTGCGGCTTGAGTTGCCTTGACGCATATGCTATTACCTTTCCGTGTTGCATTAACACACATCCAAGTCCTTTATACGAAGCATCATTGAATATCACAAATTCCCCTTTTTCATCTGGTAATACCAATACTGGGGCGGTTACCAACCTCTTCTTTAACTCCTGAAAACTTTCCTCCCACTTTTCCGTCCAGACAAACTTCCCGTTCTTTCTTGTCAACTTCGTTAATGGGACAACAATCTTAGAAAAATCTTGCACAACCCTCCTGTAATATCCGGCTAAACCCAGAAAACTTCTGACTTCCGTAGGAGTCTTGGATCTTTCCCAATTCATTACAGCTTCTATCTTGGCTAGGTCCACTTTGATTTCTTCTTTATTAACTACATGACCAAGAAATTGTACTTCCTTTAGCCAAAATTCACACTTTGAAAACTTAGCGTATAGCTTCTCTTTCCTCAGAATTTCCAAGGAAATCCTCAAATGCTCCTTATGATCTTCTTCCGTCTTGGAGTAAATCAGTATATCGTTGATAAACACAATAACGAACTTATCCAAATATTGCTTGAACACTCTGTTCATAAGATCCATAAATGCGGCTGGCGCATTCGTCAAGCCAAATGCCATACCAAAAACTCGTAGTGTCCATATCTCGTTCGAAATTTTGTATTGGGTATATCTTCCGCTTTGATCTTTAACTAATGATACCCAGATCTTAAATCAATCTTGGAGAAACACGAAGCTCCTTTTAACTGGTCAAACAAGTCATCGATCCGCGGTAGAGGGTACTTATTCTTAATCGTCAATTTATTCAATTCGCGATAATCAATGCACAACCTCATACTTCCATCCTTTTTCTTTACAAACAACACCGGTGCGCCCCACGGGGATACACTCGGTCAAATTATTCCTTTGTCCAACAATTCTTGTAACTGAGCTGCCAATTCCTTCATCTCGACTGGCGCCATGCGATAGGGAGCTTTCAACACTGGTTCCGTTCCAGGAGCCAAATCAATCGTAAATTCGATCTCTCTGTCTGGAGGTAGTCCAGGCAATTCATCAGGAAACACGTCCGGAAAATCTCTTACTATCGGAATATCCTCGATCCTTAAAGATTCCTTCTCCATATCCATGACATGAGCCAAATAAACTTCACATCCTTGACGTATTAATCTTCTTGCCTCAATAGCCTTTAGGAATTTCTTCTCTTGCCTCTTTCCTTTGAATATGACCTCTTCACCATCCTTGGTTCCTAACTTCACCTTTTTACTTTTACATTCTATTTGCGCTTCATGGTTTGTAAGGCTGTAAATCGAGCCGAGCTTTTTTGAGCTCGACTCGAACTCGAATCGATTAACTCGGTCGACTCGACTCGAAGTTAATTATCGAGCTCGAACAAGATTTTAGGCTCGATTAAGAACTCGAGCCGAGCCGAGTTTTTTTGAACTTGACTCGATAAACTCGAACTCGAACTCGACTCGACTCGAACTCGAACTCGGTTAATTTTTTTATATTTTATTAATATTTTTATTTTTTATATATGTTATTACTTATGTTATTAATATTACTTATGTTTTTCTATATTTTTATTTTTTCCCATTAATATAACTTGATGCTATTTTTATTTGTTATTTACATGATTAATGCTATTTTATTTTACTTATATTATTAATATGACTTATGTCTTTCTATATTTGTTATTTACATGATTGATAATTTTTTTGGTTATGTATATATATTTTGATATTGGTAGTCCTTTGTCATTTTGTGTATATTTGAGGGGACCCTTTCCATACTTTTATTTGTTTGAAAATGTTTGCATTTATTTTTTTCAATCGGTTGCTTCAAAGTTCAGATGCCTTCGTATATATTGTCCCTTTTTCTACCCAAGGGTGTTTTTTTGGTCAACCTTAATATACTAATCATGTCTTCCATAACCTCATTACGATTCTACCATATTTGATTAATAAACTTAACACTTAACATTGTAATAGTGATACATAAATCCGGAAATTTCATGTAACATTTATTTTCTTTCAAAACTAATTTTATTTTGAACTGAATTAGATTTGTATTGCATCAATAATTAATATTTTATAGAAAAACAAGAATTTATTAATTTGAAAGAGTAAAACAAAAAACTAAAAAGAATCAAGTTGGAGTTGAAGCAAGTAAAATTGTTATCGAGTTTCGTTTGATTTTATTTTAAAATAAAAAGGACAGTTACGAATTTTACATCAAATAATCTATTCAATATAGGGTTTCTATTTTTTTGTTTAAATCATGAATCTATAAAATATTCCTTTATTTTAGACTCAAAAGTTATCATTTATTTCAAAATTTAACGGTCCTTTATAGTAATAATGTATTACTACTATATTGATATTTAATTATAAATTCGATTCATACTTTTGATAGTTGTCTAAATTCTAATTGAGATGTCAACTAATTAGATCTAAATTTACAATTTAGTGATAAGTTAATATGTATATTATACAATTATTATATAAATTACACCAAAAAAGTTTTATTATGATGTATTGCTATTAATTAAAATTATTATTTTTATAATTGTTCTTTATTAATGATTTAATATCTATTGCGTACTTTTGTTTTAAAAAAGATAAAAAATATTTTTCTCCCCCGAGTCCCGACAATAATAAAATTATCATTTTACTTTATTTATCATATATATAAGATATACAATATACAATATAGAAAAATAAGTACATTTTTAAGAAATATGAAGATAGAGTTAAACAATATTAATAGAAGATTATTTGAAAAATTATACTAACAAAGGTGTTGTTATTTGTTTTCTAGTTTATACATGTATTTGAATATGTTGTTAGATTTACCTCAGAACACATGTATGTTATTTTGAACATTTATTTATTGTTATTAATAGTGAAACTAATGTTTTTAAATTATAAAAAGAAATATTTTTACGAAGGTAAAAATAAAACTCGAATAACTCGATAAGAACCCGATAACTCAAAAACATGTTAAAAACTCGATAAACTCGTAGGCTCGATAAACTCGATAAAGACTCGATAACTCAAAAATATGAGAAAAAACTCGATAAACTCGAAAACTCGTTAAACTCGAAAACTCGTGAAAAAACTCGTTAAGTTCGAAAACTCGCGAATTGCTCGAACTCGACTCGTGTATTACCCGAGCCGAGCTCGAACACACAATTCAGGCTCGATTATTTTCAGGCTCGACTCGACTCGATAAAAAAAAGCTCGAACTCGACTGTAAAAAACTCGAACTCGGCTCGACTCGGCTCGAATTACAGCCCTGATGGTTTGACAACAAATCCATCCCTAGTATAACCTCAAATTCTCCTAATTTAAAGGGAATTAAGTCAGCAGAAAAGTGCCGACCTTCTATAGTCACATCACAATCGGGACAAATCTTATTAACAATAACTTTCTCTTGATTTGCTACCTCTATAATCAAACTAGGTTCTAGAGGGTACGCAACACAATTTAACTTATCGAGAATACTTTCAAGAGATAAAAGATCTAGTTGCTCCAGAATCCATCAGTACTTTTACTTCTACTGAGTTAATAACAAGCATACCTGCTACCACGTCCAATCTTGCACCGCATCTTTCATCGTCATGTTAAAGGTCCTAGCTCTGGGTTGAGCTGGTGGTGGTGGGAGAGATGGCGGTCCAGCAATCCTGAGAACATTAGTCTTCTGAACAGGCTTTTTATAATTCCTGGCCATATGGCCCACTTTACCACACTTGAAATAAGCCAAATCAGGCTTCCTCGCTCCACTTGGGCATTCTGAAGAGTAATGTCCCTTCTGGTTGCATTTAAAACATGTCACATCCAACTTATTACACCTTCCCGGGTGTCTCTTTCCACAATTCTTGCATTCTTGAATTTGGGGCCTGTTATCCTTCCCCGATTGTCCTGCTTTCTGGAAACGGTTCTTCTGAGCTCCGTTACCGGGTTTAAATTTCTGAAATTTTTTGGTTCTGACCTCCACCATTCTTGCCAAACTTCCCTCTAAACTTTAAACTTCCTTGCTCTTGCTCTGAGCTTTCAAATTTCCTCTTTCTTCCTTCATTTTCTCTCCTTGCAGCTTCCCGCTCACTTTCCACTATCATTATTTTTTGAACCAAGGCAGCATAATTCTTGATCTCTAACAATGCTACTTGACTCCTAATCCATGGCTGAAGTCCCTGTTGGAACCTCTTAGCCTTCTTCGCTTCTGTATTCACACACTCAGGTACGAATCTAGACAACTCCGAGAATTTTACTTCATATTCTGCTACTGACATATCCTCTTGTCTAAGGTCCAGAAATTTTATTTCCAATTGATCTTGCATATAGCTCGGCAAATACTTCTCCAGAAACATCTAAGTGAACTTCTCCCATGTTAAGTCCTTACCTTCCAACAAAACCTTCGAAGACTCCCACCAGAAACTTGCTTCATCTTTAAGGTAATAACTTGCATACTGAGCTATCTTGTCATCCTTAACTTCTGCTAACTCAAAAGTTTTTTCCATTTCTCTCAACCACGACTGAGCTTTAATCGGGTCTGGAAAACCTAAGAACTCTGGGGGATGAACAGATTGAAAGTGTTTGAAATTTCTAACTTTAGGGGCCACAGGTTGTTGCAAGAGCTGAGCAAGTCTGCTCATCATGGTGGTTTCTGGGTTTACTTCTGGGTCTTGTGTGGGAATTTCTTCTTCTTGGTGCTCTGGTGAGTTGGCCATTTCTTACAAACCTGATTGAGCAATTATTTAGCAATATGATGGTATGGCATATAACAACAGTTTCTATAAAATCTCTTTTGTGGGTTTTTAAGTTTTACCTAACTTGCACATGCAATCCTATTACTACATAATTCTCATATCAGTGTTGTTTTATCATGGCACGAAGTAGGGTATTATGAATTTTAAACATGGTGGTATGGAAACATGATATTGAGAACAGTTTATGAGATATTTAGGGTGCACAATGGAAAGCAAGACCACATATTTATTTTAAACAAAGGGTACATACAGAAAAGTATGGCTATTACAAGTTCTAAAATAAGGTACAATAATATAGCAGGGTTAAACAGAGGAAAAACTGGAAAATATCCCCCTATCTACCCCTAACTTCTAACAAATACTGCTACAACATAGTTCTGAAATACAACAAGATAAATGAAAAAGGGATCCCGGCATCTGATCAAGTATCCCAAAGCCTACCGGTGCTGAAAAACAACAATCTACGGGCTCAACCAATAGTCCCGTCTAATCATCCAGAATCTCTCTCAACACAACCAACATCCAGCGAATGATCTTATGCAGCCTCCGGGCCTCAGCATCAACATCACTAGTGGATGGTCCCTCATACAATCTCCTCCTGGCAACTTGCTCCACCAACTGAATCCTAGCTCTCCACTCCTTCATCACTATTGAAGTCCTCTGCCTAGAGTCTCAAATCAGCCTATCCACCAAAGCTCCTAACTCAGGAATGCGGGAGTACACAAAGTCTCGATCCTGGACTAACTTGCCACCATTACTGACAGGTACTGTTAGGTCACACACACACTGTAGAGGGGGTGAATACAGTGTATAGTACACTCAAATCGAACTTTAAAAACTTAAGTAACAGAAAACAAACTTTATTAAAACAATAAACTCTGTTACAGTATGGAACTGTTACCTCTCAGTGATGAACAAATATCACGAGAGCTGTTAGGGTTACAATGAATAATCTTCTCTAATAATGATAACACTTATAGTGTAAACCCTATGTCTGTGTTTATATACTACACAGTTACAAGATAATCGCTAATTGATATGGAATATAATTCTGCTTCCTAAAATATATCAATCAGATATCTTTTCTTCCAAGTATTCCATTCTTCACGGAATTCCTTCTTCATGCATATCTCTTCTTATGTTTATCTCAATCTTCTTTCCTTTAATCAGCTACTGTCCTTATCTGATTATCCTTCAGCACTTAAGTTCTGATATCTATCTTCTGATGATTATCTCCTGATAACATACGTACTGATATCCTTAAGTCCTGACTTCCAGTATAAGTACTGATCAACAGTTAAGTACTGATTTATTCTGTTCAGTAAGATCTGAAAGCTAAACATAAAACATATTAGCCATGACATTATCAAATATATCTAACAATCTCCCCCAACTTGTAAATTAACATAATATACAAGTTTAACAGATATTTGATGATGTCAAAAACATTAAGTACAAATGCATGAGAATTAGAGTAGATAACTACAACTTACAGTCCTTAAAGTTTTTACCAATTTCAACTTCTGATAACAACTTCAGTCTGTATAAATATCAGAATTTAAGCAGTTGTAGATCTTCGACTTGGCTTCTTCATTTTCTAATCTCTCTGATGTCAGGAGTTGTTCTGAGATAGTTCTTCAACACACATTTCTCAGCATATCTTAGTTCATCAATCATTCTCCTTTTAACATCTTTAAGCTCTGCAGTATCTTCACCAGTTTGAAAGATTGCAGCTCTGAGATCATTGATCTTTGCTTTTCTCAACTCCTGATCTAGTCTTATAACATAAGCTTTGTCAGACTCTAGATTGAATTCAAGTCCCTTAATACCAAGATACGTTCTGATCTGTGCAGTATTAGGCTTCATATCAACAATATCACCATTGTGATCTCTGTACTTTGGACCATATATGCTGTCAGACTTAACATAATAAAGCCTTTTCTGTCTCTGAATATGTTCTTTTAAGTAGTTTGCAGCAGTCCCTGTTATTCTGTCATCCACTTGAAGTAATAAAAGTACATGCTCCAATTCTTCAAAATACTTCAATGGAATGGCATTTTGTCTTATATGATAAACCCTACCATCTGTCATGAAATACAACATAATGTATTAGTTCAAGTAGGTATGGTAAACCATCTGTACAGATTCCAGTTGATTCAATCTCTCAGGAGTTGCTCCAATACCTGGTTCACTCAAGGAAGTTGGATCATTGGTAGTGTTATGGATAAAAAAACTAAGGTTATTATTTGCTGTATTTATTACTAAGATTCGGGAGCTCAAGGCCTTTAATGGCTGCTCTCGTGTATCGTAGCTTAATTCTGCCTTCACGAGATGCCTACATATCTCTGTGAATTAGAGAATCAAGCCAAAAAATGTAGTTCTGATTTGTGAGGTGAGGCCCCTTATATAGATGTTGGGAGTCCTTGAATTGGACTTGGTATAGGAGACCTGGTGGACAAGTCTCATAATTAGAATAGGCTTAGGAGTCCTAGGAAGTAGGAAGCTGATTCCTTATCCTTTTAGGTCCCCTTGAGGCTAATCTATAAGGATTTATATCCTTATCGGGACTCTTCTCAATAGCTGATTTTTCCCTTATTAATTAATTACGAAATTAATTAATAATCAGGGCTTTTGGGCCTTTTTTATTCCACCAGGCCTGATCTGGTCCATCTGGCTTAACCTTTCTGGTCTGAATATCATACATCTTCTTATTGGGCCTAGCAGCCCATTAATTATAAAATCAGGACTTATTTATCCCTATCATTTGCCCCCCAACTTTTGGGAAACATTGATTAGGTTTCGCAGAAGTTAAATCTATTCGTTCCCTTACAAGGTTTCATTTTTGCGTAAAGTGTGGAGCGACCTATACATTTACAATGAATCTTCCTTTTATTCAGGAATCATCTTAATTTCCAGGAATTTTTCCCTAATTTTCGGGAATTTTCCTTAATTTTCTGGATTTTCCCTAATTTACTAGGATTTATCCTTAATTTCTGGATTTTTCCCTAATTTCTGGGATTTATCCTTTAATTTTCTGGATTTATTCCTTATTTCTGAAAATATTAACATTTTTCAGAAAATATTTAAGGAATTTCCTTATTTTTCTGGATTTTTTCCTAATTTCTGGGATTTATCCTTTAATTTTCTGGATTTATTCCTTATTTCTGAAAATATTAACATTTTCAGAAAATATTTAAGGAATTTCCTTATTTTTCTGGATTTTTTCCCTTATTTCTAGGATTTATCCTTTAATTTTCTGGATTTATTCCTTATTTCTGAAAATATTAACATTTTTCAGAAAATATTTAAGGAATTTCCTTATTTTTCTGGATTTTTTCCCTAATTTCTGGGATTTATCCTTTAATTTTCTGGATTTATTCCTTATTTCTGAAAATATTAACATTTTTCAGAAAATATTTAAGGAATTTCCTTGGATTTTTTCCCTAATTTCTAATTAAATGATCAGAAAAATAGAACTTTTGCTGCTCAATACATCCTAGGCGTTGTTGATTCACGCCTAGGAGACAGTTTCCTAACAACGTCTAGGAAACTTGCGTCCTGGGCGTTGTTGGAGGCTGATGCTTCCTGGGCGTTGTTGATCCACGCCTAGGAGACGGTTTCCTAACAACGTCTAGGAAACTTGCGTCCTGGGCGTTGTTGGAGGCTGATGCATTCATAGATCCTAGACGTCGTGCACCCACGCCTAGGAGACAGTTTTCTAACAACGTCTAGGAAACTTGCATCCTGGGCGTTGTTGGAGAATGATGCTTCCTGGGCGTTGTTGATCCACGCCTAGGAACCACACTTCTAACAACGGCTAGGGACGATGCATCCTGGGCGTTGTTGAGGACAGATGCTTCCTGGGCGTTGTTGTACCACGCCTAGGAGCCACACTTCTAACAACGGTTAGGGACGATGTATCCTGGGCGTTGTTGAGGACAGATGCTTCCTGGGCGTTGTTGTACCACGCCTAGGAGCCACACTTCTAACAACGGCTTGGGATAATGTACCCTGGGCGTTGTTGAGGCTGTTCGAGCCTTGATTCATTCAATGAACTTTGATTTTAAATCTTTTCAAAATTCAAATCTTATGGGCTTCCCGCCTTTTTCTTAGGCCCAGGCCCGTTTGTGCATCTTTGAGCTCCTCTATATAAGAGGTGGAGTGTGAGTTCATTTCTCACACTTCACTTTCACAAAAATTTCTAAACTTCAACTCTGCAATTAGTCTCTCAAGGATCGCCACCTCCAAGCGATTTCCGGCTTTCTACTCCGCCGCTTTCTGGGCTTATTTTGAAGATTCCGTTTGAATCTTCATCTTCTTCACTTACTTTCAAGAGCTTCCTGGGTTTTTGTCTTCATCCATGGCGGATTCTGATTCATCTCACTCCCATGTCCCCCAAGCTGTTGCCCGTCCCTCTAGGGCCAGCCGAGGTAAAAAATCTCTTGTACATTCCTCAGTTATTTCTCTTAGGGATCTTTTAACCGAATTCGGGAAAGCCTTTCCTAACATGTTACACTTAGATGCATATAATTATCCTTCTAGATTTGGTCCAGATCAAGTAGGTACCATAGCCCGCCTTTTTGGCATTTCTCACCCTTATAGGGCTGAGGCTCCAGGCCCAAATGATAGGGCCTGCTACCCAAAACCTGGGGCCATTCGGGTCTATAAGGAAACCTTTTATGCTGGTTTTCGCCTACCTCCTCATCCTTTTATTTTTCGCCTTTTGGCTGAGGCCCGAGTCTGTCCGACCCAACTCACACCCAACTCTTGGCGTTTTATTCACTGTTATATGGCCCAATCTCGTAAACACGGTTTTGAGCCAAATGTTTGTGTCTTTCGTTATTTATTTAAATTTGTAAATGCTTCTGAGGACCAAGGATGGGTCAAAATAGTTCATAGATCCTTGGCTCGTTCCTGCTTTATTTCTGGCACCAATCCCGACTCGTATCCAACATGGAAGAGTGAGTGGTTTTATGTATTTCTGGATTCCGAGGAGGGTTGGGACCATTTTTTCAGGCCCAACTTCTCAAAAAGTATAGACGGGTCTTTAAGAGACCTAAAATTAGGGATAGATGAGGATGCGGCCATCAAGGCCATTACTGCTGATAACTTGCACCATTGCGCTCTCATCCTTTCAGAGGGTAATTTGCAAGGTTTAGGTCTAAGTGACCTTGGTCCCGAGGGTATTTCTTTCCCCTTTTTGTTCCATTTTCTCCATTCTCTATTTGTCCTTTTTCTTACGTGCTCGTATTTGCCTGCAGCTAGGGCCGCTTTGGACACGATCTTCAAGAAGCGGGAGGCCCGCGCCGCCAAGGGCTCTGCTGTTGAGACCCACCGTGACAAGCGGGTTAGGATTGGTGACGGCCCTTCAGTCACGGTTCAGGAGGCCGTCCCTACCTTTTTATCCCAGAGGCCTCCTTGCCTTGATGAAGATACCTCTCCCTTCACCGTCACTTGGGGCCTTCAGAGGAGGGACACGGTGGTAGGGAGTTCCGAGGCTGCCGCCATTTGGTCTCAGAGTGTGATCACGCCTCGTGACAGGGCTGAGATCGTAGAGTCTTCTGATGACCTACAGATTGAGCGTCTGGGTGCTCAGGTCGTGGCTTCTGTAAGCCTCTTCCTTTTTTAACTGTTTTTTTTCTTTTAATTACTTACTGTACTTTGATATGTTCGTGCAGATGAATACCTATCTCCAGGCTGCCCTTCACAATTTGAAGGATGTGAGGACCAGCCTAACTATTGCTGAGAGGGACAGGGATAGGTACCTCAAGGCTTCTGAGGCCAACTTCACTCATTTCCGTGAGGTAGAGAAGGAGCTGGCGGATGAGAAGGAGAAAGTTCGTAAGCTGGAGCTGGATGCTCAAAGGGCCCGAGCTGAGGTGATAGCTGAGTATAAGGCATCTCAGGACTTTCAGGATGACCTAAATGCTGAGTACGATGCTAACTTCCCGGAGACCTTTTCTAGCTGTTGGGAGCAGATAGTAGAGGAGATTGGGAAGAAGATTCCGGAGGTGACTCTCACTGCCTATCCAGTCCCTGATATTCCTGGGAAAGAGCCTCTTCTTGATGACATCCCTCTTTCTCTTATTCTTGCTTCTTCTGCTGAGGCCGAAGCTGTTTCTCCTCGAGGTGCTGATCATGTTCCAGTTCCTTCTTCTGCTGCTGATGAAGGAAACATCAATGATGACTTCTTCAAGGATCTTTGAGTATTTTGTTTTTCTTGTTTAGCCCATTGTGGCTTTCTATGTATTGACTTAATCGTATTCAGAACTTATTACCCTTCGGGGCTTATATTTTATATGTTGCTTTTCTTGCCTCTTTCTGTTTTGACTTTACAATCTTAATATGCATTTGAATCTTAAACATCCTTGGATTGAAATAATTTCAAACTCTTTAATATGAAGTCTGGTTTTTCAAAACCTTACATAGCATGGGTTCGACCCTAATCAATAATAACTAGACAATGTAAATTCTACTGGAATATAAAATCCTACGCAAGCGAAGCTTCTAGGTGCTTTTAAACCTACTTGTCACAATGACAAGTGAGAATCGTACTTCGCCTATCTTACACGTAGTAAACCTTCAGGTTTTGTGCGTGCCAGGTCCTCGGGACTTCAAAACCATCCATACTTTCCAGCTTGTAGGTTCCTCTACCCTGAACGCTCTTGACTCTGTACGGCCCTTCCCAATTTGGGGCTAGCTTTCCTTTCTGTCCGACACCAGAAGCCTCTATTTTTCTCAAGACTAGATCACCTTGTTTGAAAAACCTCTCTTTAACCCTTAGGTTGTAGTAGAACGAAGCCTTTTTCTAATACTCTACTATCTTTGCATGTGCCTTATCTCGCACTTCATCAATTAAGTCCAGCGCCAACCTTTGCCCTTCCTCATTTTCCCCAGCATTGAAAGCTTGAATTCTTGGAGAAGAATGTGATATCTCTACGGGAACCACTGCTTCTGCCCCATATGCCAACATGAAGGGAGTTGCTCCAGTCGTGACTCTACAGGTAGTCCTATAGGCCCATAGTATTGGAAGTATCTCATCCACCCAATTATTTCTTGACTTCTCGATCCTCTTCCGTAGTCCATCCAGGATTATCCGATTTGCTACCTCCGCTTGCCCATTGGCTTGCGGGTGAGCCACAGAGGTGAACCGTAACTCAATTTCATTTTCTTCACAATACTTCTTGAATTCCTCATTGTTGAATTGTGTTCCATTGTCAGTGACGAGGATACGGGGAATCCCATATCGGCACATAATGTTTTCCCACAGGAATTGTGCAACCTGCTTAGTTGTGATTTTGGCCAAGGGCTTGGCTTCAATCCACTTAGTGAAATAATTAATGGCTACAATCAGAAACTTCCTTTGTGCTGTGGCCATAGGGAAAGGCCCTAGAATATCCATCCCCCACATAGCAAAGGGGATTGGGGAGTTGATAGAGGTCAGCATCTCGGGGGGTTGTCTAACAACTGGTGCATGCTTCTGACAGCGATCACACTTCTTCACATATTCTTTGGCATCAGCCATCATTTCTGGCCAATAGAAGCCTAAACGGGTTATCTTATGAGCCAAGGCCCTGCCCCCCAGGTGTTGCCCACAAATACCTTCATGCACTTCCTCAAGAGCCAAGCGTGCCTCATCGGGCCTGAGACACCTTAAGTAAGGAACCACGAAAGATCTTTTATACAGAATCCCATCTATCAAATAGTACCTTAGTGCTCGAATAGTTAACTTCCGTGCTTCAGTTGCATCACTGGGCAACCAACCGGTCTGAATGTGAGCCTTGATGGGATCAATCCATGACGTCCCCAGGCCTATGGGAGCCACAAGCTTAACGTCTATGCTTCGTGTCTTCAATACACAGAAGTATACACTTCCTGAACTTTCTTCTATCTCAGATGAAGCAAACTTTGATAGCGCATCTGCCTTAGCATTTTCTTCCCTTAGAATGTGTTCAACATGACATTCATTAAATTGAGTCATCACAGCCCTTACTAGGCGTACATACTTAGCCATCGTATCATCCCTTGCCTCAAATTCTCCCTTTACCTGGGATATGATAAGCTTTGAGTCTCCGCGGACCTTTAAGTTTTTGACTCTAAGTGTCCCAGCTAGACCAAGGCCAACTATCAGGGCTTCATATTCTGCCTCATTATTTGTGGTTGGGAAGTCTAGCTTCATAGCATACTCAATTAAGAACCCATCAGGGCTTTGCAAAACCAACCCTGCTCCACTGGAGTTTTTTTTGATGCTCCATCAAAATAGAGAACCCAATACTCTTTATCATCCTTCTATTTGCTTTCATTATCGACTCCCTTGTCTTGAGGTATGGCATCTTCCTGCCCCCCGACTTCTTGGTTGGGTATGGTACATTCCACCACGAAGTCAGCTAGTGCCTGGGCTTTTATGGCCGTACATGGCTTATACTTGAGATCGAACTCTCCCAACTCTATTACCCACTTAATCAATCTACCACTTGCCTTGGGACTGTGAATGATATTTCTCAGTGGCTGATTCGTTAGCACCTCAATCCGATGAGCCTGAAAGTAAGGACGCAGTTTTCTTGAAGCCATTACCAAGGCTAGAGCGAATTTCTCAATAGTTGAATAATTCAACTCAGCGCCATGCAAAATTTTGCTGACATAGTATACGGGTTTCTGGACCTTCAGTTCCTCCTTAACCAACACCGCGCTCAAAGCGCTCTCTGAAACAGCCAAGTACAAGAATAAAACTTCATTCATAACTGGCTTGGCCAACAACGGGGCCTGGCCCATATACTTCTTTAACTCTTCAAATGCCTTCTGATTTTCCTCACTCCATACAAAGCCTTTGATGCTCTTTAGTGACTTGAAAAATGACAAGCACTTGTCTCCTGACTTGGAGATGAATCGTCCTAGCGCAGCAACCCTTCCTGTGAGCTTCTGAACATCCTTGATGGTTTTTGGTGGTTCCATGTCTAGGATCGCCTTTATTTTATCGGGGTTAGCCTCAATTCCTCTTTTTGAGACCATCAATCCCAAGAATTTTCCAGATCCTACTCCGAAAGCACATTTTGTAGGATTCAACATCATCTTGTGGTACCTCAGGACCTCAAAAGCTTCCCTTAAATGGGCTATATGATCAGTCTTTACTAGACTCTTGACTAACATGTCATCAACATAAACTTCCATAGTCTTACCAATAAGATCCTTAAAAATTTTATTCACCAACCTTTGATAGGTGGCTCCTGCATTCTTGAGACCAAACGCCATAACAAGATAACAATAAACACCAAAGTCAGTGATAAATGATACCTTTGAAATGTCATCCTTATGCATTTTGATCTGGTTGTATCCGCTAAATCCATCCATGAAACTCAGCATCTCATGTCCAGCAGTGGCATCAATCAAAGTATCAATTATAGGCAACGGAAAACAGTCTTTGGGGCATGCATCATTCAAATCAATGAAGTCTATACACATCCTCCACTTTCCATTAGCCTTCATCACCATTACAGGGTTTGCTAACCACTCCGGAAATTGAATCTCCTCAATGAAACCAGCCTCTAAGAGCTTTTCTACTTCCTGTTTTATAGCCTCTTGTCTTTTCGGGGCAAAATTTCTTTTCTTTTATTTCACTGTCTTCCGGCTTGGATCCACGTTTAGCTTGTGAGTAATTAACTCCGGGTCTATGCCTGGCATATCAGCTGCTGACCATGCAAACACATCACTATTTTCTTGCAAAAATTTCACTAACTTCCCTCTAAGGGGCTCCTCTAATGTGGCTCCAATGAAAGTCATCCTCTCAGGATTCTTGGGGTCTAAAGGAACCGAAACCAATTCTTCTGCTGGCCTTCCTCTATCCTCATCATTTTCTCGAACATCCATATCTTCAATAGGAAGAACCTGCCCCCCGACTCCATCTGCCCTCAAAGAGGCCACATAACAGCTTCTAGCCATTTTTTGATCTCCTCTCTCTTCTCCAATCCCGTTTCGGGTGGGAAACTTCATAACTAAATGGTAGGAAGAGGGGACTGCCTTGAAGGCATATATCCCTGTTCTCCCCATGATAGCATTATAAGTTGAACTAGCCTTTACCACCACGAAATCCAGCATCTGCGTTGCTTGCCTTGGCTCCGTACCTATGGTGGTTGGCAATTTGATTATCCCTTCCACAGGACATTCTACTCCAGCAAATCCATATATCGGCATGTCGGTTGGTGTCAACTGGGAGTCGTTATACCCCATCCTTAGAAAGGTGTCGTGGAGCAAGATATCCACAGAAGCACCATTATCCACAAGGATCCTTTTAACCGGGCTATTTCCTATTATCGGTGTTATGACGAGCGGGTCGTCATGGGAAAACTTCACGCCCTCTAGGTCGGAATCATCAAAAGCCAATGTTACTTCTGTCCTGGCCCTCTTCGGGGCTTCGCCAACAATATACATAACCTCCCTGGTGTATGCCTTTCTGGAATTTTTGGACAATCCAGCAGCAGTTGGACCTCCAAAGATCGTGTTTATCACAGGTCCTCGAGGGCGTCGTGGTCCTCCAAAAAATACATTTATAACCGGCCCTCTAGGTTGGGGATTCCGCCCCTGATCGTCTTGGTCCCTCCTACGATCTTCAAAGTTCTTCCTTCCATTATTGTTTCTGTCCCCTCCATCTCCAGTATACTTGTTCAACCTTCCTTTTCGAATCAAAAACTCAATTTCATCTTTCAATTGCCTACACTCAGCGGTGTCATGGCCAACATCCTTGTGAAACCTGCAATACTTGCTCTTATCTAGCTTGGCGGGATCAGCCTTCAAGGGCTTAGGCCAGCGAATATCTCTATCTTTCTCAATCTCCATCAAAATCTGACTTCTAGGAGCACTCAGCTTAGCGTATTCAGTGAACTTTTGCCCAGGTCCCCCCTTCTTGGGGGTTGAATCAGGGTTTTGTTCGGTTCTAGGATATTTGTCCTTAGCGATATACTCCAGATCAGTTTTTCGCTTCTTGCCTCCAGTGGGCTCATTACTTACTACGGTCTTCCTCATGCTTTCTTCAACCTTGATATACTTCCCTGCCCTCTCTTGGAGTTGCAACATGTTTTCAGGGGGTCGTTTGGCCAAGGACATCTTGAAAAACTCATCCCTAGTTCCTTGTTGCAGTGCTATCATGGCTACCTTATCATCAAGGTCTGGGACTTTTAAAGCCTCCTTTGTAAAACGATTCAGGTAATCCCTCAAGGATTCCTTAGCTCCCTGCACAAGACTCATAAGAGATGCTGAACTTTTCTCATGGACTCTTCCACTGATGAATTGCTTAATAAAAGCCTGACTTAATTCTCTGAATGATCCAATAGAGTTTGGGGGCAAGCGACTGTACCATCTTTGAGCCATACCCGACAGGGTTTGAGGGAAGGCCCGACACTTTATAGCATCATTCACGGGTTGCAGCAGCAGTGCATTAGAGAATGTCCTAACATGATTAGCGGGGTCACCCGTGCCATCATAGGCTTTGATAGTGGGCATCTTGAATTTTCTTGAAATATGGGCATTCATTATTTCTTCTGTGAAAGGTGGAGTTGGATCATCAGGATCTCCAAGGGGAAGGAGATTGCTTGGATCAGTTCTTGGGACAGCAGCCCTTCTTCTTACCGGACCATCCAGGTCTATGATAGGAGGAGGATTTCTCCCCCTAGGAAGTATGTGGGGTCTGGTGGCCTGGTGAGCCTCCAAATCACGCCTCAGCCTTTGGATTTCAGCCTCATGAGCCCTGATCCTTTCCTGCACTTCTTGGGGATTCGCCCCTGGGGTGCTTTGGGGGCGTTGCCTTCCATCGGCCATTGGCTCTTTTCCAGGACGCCTCCTTCTCGGGGCCACTTCATCATCCGAAGATTCGGAGTCTCTCTCAGTGTATGGACCAGAAAATTCCCGATCCTCAGGGATAGGACCCAAACCTCGTATATAGGGGGGCGACCGCCCTCGTGCTTCGCTTCGCCCAGCATATCCGCTTCCTCCAACCTCAGGGTGAAGGGGCATCCCATAAGGGGGGTTAGTAGTAACAATAGTTGAATATTCATACCCGACGGGTCGAGAATTCACAGGTATATGTATTTGTTGAACTTGAGGATTCGTACCTTGAATCGGGGGAGTTGTCCCTTGTAGCTGGGGTTGAGTTGCCCCTGTCCGGGCTTCCTCCTGAGTAGATGCATAAGTTGAATGGGGAGGAACCTCCACGGTTGATGAAATCACCTGGGTTGGTGTTCCTTCCTCTAGAGCTCCAATTGTTCTCCGTGTTCTCGCCATGGTTGTTGTTGTGCTTCCCACAGACGGCGCCAAATGTTATGGATAAAAAACTAAGGTTATTATTTGCTGTATTTATTACTAAGATTCGGGAGCTCAAGGCCTTTAATGGCTGCTCTCATGTATCGTAGCTTAATTCTGCCTTTACGAGATGCCTACGTATCTCTGTGAATTAGAGAATCAAGCTAAAAAATGTAGTTCTGATTTGTGGGGTGAGGCCCCTTATATAGATGTTGGGAGTCCTTGAATTGGACTTGGTATAGGAGACCTGGTGGGCAAGTCTCATAATTAGAATAGGCTTAGGAGTCCTAGGAAGTAGGAAGCTGATTTCTTATCCTTTTAGGTCCTCTTGAGGCTAATCTATAAGGATTTATATCCTTATCGGGACTCTTCTCAATAGCTGATTTTTCCCTTATTAATTAATTATGAAATTAATTAATAATCAGGGCTTTTGGGCCTTTTTTATTCCATCAGGCCTGATCTGGTCCATCTGGCTTAACCTTTCTGGTCTGAATATCATACATCTTCTTATTGGGCCTAGCAGCCCATTAATTATAAAATCAGGACTTATTTATCCCTATCAGGTAGTGTTGTGTACTCTTCTTTCATCAGCACTTCCCAATCCAGTTTTATCTCTAGCTTCCTTTCCAGTAACTACTCTTGCTTCAAAACCACTTGCAGTAGTCTTCAAAGATTGAGTCTGTTTTGCTTTAGTGAATCCTGGTAGGAGTGTCTTTGATCTATTTTCTGATATCAAGTTAACTTGAGCTCTGTCAGAGGTTACTTGCTTCTTTTGAATATCAGAACTTACAATTTCTTGACTCTGAACAACTTGAGCCATGTCAGAGGTTGTTTTAAGAACTTTTCTTGAAGTCAGAGCAAGATCATCCTTTTTATCAGTAATTTCTTCTTCCTCAGGAGGTACATAAGCCTTGATAGGTTCACCAACCTTTTCTTTACCCTTGGATCTTGGATCTATCTGTGGTTGTGATCTAGCCAACGTTGCTTCAGTATGTGTCCTTTCTTTGATCACAATGCCTTTAAGTTTTGGAAGTGACTTATTACCAGAAGCTTCAGATTTAGATGTGACTTTCTCTGATTTAAGTCTGGCTTCTTCTTCCTTTAAACTTTCCAAGTCCATTCCTGGATTTTCTTGAAGAAATAACTGTCTTGACATTTCTTCATCAAGATCTAGAAGTTCATCAGAACTTATCCTTTTACCAGCAGCAGAATTAATTCTTTTCCCAGTATCAGAACTTGTCCTATGACTAGCTTGTCTTGATGTAAACCTTCTACCTTGACTATGACTGCTACCCATTCCAGAGTATCCTTGATCATCATTTCCATCATCCTTTCCTTGCAGTGTCTTGTTAGTTTTGCATTTCGACTTAATTACCTTCTCCCTCTTTTTGGCATCAGCAGGTAGTAAAAGAGAGATAAGTAATTCCACTGAGGATTGGATTTCAGTAAGTTGAGATTGCTGAGAAGCTTGATTTGTCAGAATTTCATCAATCTGAGCTTGTTGTTTCTCTTGAGTTTTCTCAATATAAGCAATCCTGTCAATGGTAGGTTGAAAGAACTTTTTCTTATCAATTTTCCAAACTTGTTCTTGTTTGATAAAGTTCTCCTGAATCTTGTGTAGCTCTGCATGAATAGTTGAATGAAGACCTTGTAGATGTTTAGTACTCAATGCAGTGACTCTAAGCTGGGTTTTAAAATCATCAGAATGTAACATTTCATCAGCTTTAGTCAAGTGCTCAGCAAGATGTAATGCATTTGGAATACATGAAACTGAGTTCCATTCCTTAGTCCACTCCTGACCTGCAGGAGTTTCACTCCAAGGTACTGGTGCATCCCTGATAACAAACTCCTTTACCAGTTCAGACTTAGGAAGAGTCGGTTGAGGAGTATGTCCTGAAGGACCTGCTTCATCAGCATCTACAGTTGGAGCAGCATCACCAGTATCTTCAGCATTTGCAGCATCAGAACTTAAAGAATCAGTATCTTCGGATAATACAACAGTGTGAGTAGCAATGAAGGCTTCAGCATCCTCTAATTGCTGATCTGATACTAAGTTCTGATCAACAGCCATATCCTGATGCTCACCTAAAGTCTGATCATCAGCATCTTGATGCAGAGAAGGTGTTGTTGATAACTCTGGAGTTTGAACAGCATCAGTAACAGGTGTTGTGAAAGGATTATTTGATGTTGGAGCTTCTAAAAGAAATACTTCAGACACAACCAAGTGTTGAACCTCAATATCAGCACTTGTGCCTGGATCAACAAGAGACAGAGATGGTGAGTTAGCCTTGTCAGATACAGCTTCTTGAGATGGAGTTAATGAAGAAGAAGTGACTGGAGCAAATTCCTTGTCTTGTGAGATCAGAGATTCCTGATCCCCTTCCTTAGCTGCTTCCTCTTCATCATCTGAAACTGGCCTTTGTGCCCTCTGTTTCTTGTACTTCCTTGTTGATGTGGATTCCTTGGGAGTTTCAGGAACTATCATTCGTCTAAGCCTCTTGAGAAGCCTAGAACCCCCAATTGCAGAATCCTTCTGAGAAACCTCTTTCTCAGCTTCAGTTACAACAGGTTCTCTAGCAGGAACCGGTTCCTCAGAATCATAGTCATCTCTTAAGGCAATCCTCCTTCTCTTTTGAGGTATTTGAGGAACATTCTTTGTCCTCTTTGGCTTGGAAGATGAAGGCTTCACAGTAGGTGCTGAAGATGAAGGTTGAGCAGTTTGTGAAGTGGAGAGATAGGATTTGAGATATGTTCTGAGGGTAGGTTGAGTAGAATGAGAGGTAGGTACTGAGGTTGATGGATTTTGGGTGTTTGGAGTTGGTTGGACATCAGAGTAAACAGATCTATAAGTATCAGGATCAGCACTTACCAGGATCTGTTTTACAGACTTAGAAATCTGTAATGGTCTAAGCACTTTTTTCTTAGTATCAGCATTTACCAGGTCATTAAAGTATCGTTTTGCAACCTTAAAAGGTGGGGTTTGGGTGCTGACTAAATGAAGTTCATCAGTACAATAAGTGTAAATAAGTTGACAGAATCTTGCAAAATAAACAACATCTCGATCCTTTGTCATCCTATCCCCAATAAAACCAATTAAAGCAGTTGCAAAATCAAAATGAGTTTGATTGATAATTGCATACCCGATGTGCTGACTCATAATGGGAATAGCATCAAAATTTGAACATTTGTTTCCAAAAGCTTTGGTGATGCAATCAAAGAAGAAACTCCATTCTCTTCTGATATTAGCCCATTTCAACTGTCCAAGTTTCATCAGACTCTTTTCATATCCCAATTCAGCCATTAACTCCCGAAGGGCTGAGTCCTCTGGAATTGAGAAAGTACAATCTTCTGGAAGATGTAAAGCCCTGCGTACTGTACCAGGAGTGACTACAAAGGATGAATCACCCACTTGGAAGATAATACTGGGAGTTCCACGTTGACCACCATCATCAAAAAGTCCAGTCCTCCAAAACCTCAGAACTTGTTGGCTTAAAAAGAATTCAGGCTGTGTTAATGCATACCCAACCTCACTATGTGCAAGAAGATCTTGCACAAAGTGCAATTCAGATGGAGCTTCAATGTGATCAAGAACTGCAGCATAGTTGTTAGGGACAAACTTGGCTCCATCAATGATTAAATCCTTTGGTGCCATGTGAAAAAAATATTGAGATTCAAGTATGCCTGTTAGGTGTTTGAGATAATGTCTGTATGAAAAACCAACGTGAGAAAGAAGGAGAAAGAGAGTAAAAGTAAGGAGAGAGATAAAATATAAAGAAAATAAAAGATTAAAAAAAATCTTCTCTCTGTTGTACTTATACTCTGAACAAAAATGTTACCGTTGGACACCTGTCAGACATGCAGTAATAACGGACAGTTACTGGGCTCGAGAAAACAGGAATCATTACTTACCCAGTTGCCTAGTTTCAAGGAAAAACTGTTCCATTTATCAAGAGAAACAGTTTTAATTCAAAATTTAAACCGTTAGCACTGATTGAATTATTTTTCACTGTATCATTGATATTCTAAAAATACATCACATGAAAATGACCAAGATAAATTAGATATGTAAGTGCTGAAAATGAATCAGAACTTAATATAAAACAAAAGTTATATGGTCATCAGAATATCAATCAGGATTTATCAACACAAGATAAAATAAGTTAGAGACAAAATCTTGAAGTAAAAACAATTTTCATTAATATATCAAGACAATACATTTATGAAATGGAAATTACATCAATACTTATACAAGATTTTCCCTAAGCTTTTAATCCTAACATCAACAGCCTTAGTCCTAGCTAAGAAGCCTGACAAAGCTGATGATGAAGAAAAACAGGAAGAAGACGAGATTAAGTCATCTTCTTCTTCCTACTCTCGACAAACAGAATGGCGAGTCTGATGATTCGCTCTTGTTGGTGGAGAGCTTCCAGCCTTTCCTCCTCCAATCGCTCCAGATGGCGATGGTAGTCCATATAGAAGAACAGGAGGCGTGTCAGTACCTCCTGTGGGACAGAGTCCCATATCTCCTCAGGAATGGTTGTGACATGCCATTCCTGCTGCCACTCGGCACAACTTAGCTCCATATTGAAGGTTTGGTAGTTCAAAAACATGTTGTATCTGACCATTGTGTTTTTGAAAGAAAAAGGAGGATAAGTGTGTGAGAAGAATGTGATGGAAAGACTGATGTGAAGTGGTTGCTTATATAGACAAGAGAATGCCAGGAGACGCAAAGAAATTGAATGCTGACAGGTAGAATTAATTCTACCTCGTCTCCCTAGACTTTGAAAAAGAATAACATTCATTGGAAAGAAGAATCATGGTTTAAACCGCACAAGACACAAGAAACAGTGGACTGTTCAAGTACAAATACCATTAATCCTAATCATAGTGACTATTAATCTTCCACTTCAACATATTCTAGTTCGAACTGAGACTGTTATCAAATTTTATTCACAGATAAGCCAAGTAAAGGATTAGACTGAGAAATCAGAACTTAGACCTATACCAGAACTTAACAGTCATCAGAACATAATTTCTTAACTCGAAAAATGAATGCCCATCTTAGTAAATCCTCATACAAGTTCTGAGTTATAGACGTCAGAACTTAATCATCAGAACGTGTAACTAGAACTTGTCCTCAGAATTAGTGTAATGTGACACAATGACTGTTTATCTAAAATAACATAGACCACCACAGAAATTTTCATCATTCAGATGGAGTGATTAGTGTGTGCATTAAGCTAAATAACAGACAAAGAGTAAAGTCTGATTCACTTCAGTACATCTTAGAAATAAGGCATAACTAAAATTTTGCTAAAGAGCTGTCATTGTCCTGAAACCTACTCATGAATGAGTTCATGCTTGAGTCCACCTCAACTGTTTTGTGCTAATTTTATGCATCTTTTGAAATTCTATTTTACAGTGGCTTCTCAGTGTAAGTGAGTCACGACTGTTTATCAGAATTTATGCTATTATCAGAGTATTTCTCCAGTAATCATAGAGTGTGAAAAGTCACCAAGAAAATATTTTGCTTTTCTAATGCATATTTACTTAATACCAGCAATGCACTTGGGTCGTCCCTTCCACATTTTTACTCTAGATCTCAAAGGAGTACCTGATTTTATTCTTTGATCTTTTTGCTTTTTCTTTTGATAAGTGAGGTTTATCAGCACTTAGTACATTCAGCAGTTTTACTAGTATCAGAACTTAATAGATGAGTAGCATTATTCTAATTTGTGACTTAGTAATAAGATATACAAAGTAAACTTAACTAAGCTCAATTATCAGAATTTGCTAGTGTCATAAGATTTCCACTGAAATAATTACTTCTTACATGGAATCATTTGATTATTGAAGACTACTAGGTCAGTATCTAGCACAGTTATCCTCATAAGAATTGAATAGGTACTAGAACAGACATATCACTTATCAGAGTTTAGAAACATATATCAGACAACAGTCAGCACTTAAAGACATTTATCAATTAAGCACAGAATATACAATGAGATTAAATCTGTAAATACTGAGCATAAAGTCTGATAACATAGAACAAGTCTAAGCAAATTTAGAGAAAGAACCTGAAACCATTCCAAGTTCATTTACCAATCTTGTAAAAGTAGCTTCACACAGTGGTTTTGTGAAGATATCGGCCAGTTGTTGATCTGTGGGAACAAAATGCAATTCACTGTACCTTCATCCACATGTTCCCTGATGAAGTGGTACCTGATGCTGATGTGCTTTGTCATAGAGTGTTGAACTGGATTACCTGTCATAGCAATAGCACTTTGATTATCACAGTAAATAGGAATTTTGAAATATGTTAACCCATAATCCAGTAACTGATTCTTCATCCAAAGAATCTGTGCACAACAGCTTCCTGCAGCAATATACTTTGCTTCTGTAGTTGATGTGGAAATTGACTTTTATTTCTTGCTGTACCAAGAAACCAATCTGCCTCCAAGAAATTGGCAGCTTCCACTTGTGCTTTTCCTGTCAATTTTGCACCCTGCAAAATCTGCATCTGAGTAACCTATTAGTTTAAAATCTGATTCTCTAGGATACCATAATCCCAGAGCAGCTGTTCCTTTAAGATACTTAAAGATTCTTTTTACAGCTGTTAAGTGAGGTTCTCTTGGATCTGCTTGAAATCTTGCACAAAGACAGGTAGCATACATGATATCAGGTCTACTAGCAGTTAGATAGAGTAGAGAGACAATCATACCTCTGTAGTCAGTAATATCTACTGATTTACCGGTATCCTTATCCAGTTTTGTAGCAGTGGCCATTGGAGTGGATGCACTTGAACAATCTTGCATTCCAAATTTCTTCAGCAAGTTTCTGGTGTACTTGGTTTGACAAATAAAAGTGCCTTCCTCATTCTGTTTGACTTGAAGGCCCAGAAAATAGCTAAGTTCCCCCATCATACTCATCTGATATCTTGACTGCATTAGTTTGGCAAACTTCTTGCAAAGTTTGTCATTTGTAGATCCAAAAATGATATCATCAACATAAATCTGGACCAGAAGTAAGTCTTTTCCATGGTTGAGGCAGAACAGTGTTTTTTCTATTGTCCCTCTGTTGAATCCACTTTCCAGAAGAAACTGAGCTAAAGTCTCATACCATGCTCTAGGAGCTTCCTTAAGTCCATAAAGTGCTTTATCAAGCCTGTAGACATAATCTGGATGTTTGGTATCTACAAAACCTGGAGGTTGTTCAACATATACCTCTTCCTCCAATTCTCCATTGAGAAAAGCACTTTTCACATCCATTTGAAAGACAGTAAACTTTTTGTGAGCAACATAAGCCAAAAATATCCTTATGGCTTCTAACCTAGTAACTGGTGCAAATGTTTCATCATAATCAATTCCCTCATGTTGAGAATATCCTTTTGCAACCAGCCTTGCCTTATTCCTTGTAATTATGCCATCACTGTCAGTTTTATTTCTGAATACCCACTTTGTACCAACAACAGATCTATTCTTTGGTCTTGGCACTAGGGTCCAGGCTTTGTTTCTTTCAAATTCATTCAACTCTTCCTGCATTGCTTGCACCCAATCAGCATCTTGAAGAGCTTCTTCCACTTTCTTTGGCTCAGTCTGAGAGAGAAAAGAATTGTAAAGACATTCATTTGAAGTACATGTTCTAGTTCTGACACCTGCATCAGGATTTCCAATTATCAAATCAGGTGTATGTGATTTTGTCCACTTCCTTGCAGATGGAAGGTTTTCTCTAGAACTGGATGCTCCCCCATGATCCATGCTATTTTCATTTTCTGATGCTCCCCCTGAAACTATGCTCTCTGAGTTGGATTCTTCAGTATTTAGATTTTCAGCACTATCAGAACTTGGCTTATCAGAACTTGACGAATCAGAACTTGAAGAGCCAGATGCATGTTCTGATGTTTCTTGAGATCTGGTAGGATCTTGAGTATGCTCCCCCTGCATAGGTGCATCTTCCTTTGACATAGTCACCACGGTTTCAATAACATCAGAGTTTAATCCATCAGAGTTTACAGTATCAGGACTTAGACTGTCAGGATTTTCAGTATCAGAATTTGAGTCTTCATTTTCAAATCTCAGCTGATCATGGTCAATGAAATCTTCAAGACCAGTGATCTTCTTGTCATCAAAAGAGACATTGATAGATTCCATGACCACTTTTGTTCTCAAATTATAGACTCTGAAGGCTTTTGTGGAAAGTGGATATCCAACAAAGATTCCTTCATCAGCTTTTAGATCAAACTTTGATAGCTGTTCAGGATGAGTCTTGAGAACAAAACACTTACATCCAAATACATGAAAATATTTTAGATTTGGCTTCTTTTTCTTCACCATCTCATATGGTGTTTTTCCATGCTTGTTAATGAGTGTTGTATTTTGAGTAAAACAAGCAGTCTGCACAGCTTCAGCCCGGAAATAGGTTGGAAGCTTTGCTTCTTCAAGCATTGTACGTGCAGCTTCAATGAGAGTTCTATTCTTCCTTTCAACAACTCCATTTTGCTGTGGAGTTCCAGGAGCAGAAAATTCCTGCTTTATTCCATGGCTTTTGCAGAACTCTTCCATTATCAAATTCTTGAACTCAGTGCCATTATCACTCCTTAAAATTTTCACAGAATCTTTGACCATTTTATCCAGCTGTTTGACATGATCCATCAAGATAGATGCAGTTTCACTTTTTGTGTGCAAGAAATACACCCATGTGTATCTGGTGAACTCATCCACTATGACCAACACATACTTCTTCTTTGCAATAGACATGACATTTACTGGACCAAATAGATCAACATGTATTAGATGATAAGGCTCAAGAATTGATGATTCAGTCTTGATCTTGAATGAAGATTTTCTTTGTTTGGCTTTCTGACATGAATCACAAAGACCATCAGGAGCAAATACTGTGTTTGGCAATCCTCTCACAAGATCTTTCTTGACCAGTTCATTTATATTGTTGAAATTTAAATGAGAGAGTTTCTTATGCCAATTCCAGCTTTCTTCAATTGATGCTCTACTCATCAGACAGATTGCAGAACCATCAGTACTTGTTGAAAGCTTAGCTTCATAAATGTTACCATGCCTGTATCCTTTCAGAACAACTTTGCCTTTAGATTTACTCACAATTTCACAGTGTTCTTCAAAGAAATCAACATGACAGATTTGACTTATACTCAGTAGGTTGTGTTTAAGTCCTGAGACCAGAGCTACTTGTTTAATTATGACATTTCCAAGATTGATATTGCCATATCCCAATGTTTTTCCAATGTTGTCATCTCCATAAGAAACACTTGGGCCAGCTTTCTCCACAAAGTCTGATAGCAGGGCCTTATTTCCAGTCATATGTCCTGAACATCCACTGTCCAGAACTAGAATATTTTTCCTATTGCCCTGCAATCACAAAGACCACTAATTATTAGTTTTAAGGACCCAGACTTGCTTAGATCCTTTGGCCTTATTAAGTTTGTTAACATTTGCAGCGGATTTAACATCAGAGTTTATGTTAACATTTTTCTTATCAGAACTTACACTATCAGACTTTGAATCAGAATTTACACTAGAAGGAACAATGGAAACTTTCTTCAAAGAAGGTTTTATTTGATAATAATCATAGTACAAACTATGATATTCCTTACAAGTATAAATGGAATGCCATAAACTACCACAACGAAAACAAGGATTTTGTGGTTTGTATCTAACAGACTGACTCTTAACTCCTGATTTTGAAGGTAAGGAGTTAATATTCTTATTCTTCCTGCAAAAAGAAGCCAGATGGTTAGAACTTCCACAGTTATGACATGTTTTCCTAGGAGCATCAGGAACAGGTTTATAATCATTGCTTTTATTCACACCTTCTTTTCCATTCCTATTTTTCCTAGGTGATTTTACCTTGTTTGCATTCTTGACATCTTTCAGCTTATGCTTAAGCTGCTTCTTTGTCATTAAGCCTATGTTCACTTCAGCTGTCTTTTCCTGTTTTAGTTTGTCAGAAGTTAATTCCTTTTTAACTTCTGATTTCTCATTTTCAGACTTTACAGTTACAAACTTAACAGGTTTAAACTTTGGCTTTTGCTTAACAACAGGCTTAATTTCTTCAGTTCCTTTATCATTCTTATCTTCTTCATAACCTAAGCCCTCTTTCCAGTTTCCACTACTTAGCAAATTTTGAGTTGTTTTGCCAGAGTTAGTCCAAGTCCTGATAATCTCTCTTTCCTTTTCTAACTCAGTTTTTAGAGATTCATTTAATTTTAGCACTTCATTCCTAACATAAAAAGCATCATCTCTATCCTTCTGAGTTTAATGGAACATGACTAACTCTTTTTCTAAGAAATCATTTCTTTTCTTATATGCAAGATTTTCAGAAGTTAATCTTTCACATGTTAAAATTTGATCTTTATAGCTAACAAACATGGTTTTAAGATATCTTCTCAACTCATTAATATCATCAGTATGAAAAGCATAAGTAGTCTGAGGTACCTTTATTTCAGCAGCTTCAGAATTGCTCTCAGCACTTTCCTTATCAGCATTTGCCATCAATGCATAGTTCTCCTCACTTTCAGAGTCTGAGGTGTCTGTCCAGCTTTTCTGCTTTGTGACAAGAGCCTTGTCTTTGTCACCCTTTACCTTCTTGCAGTCAGGAGATATGTGGCCTTTCTCACCACAGTTATAGCATTTAACATTGGTGTACTCTCCTCTGTCAGATTTTCCTCCTCTGCCTTCCGATCTTCTGAAATTCTTCTTATCAGAACTTATGCCTTTCCTGGAAAACTTCTTTCCCTTCCTGAACTTCCTGTATGCAATCTTTGTGATTCCTTTCACCATAAGAGCACACAGCTTCATCATCTCCTCATCAGTATCAGCCTCAGGCAAGCTTTCAGAATCTGAGTCATCATCACTCTCAGAACTTGATGACTCAGTATCAGACTTTATGAAAAGAGCTTTACCCTTGTCTTTCTTTGAGGAAGCTGCTTTGGGGAATTCTTCTTCAGCCTTAAGAGCAACTGTCCTTGACTTTCCTCCTTTCCTCTTGCTTCTTTGTTCCATCTCCAGCTCATGAGTCTTGAGCATTCCATAGATTTCGTCAAGAGTTGTTTCATCAAGATTGTAGTTGTCTCTTATTGTCGTTGCCTTCAAATCCCAGCATTCAGGAAGAGCTAACAGGAACTTAAGGTTTGAATCTTCAATATCATACTCTTTATCAACCAATGACAAATCATTCAAAAGTTTGACAAATCTATCATATAAATCATTCAATGACTCATTAGTCTTTGAGTCAAAGTGTTTATACTCTTGAGTGAGTATTGTCTTCCTGTTCTTCTTAATTGTGTCAGTTCCCTGACACCTTGTTTCCAGAGCATCCCATATCTCCTTAGCAGTCTTGCAGTTGATTACCCTGTTTGACATTACATTATCAATGGCACTATGCAGTAAGTGTCGTACCTTAGCATCCTTAGCAATTGATGCTATCTCCTCAACAGTATAATCACTCTTCTCCTTTGGTACGGTCTTTGCTGCTTCACCTGCAACTGTAACAGCGAGTTTGGTTGGTTTGTGAGGACCTTCCTTGATTCTATCAAGGTATTCTGGATCTGTTGCTTCCAGGAACATGGTCATCCTTACCTTCCATATGGGATATTCAGATGGTCTCAGTATGGGAACTCTGATGGTCTCATACCGACTCTGAATTTGTGTCTTTGGTGGTTCCTCAGTTTTGGTAGGCTTAGTTGGAGTTTCTGTGTCCGGCATGATTGTGTTTGGATCTTTAACTGTATGTATGTTAACAGATAGGCTCTGATACCAATTGTTAGGTCACACATACACTGTAGAGGGGGTGAATACAGTGTATAGTACACTCAAATCGAACTTTAAAAACTTAAGTAACAGAAAACAAACTTTATTGAAACAATAAACTCTGTTACAGTATGGAACTGTTACCTCTCAGTGATGAACAAATATCACGAGAGCTGCTAGGGTTACAATGAATAATCTTCTCTAATAATGATAACACTTATAGTGTAAACCCTATGTCTGTGTTTATATACTACACAGTTACAAGATAATCGCTAATTGATATGGAATATAATTCTGCTTCCTAAAATATATCAATCAGATATCTTTTCTTCCAAGTATTCCATTCTTCACGGAATTCCTTCTTCATGCATATCTCTTCTTATGTTTATCTCAATCTTCTTTCCTTTAATCAGCTACTGTCCTTATCTGATTATCCTTCAGCACTTAAGTTCTGATATCTATCTTCTGATGATTATCTCCTGATAACATACGTACTGATATCCTTAACTCCTGACTTCCAGTATAAGTACTGATCAACAGTTAAGTACTGATTTATCCTGTTCAGTAAGATCTGAAAGCTAAACATAAAACATATTAGCCATGACATTATCAAATATATCTAACAGGTACAGTCTTAGGCATCTCAGACTCTGGCTCAGGGGCAGGGATCTCTGAATCTGGCCTCAAGGGTGAAATCTGCATAGGGATCTCACTACTCTCAGAAGGGTCCTCCTCTGGGTCTGAACTAACATATACAGGCTCCTCTAGAGAGGGTGTAATGGGGTCCACTCGGGTACCGGTCAAACTAATTTCTGAGTCCGAGTCACTACCACTACTAGGATCCTGAGAGAAAACACAAAACAGCATCTAAGAAACAATGTTAGGGTTAAATAAAGCTTCCAGCTAACTCACACCCTAACTCTAGTTTCCACTCTAACTTATACACACTTTCCTTAGACTATACCTAATAGTCTAACTCAACTCTATATGAGTCGAACTCTCTCGCGATATAGATATACACCCAAAATACCCTTTTTATTCCTAACTTGTCTCAGGGACTAGATCCTGTAGCTCTGATACCAACTTGTGATGCCCTCAATCTCGGGGTTAGGAAATAAGGATTCACACACCTTTAATCCAATAATTTAATAAGCATAAACCCCGATTAACTACTAACAGGATCAACAGGATAAAGTATGAGACAAGATTACCACTACCAATCATAAAATATAACTTACAACCCCAAAACATTATTAGATAAACAATATCGATTCCGGCTAGGAACCGACAGATAACCCAATGTATCTTTACAGATTTCCTTCTAGGCGCGTGCTCACTCAAAAATACCACTACCTGCTCTGGCAACCGGAAGCCCTCAACACGATAGGGCCCACCAGATCCGCTCTTACGAGCAGTACGCCTAAGCCTGGTAATCTTCTTGCTTAACTGCCATGGTTAGATTAAAACATATGAGTATAAAACTCAGCAAGTAACTATAAAGTAGTTCTACGATATCAATTCACAATATACTTTACCAAACTCAGGGCGTTCTACTTTATTTGTTCTAGGTGGCAGATTTCCAGCTTTAGGGTCAAGGAAAGGTTATGAAGGATAATGTGGGGCTTTCAAGAAACCAGGCTCAATGTAGAATGAAAGCCTACATTCATCATAAATCATTAAAGGATCATAATAGATCTTTCAGAAAGAGGAAAGCAACAGTATTTCATTATATGGAATCAATCATATGATCAACAGATTAAAAATCAGGGTTCTCGAGCTTTAAGCTTCACATTAACATAATCAACTTTTTTCAAAACAATATAAACCATTTTCATTTTCAAGAATCAATTTACTGAATAGAAAGTTTCAGTTCCCTTTTGAATAACCCATTAGAACCCTTGATTTGATCACTTTATCTTTCCATTTTATTATAATATGGGTGATCAACCCGTACCGACCTCCATCCGGTCTTTAAGGTACCAATCAGCATAATTTCAGCCTTAAGTTGGACTAGCCCCGCTAGCCTCTTACCATGACTGGACTAGTCCCACTAGCCTCTTACGTCCCAATCCAATCCATCAGGAATTCGTTTGGAAAGCCTTGAGTTGGAAAAATAAATAGGTTTTCTAAAATCCATTTTATCATTCCCAAGAATATGAAATCATTCAGACTCTATCGAGTCGAAACTCATTCTTAAGTCAAATTTTAAGAAAAACAAAGTTCAGGGAGTGGTTCAAAGATAAGCAAGGAACAATTCTTAAGGATTTTGTATCAAGGATAACAAGGTACTTAAGTTAGAGGGATCAACATCTGTTTAGGCATCAATAGTGTGATCAAGAAGTGAGGTATCATTAAATAGGGTTTGCAAGGATAATTATAGGGTTCAATACATTTTATGGCTTAATAAATAACTTGAAACAGAAATGATAGGTTACTAAAAGGGTTGAATCTTTAAGCTTATCAATAATAGTGTATCAGAATCAAAACAGGATATCTCAAGTCATTAACAGGGGATTCATTAAGTAACAATTTTATACTCTACATGGTATGAACAACATCCTCTGTAAAATCATTTTCACAAGTAATGAGAGTTACTTTCCTGAATTTGCTTTCCTAAAGGTTGAACTACTGCCACCTAGTATACCCTTTCCTTTCCTAGCCTGAATGCCCTCACGCTCCGAATCTACAATAAAAATCAAAACCTTAATCAGTTTCTCAACTCTCATTCCTGGAACGATCACTGAATTACGATAGCTCGATTATATTTTTGACTTAAATATACGAGAATAGCTTATACACATAAGCACATAGCACATAACACATTCCTTTCTCGTAACCTTTATATCTTAACAATCGGCGCGTACTTGCTTAACCTTAACTATTTCTCAAATCACACTAGTATAACTCTTACGAGTACATGATTTATTCACAACTAAATCTTTTGCGACCATAAGTGTCACTTATAGTTCTTTAACAACAAACGATTTAATTCCCTTTTTTTTATTCCTTAATTCGAACCATAACAATAACCAATCACACAAATGAATCACATATCTCCTAGGATATCACATACAATCACTTAGCAAGGTATTGGAACCAAATCAGTCGCTTTTCTACTTATATATCATTCGGCCATACACATAAAGCACAACCATGTATACTCAATTTCAATCTCATATAATCAAACACAAATAATGCAATTCGCAAGAGTCATTTACGCAATTAAACTTCATCCTTTTTAATCAAAAATCCGAATCATAATCACATTAAGAATCGAAAATCAACACCTTCTTTTAATTATCAAAATTCAAACACAAACACCATCCAATCATTACCGTGCAATCAAGTTCTCACTAGCCATTAAGATATTTAGAAAAAATCAACTTAATTCTCTTTTTAAGCCTAAGACCCATTCGGGTTTTTCAATAAATCACACATTCAAGGATCAATTTTGATATGCAAAGTTGTATATCACATTTCCCACTTGTTTTAAACCTTAACTTAGTCATTCAATTCATTTTCATCAAGATTTTCGAATCACAAAACAAAACATCAATAATGATTTAGGCTTTAATCAAATTATTCATTCGACAAGCATGCATGCACTTAATCATCAAGCAAATCTCTTCTAGACCCATTTTCTATTCGGCAAAATCAAGATTCACAACTCAAGGACTAAACATTGACATGCATAACTTGTTCTAACATGCAATCACATTTTTCACTAATTAGGCTTAGCTTTTACAAAGATCAAGTCATCAAATCCCATTTCCTTTCTAATTAACACAAAGCCGAATTATAACCCAACATGCAAACCTTAATTTTTGATTTTCAAAACAACAATTTATTTACACACATCCAATTTCTTTTTAAAACAATCAATGCAATCCAGTTATCAATCACATACTTGAGTTTCTAAAAATACAAAACCCTTTTTCAAACCTTCAAGAAACCAAAACATGCAAGGCTTAAAAATCAAATTAACATATCATAAAAACTCCACCGGCTCTCCTTGGATCATAGCCGATGGTGGTCAAACTTAAGAGAGCCCGAAACGGGTCTCCTATTGAGTTTTAAACCACTTAATCCTTTTGAATTCACTCTTATAGTTTTGTATCAAGAAATCAATTTCCTTGAACACTACCATAAAGATGATCACCAAAACACTTACACAAATACTCACATGCAAATGGAAATTGAGATGTATACCGAAAATAAAGACTAAAGAGAGCAATATCTTTGAGTTTGAGTGAGGTTTGAGTGTTGCATGCAAGAGAGAGAGAGAAGAGATGGATAGAGCCGAGAGAGAGAGAGAGAGAGAGAGAGAGAGAGAGAGAGAGAGAGAGAGAGAGAGAGAGAGAGAGAGAGAGAGAGAGAGAGAGAGAGAGAGAGAGAGAGAGAGTAGCCGAGAGGAAGAGAGTGAAAAAGAAAAGAGAAGGGGAGAGTGGAGTGCACGGGAAAGAAAAGGAAAAAGGGGGGGAGAGATGGTTTATAAACTATCAAAGGCAAGGGCATTTTAATAAACTACTAAATCCCTTTTATGCCTAATTGATTCTTTCTTTTTACTCAAATGTAACAAAAATCAATTTTAAAATATATCTCTCTCGGACAGTCAAAAATTATTGCAAGTGAAAATTTTAATACGTAGATCTCGAAATTAGCTTTCCAACCATTACTCATAATAGATTCTTGAGCGGACGGTTGATTTTATATGATTTTCGCAAGTTTGTGCTAATAATAACATTTTTCCACATAAAAATCAATTTAAAATGCAATGTCTGCCAAATAAATCCATCCATTATTTTTAGAAAGTCCCTAGGAGTATTATTAAAATAAATCCATCCATTATTTTTAGAAAGTCCCTAGGACTATTATTTTTCCCATGTTTTTATCTTACTCAGATAATTTTATAAAAATGCGCGAAGGTGAAATAAACCTTCATTTAAATCAAATAATTCCTTTAAATTCATAAAAATGTCATAGATCACATAGTCATGCACACAGATAAGCAATCACACATATACGATCACATAACAACTCAGGTTTGATCAGAGAATTTTCCTTCTTTAATCTTTACCCCTTTTTTTACGCGTATCGGGTCACGTTCATCCTGACGGCCCGACGCTCAGCGTTTCGATTACGCTTCTCTTTATCATTATCGACCGACACGTCACTTAGGATGAAATACTTTATTTAAACATTTATTTCACTCAATCACACATAATTCACATTTTATATTCTTTAAACCCTTATTAGGACGGGTTCCGTTCTACCTGACGACCCGACAACACAGCTTAATTCCTAAGCTGACTCTTTAAATTGGAACGTTTTTACGTACGCTCATATATTCTAATATACAGCAAAGACAATTAATCAACACTTAATCACATAATTAGAATCACATCACATAAAACATACTTTATTGACTTAATTATGTCGAAAAATTCTCAGTCATCACAAATAACACATAAGAATTGAAGTTTGATTTTCTGAAAATTCTGTAAAAAGTTGTTCTTGGTGTTCTTGAAGAGTTCTGAAAATCAAAATCAAATTTGAGGGTGATGCAGAACTCCAATTTCAATGTTCAAGTAGCCGTTTCGAAGCCCTCAATCTCATCTATCTATATCTTCCATCAAATCATTTCAAAAGTTATTAGTTGTCCAATTCAAATTTTTAGGGTTTATGTCCAAAATTAGGGGTTTCTTTTCTGTTGATTGTTGGTTCGTTTTGATGCTGGAATTAGCTTTACCATGACTATAGCAATTGATTGATATAAGTTTTGTTGATGTTTTAGTTCGAATTAGATGTAATCGAGTGCTTGGGTTTTAACATTTTTAATTTTCGATTCTTCGAACTATAGTTGATTTGATTGGTGATACTGATAATATGGGATGATTGTATATTGTCTGAGCTTCGTTTTATGGTAAGACTTGTAGTTTTAGCTTCATTCGTGATCAAGTTCAATTTATGGCCGGAGTTACAGTCGAGCTCGCCGGATTTTTACATCGGTTGGTCGGAGAAAACGGTCGTGCCACCTTCCCTGGTCGTTGCTCCCGTAGTTGAGTTTCTGCGACATCGAGGAACGCAGTCGTAAATAAATTGGAAGGAAAGGACGTGAGTTGGGCTCGAATCGGAGTTTGTCGGAGAGGCGGCGTAGTCGCCGGAAATTTCCTTGTTTTCGGCCGGCGACGGCAGTTCTTAGCGACCCGGTTTAACCGAAATCTGACCCGTTAACCCTTTCCCTGAACCCGGTTTTGATCCACAAAATTCCCAAACCTCACATCAAATTCTATTTGTGTAATTTCTGATTTAAAATTATTTCAAATTCAGTTTTTAGTTTTAAAAATCATTTTCTTTATCCTAAAAAAATCTTTTTTTAAATTTCAATTTTAATTTAGTTAATTATTGTAATGATTAACTAAACTGTTTTAATTCTAAAAATTTTGTTTTCTTTTATTATTTCCAAAGAAATCTAATTTGATTTACTTATTTATAATTGATTTTAGTTAATTATTTATGAGTTTAATTAATTGAGTAAATCCTTTAATCAATTGATTTTATTTAGAAATAGTTAAATAAAATTTAAATTATTTATAATTAATTCAAATAATTCCTAAAAATAACATTTAAACCTTTAAAATTACATTTTAGTATTTAAAAATATCAATTAATATTATTATTAATTGATTTATTCTTATTTTATTCTTATTTTATTCGTAATAAATAAACCATTCGTCCGTTTAATACGAAACGAACGCGTATAGACTTAGAAAATTTTTGATTAAAAATACTTTCGAGACTTAAATCCTTTTGTATTGAAAGTTCGTTTGATTGCGAGTTATTCTGAGTTAGTATCTACTAATATTGACCCGATTTCGGTTTTAAACGTACTGAGTCGAACCTTTTTACGAACTGAGTTATATGTGATATGAATTATGTGATACGTGAGTTATATGATCGGGACAAGACGATGGATAAAGAGTGAAAATGGAATAAGATTGGATATTTGGCTTCTAGCAATCGCAGGAGCCGCACATAAGTGAATTGTTGGAATAAAAGATGATGAGGCCATAAGATTTCAGAATGAGGGATTGTGTTATTGCAAGTGTGACTAAGTGCTAAAACCCCAAAGGCAAGTATTTCTATCATCACTTATTGTTCAAGTGATATTTATTTTGATTCCCATTATGCAGGTATTGCTTTTCCTATTCTCAGTTCAGAATAGATAAATGTTTTACATATCGCTAAATTAAATGTTTATTATACAAGTACTCTATGCTATTTTGTGTTCAGACTAGTTAAATATTTTTACTTATCAAATTACAGAATTTATAAACATTTTGGATTTTGAGAAATATGATTTTGTTGCGAGTATTCCTGCCAAAGTGAATCGGGGAATAAAATTATTTAGGATGTCGATTGAGTCGGCTCTTTTTCAATTAAAAGGTTTTAAGATTGGAATGGTTACTAGTTACAGCGTAGGTGATCGAGACAACGATCTAGCTGTAATATCTTTCAAGGCGAATATATGCCTTTTCTGGCACCCTATAGGTACCGTATGGCTGCGGGATACGGGTAGTACCTATATTTATGGTATGGTTGCGGGATACCGGTGCTGTTTCATGACTGATCATCAGGAACAACAAGAAATATAATTGGTTCCAATCTAAACTGTTGGTTCTAAATTGTTTTGATAATTATAGAATAAATGATTTATCAAGTATTTCTGTTTTGGATTAAAGGTGAAATGCAGTTTTGATTCAGTTTCTGATTTATCCTGATACTTACTTTGTTGTTAAATATCAAAGGTGGTATTAGTATAGATGATTGATGTTGAATTCAGTATGGGATGTTGTGAGCATCAAAGTTTGTATTGATATCTAATTTGATATGACAACAAAATGAGTATTATTATCAAGAGTTCGGTTTTGAATAAAGTTTATGATTCAATCCATAATCATTGCATCTTGTTAATGTTGTTTAAGATATTTCCGTAAACATGGTTTTACGAGTTTTACCCTCTTCAAGATTCAAAGTATTGCTGAAGCATTTCGCTCGAAAATATCAAAAAGAGTTTTAAATACAGTGAGAAACAAATATCCGATTCTTTAATAAATTTTTGTTTCAGCAATTATGATTAAAATGTTCTGCGTTATTGCAGATGTCAGTTTTATATCAAAATGACCTTATATTTGCTATAATGAACTTGTTGAGCATTTCTTTCGCTCATACTTGCCTGTTTTTAAATTTAACCTCCAATGAGGATTAGCTTGCACTGTTTAGCCGCGTAATTCGAGGAAGCAAAGAGGAAGCTTTTGGAAGGTGGTTGGTCCAGGGTTTGCGGACTAGTATAAGTTCTATTATATAAAGTTGTTTATATTATATTATATACTAGTTGTGTATTTTATAGTTGGGCCTAGTATACTTCTTTTCGAAGTTATACTAGCGGGTTAGTATTGAATTGGAAATTATTAAAAAGAGTTTTAAAAGAAAGTGAAAATTTATTTATGGAATTTGGAATTCTTGTTTCTAGAACTGTAACCTTAAAAGATCTTGGATTAGTTCGGGGTCATAGATGCTAAATATCTTCCGCTGGCATTTATTTATTGATTAAACAGGTTGATTTAGATTGAGGTTCATAGTGACGGCCAAATCCTTTAACCCCGGATTTGGGGGCGTTACAAAAAAGATCATGCCTTTGAAGATTTTTGAAGAAGCTTGGAGTTGAATAAATCTGTTTGGAGAAAAATACTCTAAGTCAAGATCTCTACAAGTCACAGATTTAATGTTATAGAGAAGTCATTCGAGAACTCCAGAATGGCTTATCGAGAAGTCAGGATAGATACTAGAGAACTCAGGAAGATATCGACAAGCCAAATTGAAGAACTGAAGATTGGAGATATCGACAAGTCATTCATTCACTAGAGAACTGAGAGTACCGACAAGTCTACATTCAGTAGAGAACTCTAAGTTATTGATAAGTCAAGTTCCACTAGAGAACTCAGAGATATCGATAAGTCAAAATTCACTAGAGAACTCTTAGATATCGACAAGGTAATTCTGACTAAAGAACTCTAAGATATCGACAAGTCAAGAAGCCACTAGAGAACTAAGAGTTATCGATAAGTCAAAGTGAAAATGTGAAGACTAGAGATCTCGACAAGCCAAAGTTCTCTTATAGAGAACTGAAGACCTCTACAAGCCAAACTAAATATAGAGTACTAGAGATCTTGATAAGCCAATATACTTATCGAGATGTTAAGTGTTCTATATACCTAAATTGGAGATCTCGATGTACAATCTCAAAGTACAAGGTTGCAGATTAGTTCAATATCCAAGATAAACAATTAACAAACAGTCCAACAGCTGGATTGACAAGTCTACAAAACACAGCTTGAAGAATGTTCAAGATCAATGGCAAAGATTAACTGACAGAGGAAGATTAAAGTAAACACGGGATGCTAAAGATATGCTAAGCCAGAAAGGGAAGATCTGCTTTTCTATAAATAGAAATGACAAGTGACAGTTTAGAAAAGCTAATAGCATATCTTATTACCCACTGTGTAAACCAGCAGTTAACTGAGTTATAAAGTTAATACTGGTCCTTAGTCAGTTGTAACAATTTAGATCATATTTCTTGTAACACTCTCAAGTAGAAGCTAAGCTCTTTATCAACAAAGAGCCTAGAAATTTTGTAGCAAAACAGTCTTAATTTTAATATAAAATTAAGTGAGTTTTGAAGATTTGTGTTCTTTATTTTTCTGCAAGTTTAAATTCTGCATGAACACATTTCACTACAAGAATCAATTTACTTTGTTCAACCATAAACATTCAAGAAAAGCTCAAAAACAGTAAAACACATGCACCCCCATGTGTGTTATTCATTTCCTAACACATATGCATGCTATTTCTTCCAGCATGGCAAAAGAGAATGAGAGGAGTCCCACCTTAGACGGTGAAGGTGAGGGTGTGAAGGTGGTGAGCCAAGGGGAGCCCTTGATGCAAAAAGAGAGAGAAAATGAGAGAAAAGCAGGTACAAAAGAATGGGAAGATCCGATTGCTAGTGAGTTCAATAATGTAGAAAAAGAGAAACTATTTCATCAAGAATATCAAGATGTTCTAGATTATGTCTCTTTTGATGCTGAGGCATATACTCATCCTATTCCAGCATATCAGCTTCTAGCTGAATAGGGAAATGAGGATGCTGAGAAGACTCTCAATTTGGTACACACTATAGCCTCCATGCAACGGGAAAAGGATGCAATCAACTCTTTTTCACCTATAGTTGGTGATGATTTTGAGTTAGATTCTGGTGGCTCCTTTGGGGAAGACTTCAATGAAGAGGATGCTGATGAAACTGGCAAGAACATAGGAGGGATGCAGGACCTAGCTCAACCATAAGAACTCCAGTGTGGATGTTCACCAAGGATTGCAATGATCATCATTTAAAATCCACACTATTCAAGCTTATCCATCAGACTCATATCAGCTATCCAAGCCACCATTGATGCGAATACCAAATGTTTTCTACAAACCCATCTTGAATCTCTGCAATTGCACAAAATTAAATCTCTCCAACAAAGTCAAATTATGGATGAGATCAAGAGCACCATTGAGCAAGTCAAAAAGGACATCAATGAAAGAATGGAGTTTCCCGAGTCAACAATGAAAGATATTCACCATAAAATCAGGGACAACTTTGAATTGAGTAACAAGATTGAAAAATTGGATTCTAGGCTGACAGCAGTGGAGAATTCAGTTACCAAGGTGCTTCTCAATCAAGTACATTAGACATTCCTTCTTCAAAAATTGGTGGATGCTCAAACTCCAACTCCTTCCATACTTGATGATAACAAAAAGGGGGAGGATAATCTAAATGTCCACGTTAGTAAGGGGGAGGAGAATGTGCATGTCCAAGTTAGTAACGTAATAGTTCCAGCCATTACCTTCTCTAAGCCACCAATGTTGGACAACATTTCCTTAATCAACATAGCAGAAGCTGAACTCAAGCTGAAAGAACAAATGAAGAAGCTTGATGAAAGAATTGAGAAGGAATTTTGTCCAATTGCAAGTAAAGACAAATATGTGAAGCACACCACTCAATTGAGACCAATTCCAATAGCTGAAATGAAGCTAGGAAACATGAAAAAAGGTTAAAACTCATACAAAAGACATCAACAGGCCATTGTGATTATGAAGCCTAAGAAATACTCATCAAAATACTCAAGTAAAAATCCAATAGACCTAGTCTATGCAACTCCCAAACCTGATGAAAAGAAGCTGCGAGATCACTCAATTGCAAATCACAAAGATCCAAGAGATTCAGTTTTGAAAAAAAGGGTAGCAAAGCTCTACAAGCATGGCAAACTAATTTGTGTGATAGTTGGACATCCTCAATTTCGAGAAGCCAAGAGAGAAGAGAAATTGAGGCTCAAGTCTTAGAAAAGGCAGGCTGCCTTAGAAACAAAAAAACAAGCTGAAAAGCCTGCTAACAAGTCAAAAACTGAGAAGCCTACCACCAAAAATGAAACTGAAAAGCATGAGGAACCAAAGCAGAAATCAGGAAAAGGTTATAGCAAGCAGAGAGCCAAAAGGAAGCTGGTATTCAAAGAAGAAAGGAAAGAACCAAAGCCCACTCAATCTACTACCTCAAATTAATCAATTATGCCCATAATAAAGCAAGCTGATATCAAGATTTATCCTTGTGTGAACTTTCATGGTGAGCCAATCATTCCCAAGGATGAAACTATAGACTGGGAAAGCCTACCTATTCCTGAGCTGAACATCCTAATCCCAACCACTTCAAATAGAAGAAAGAATAAACTAAGCAAGCCAACCAAGTCTGTCCCACTCCAATCCAAAACCTTATCTAAACCCAAACCAATAGTCAACAAAGGAGATCAACTCTTTATCTGTGACATAAAGGAATTTTTAGACATTAATCTCTACTTGGATTAGCTAGATGAAGTGAGAGCAATAGATGCCCACAACAGACTTCTAGAAAGATTAGTGTTCAGGTACAAGGGTGGAAAGGAAATCACTTGACCTCTTCATAGGATTCTCAATGAAGGTTACTCTGTTTTGGTTAAGATATTCTTTGCAATTAAGTAAAAAAATTGGATTCACCATGGTGGCCAAAATATAAATACTTAACAAGATTCAACAATTACTAAGAAGCTGGAGAGACCCAAGTGCACTTCCAAGAGTCTTAACTATTCCTTACACTGGAAGTAGAGTGCACTTGAGGCCGTACTGGTTGATGGAGTTCAAGAATCAGAGAAATACCAGAAGATTTTTCAGACTAGAAGATCAGTTAAAAATGTCAAGCAATGAGATTCTCAAGGAAATGCAGGAGATGCTGGATCTATCTAATGAAGATGAATCTGAGTTCAATAGACAACTCCAACACTAGATAGAAGAGAACAATGAGAAGTTGGGAAAGAAGACTAGACACTTAAGGAAAAAGAACTAATTTTCTCAGACTAGAAGAGCACCTTGAACAAGGCTTGTGAGATTTCTGTGAACTCTCTTCTATCAATTTTCAATAAAATCTGCAGCGCTTATTATTTTATCTATTATTAAATGATCGTTTTGTATAAGATGTTTTGTTATCATCAAGTCCTCCTAAATTTATGCCTATAATTCTAGTAGACAAAAATTGGGGGAGATTGTTAGGAATATATAGTAGGCTTGATCATATTTCATCAAAATACCTTAGTAGATTTAATTAAGTGTGTTTGTAGCTTTCAACGGATAATCTTACTTTGTCATCCGTTGATAGAGTAGCTTATATTTAAATAAGTTTTTGTAGCACATTCATGTATACTATAATGTCTTAGAGGATTAGAAGTTGTAGGATATTCTAAGTCATGTTGACTTCTAGAATGATATGCAAAATAGGTTGGCTAATTGTAAATATTAGATGGCTTTTAATTTTGTATAAATGAAATGGTGTCAACTGCTATGGAAATACCATCAATGGATAATCTGCAAAGCTCTCAACGGATGACACAAGGCACCTTCAACGAATAATCCATAACAGACTCAACGGAATATGATGAAGTCTCAAGGAACATCATATTCAAATAGGAGTTGATAGTGACTTGATAGTCACATGGGTTAATTGTATACAAAAGGAATATGGCAGCCTATAACTAGGTTTATGAGAACAAAGAAGCATGTCCATTTCCATGTTTACTTGAAGAAATACAAAGATATTAGATAGAGAAATGAAGAAACATGTGATAAAGACTTAGATATTTTGTTTTATATGTTTGTCTTTTTCATATGTAACTTGGTGATATATATAAACCACGAGTATTAAGTAGATAATAATCAATTGAAAAAATTGAGAAACAGTAGAAGGAAAAATCTGTCAAGAATTTCCCTATTCTTACTTTGTAATTTTACTTTTAAGCATATGTGTGCATTCTTACATCACAGAGTTCTCAATCAATATATATCTCTGGTGGAATAGATCAATCCACTAGAAAGTTTTTAAATCTTTGTGTTTAATTACTTTGTGTCTTGAATATATTCATATTTCACTCTACACACTTGCATATTCAAACATTGATATATTTTAGTAAAGAAGTTTCTTAATTTCGAAAAGAAATCAGAATTACATTCAATCCCCCTTCTGTACTATTATTAGATTGTTTAGGAATAACAATATCTCCAATTCTTCACATCTTCATTTGACTTATCGATATCTCTGAGATCTCTATATGAGAAATTGACTTGTCGATGTCTCCAATTCTTCACATCTTCATTTGAGTTGTCGATATCTCTAAGATCTCTACATACAGAAATGACTTGTTGATATCTCTAGTTCTCAATGTCTTTATTTGATTTTTCGATATCTCTGAGAGTTCTCTATAAGCCATTTTGGACTTCTCTATAAGTCATTTTAGACTTCTCGAATAACTTCTTGATATACCTTGATCTGTGACTTGTTGATATCTTGACTTAGAACATTTTTCTTAGAAAAACATTATTCAACTCCAAGATTCTACATCTTTTCTCTAAGATATGATCATGACTTGATCTTCTTACTGATTTTATTCCTTAGCTTGAAACCGTTCACAGAAAAATCCCCCAGTCTAGTCTACTAAACAATTTTACGGCCTCAAGGAATACAATACAGAATATAGATAAAGATTATCATACAACTTAATCTTAGGATTATCAATGTGACTTAGTCTTGTTATTATACAAGCATGTCTTGCACAACAGGGATTGCATAGGTTTGCTTCGTTTATTTATGCACTTACATACGTACTTGGTCGTTTCCTTGTAATTGTGGTAAATCTTTGTAAGTGATTCGTGGGGTAATCTTCTCGATAGTTCATAAGATAAGGTTTTTTTTGAAATATTAGTTTTTTCGAGAACAAACGACTTTTACATACACTCATTCGTACACATAATCATAATATCAACTCGAAAATTTAATTTATATGCCCTTATATAGTGTGGGATCAAAAGTTTCCTTTATCGTCAAGATTACTATCCATTCATCATTTTATAAAGTCCCAAAATTCAGGGTATTACAAATCAGTTCCACAAATGTTTTACAATATAAGAGAGCCCTATCAAGCATCATATAAGAAGAGTTCCACTTAGTTGGAACATCTAACCACAATCCCTTAGCCTCTGTAATCCTAACAGGTTTTACCGCAGTCTGAAATGTCTGTTTGCTGATTTCAAACCACTTCACATACTTGACACTTTTCCTAATCTTTGCCACGTTATGGTCAATTATCTGGAGCCCTTCCTTAATAATGAGGTTTAGGACATGAGCATCAAAATGAATATGAAAAAAATGACCATTATATAACAATGACTCTTGACAATTAAGAGAGTCTCTCAAGTAATCTTGCATTTTATTATTGCTTGAAGCAATATCCAGTGTGATTGAAAAAAATTATGTTCAATGCCCCAATCTCAAATTAATGTAGACACGCTACTATACATAGCATATCCATTGTGTGGAGACTCAATATGAAGGAAATTAAGAACTTTACTATTTCAATTCAATTTAGAATCCACATAATGTACGGTCAACCACAAAAAAACACTCAGTTTGACATGAAATCCACATATAAGAAGTTAAGCAGATCTGACCAGGCACAGTTTGAAGATGCTTAAATAACTGGTCTTTCAAAGTCTTATGCAATTTTAGACAATCAGCTTTGGCCGTGTTACTAGTAATAGACTGAACCTCGTGATTAAGATAGGTATAAATTTCTCTGTTTCCCTCTTGTTTGACCAATGAAAAAGGATATACATGCTTGATAACTTCCTTAAACAATAATTCCCTATAGTGAGTTTGAGAATATTGTGGAATTGCTCCAGTTAATTTTAGATGCTGAATATATGGTTTAAATACTTTCATATGTTTATTCATGTTAGAGGTATCGTTAAAAGATTTAGAAAGATAAGTTGATTTCTTATAGTAAGTGCATCGCGCCCTCCTCGACATTGGAGGAACATCAATTCAATCTACCATCCCAAACACAGTCTAGCAATTGCTTCGTCTCCTATCAGTTTTTTCTAACGGTTGTAGATGTCTAGAAATCAATGATGCAATGTTATCCACATCTGTAAGAACCTCGCTCCCATCAACCTCCGAAGAAGTAATGTCAACCATAACTTAAGTGGTCCGTAAGCCTTTAACCAATAAACGTAACAAAAAATTATTGTAAATGTTATATCAAACACAAATGTAGTAAAAAAATTATAATATTATAAACATCATAATACAGAACATATAGAGCACAAAACAAAAATCTTAAAAATTTTAAAAACCCCAAAATTTAATTAGGGTATAACATTACAAATTTAGATTAATTTTACCTTTGTATACGATGAATAAACCTTAAATTAATCTTTCATTTCTGAAATTATACTTAAACAGACCTGTTAGGTCACACCCACTGTAGAAGGGGGTTGAATACAGTGTATAGCACAATCAAATCAAATTCAAATAACACAAATAACAGAAAACAGACTTTATTCAATGCAATAAACTTTGTTACAATATGGAACTGTCCTCTCTCAGTGATGAACAAATATCACGAGAGCTGCTAGGATTACAATGAATAATATTTTCGATAATGATAACACTTATAGTGTAAACCCTATGTCTGTGTTTATATACTACACAGTTACAAGATAATCGCTAATTGATATGAAATATAATTCTGCTTCCTAAAATATATCAATCAGATATCTTTTCTTCCAAGTATTCCATTCTTCATAGAATTCCTTCTTCATGCATATCTCTTCTTACGTTTATCTCGATCTTCTTTCCTTTCAATCAGCCGCCTTCCTTATCTGAAAGTTTCCTTTAAGTTCTGATATTATCTCCTGATAAATATCTCCTGAACCTTAAGTACTGATCACTTAAGTTCTGACTTCAGTATAAGTGCTGATTTCAGTTAAGTACTGATTTGTCCTGTTTAAGTAAGATCTGAAAACTAAACATAAATCATATTAGTCTTGACATTATCAATATATCTAACAATCTCCCCCAACTTGTAAATTAGCAAAATATACAAGTTTAACAGATATTTGATGATGTCAAAAACATTAAGTACAAATGTATGAGAAATGGATTAGATAACTACAACTTACAGTCCTTAAAGCTTTGCCAACTTTAACTTCTGATAACAACTTCAGTCTGTATATATATCAAAATTTGAGCAGTTGTAGATCTTGACTTGGCTTCACTTTCTGATCTCTTTGAGTCAGGAGTTGTTCAGAGATAGTTCTTTAACAAACATCTCTCAGCATATCTGAGTTCATCAATCATCCTCCTTTTAGCATCTTTGAGTTCTGCAGTATCTTCACCAGTTTGGAAGATAGCAGCCCTGAGATAATTTATTCTAGCTTTCCTTATGTCCTGATCCAGTCTGATCAAATATGCATTGTCAGACTCAAGATTGAATTCTACAGCTTTATAACCCAGAAAGGTAGTTATAATCTTAGCAGAGTTAGGCTTCATCTCAATAATATCACCCTTGTGATCTCTGTACTTTGGAAGATATGTGATGTCAGACTTTACAGAATAAAGCCTTTTCTGTCTCTAAATTTGAGTCTTCAAATAGTTTGCAGCACTTTCTGTTATTCTGTCATTCACTTGAAGTAAGAATAAAATATGTTCTAGTTCTTCAAAATACTTCAGTGGTATAGCATTTTCCCTTATATGGTAAACCCTACCATCTCTCATGAAATATAACAAGATGTGTTCTTTCAAGTAGGTATGGTAGACCATCTGTACAGATTCTAGTTGATTCAATCTTTCAGGAGTTGCTCCAACATCTGGTTCACTTAAGGAAGTTGGATCATTGGTTGTGTTCTGCACTCTTCATTCATCAGCACTACTCAATCCAGATTTATCTCTTGCTTCCTTTCCAGTAACCACTCTTGCTTCAAAACCACTTGCTGCAGTCTTCAAAGGTTGAGTCTGTTTGGCTTTAGTGAAACCTGGTAGGAGTAACTTTGAGGATTTAACATGAGCAATGTCAGAGGTTTCCTTTAATTTATCTTCTGATATCAAGTCAACTTGAGCTATGTCAGAGGTTACTTGCTTCATGTTTATATCAGAACTAACTAAATCTTGACTCTGAACAACTTGAGCCATGTCAGAGGTTGTCTTAGAAATCTTCCTTGAAGTCAGAGTAAGATCAGCATCTTCAACAGAAATTTCTTCATCCATAGGAGGCACATAAACCTTTATAGGTTCACCAACTTTTTCTTTGCCCTTGGACCTTGGATCTATCTGCAATTGTGATTTAACCTTAGTGCCACAGGATTTGTCCTTTCTTTTATCACAATGCCTTTAGCCGTAGGAAGTTTCTTTTTACCAAAAGAAACTTCAGATTTGGAGTTGACTTTTTCTGACTTAAGTCTAGCTTCTTCTTCCATTAGACTTTCAAAATCCATTCCTGGATTTTCTTTCAGAAATAACTGTCTTGAAATTTCTTCATCAAGATCCAAAAGTTCATCAGAACTTATCCTTTTACCAGTATCAGAAGTTATTCTTCTCCCAGTATCAGAACTTGTTCTATGACTTGTAGTTCTAGCTTTTCTTGATGAGAGACCTCTACCTTGACCATGACCATGACCTCCACCCATACCAGAGTTTCCCTGGTCATCTTTTTCATCATCCTTCCCCTTCAGTGTCTTAACAGTTTTTCATTTGGACTTAATTACTTTCTCCCCCTTTTTGGCATCAGCAGGTAAAAGAAGAGAGACAATCAATTCCACTGAGGATTGAATTTCATCGAGTTGAGATTGCTGAGAAGCTTGATTTTTCAAAATTTCAACAATCTGAGATTGTTGCTTCTCTTGGGTTTTCTCAATGTAAGCATCTCTGTCAAAGGTAAGTTGGAAAAAACTTTTCTTTTCAAGTTTCATAGTCATTTCTTGCTTAAGTAAAGCTTCTTGAATTTTATGCACCTCGGCATGAGTTGTTGAGTGTTGACCTTGAAGGTGTCTAGTACTCAATGCAGTAACTCTCAGTTGTGTCTTGAAATCATTATTAACTAGCATCTCATCAGCTTTTACCAAGTGCTCAGCAAGAATTCTTTCATTTGGAACAAAGGTAACTGTGTTCCACTCCTTAGTCCACTTCTGTCCTCTAGGAGTTTCAATCCAAGGTACTGGTGCATCTCCTCTAACAAACTTTTTAACTAGTTCAGCTTTTGAAGGAGCTTGTAGAGGTGCATGTCCAGAAGGACCAGCTTCATCAGCATCAGCAGTTGTAGCAGCATCACCAGTATCATCAGCATTTGCAGCATCAGAACTTACAAAGTCAACATCCTCTGATAAAAGAACCGTATGAGAGGCTATTGAGGCTGCAACATCAACAACATCCTCTAAGTGCTGATCTGCTTCCAAGTTCTGATCAACAGCCATATTCTGATGCTCACCTATAGTCTGATCTTCAATGTCTAGATGCAGAGAAGGTGTTGTAGACAATTCTGGAATTTCATTAGCATCAGGAATTGGTGTTGTTGATGGATTGATTGGAGCTAGTGGAGCTTCTTAGTAGAGAACCTCAGGCACAATTAGTTTGTGAATATCAATCTCAGCACTTGTGCCTGGGTCTGCAGTAGATACTGGTTCATTTATAGGAGACGCGGGTGATGTAGATACTTTATCTTGAGCAATTTCCTGAGTTGGTGACAATGGAGGTGTAGATGCAATAGCTTCAGCAAATTCTGGCTCTTTTGAGATCGGAGATTCCTGATCTCCTTCCTTAGCTGCTGCTTCCTCATCCTCTGAAACTGACTCAGCCATGTACCTTTGTGCTCTCTATTTCTTGTATCTCTTAGAAGGTGGAGATTCCTTGGGAGTTTTAGCAGAATACATCCTTCTAAGCCTTTTGAGAAGCTTAGAGCCCCCAATTCCAATATCCTTCTGAGAAGAAACCTTCTCAGCTTCTTTGACAACAGGTTCTGACACAGGAACCTGTTCCTCACTGTCTGACTCATCTCTCAGAACAATCATCCTTCTCTTCTGTGGTGTCTGAGGTACAGTCTTTGTCCTCGTGGGCTTTGAAGATGAAGGCCTCACAGTATGTGCTGATGATGAAGGTTGAGATATCTGTGAAGGTTTGATATATGTTCTGATAGAGGGTTGAGTAGGTTGAGGTGTATATGTGGTATGTTCTGATGGGTGTTGTAGTGTCTGGGATATATTGGTGGGTTGAACATCAGGGTAAATAGATCTGTAGGTTTGAGGATCAGCATTTACCAGGATATGTTTTACAGACTGAGGTATCTGTAAGGGTCTAACCACCTTTTTCTTAAGGTCAGCATTGACCAAGTCATTAAAAGCCCGTTTTGCAAGTTTAAAGGGTGGAAATAAGTCAGTGGTAGATTGGGGTTCATCAGCACAAAAGAAGTTATATATAAGCTGACAGAATCTAGCAAAGTATACTACATTCCTATCTTCTGTCATTATATCCCCTATACAACCTAGCACAGCTCTTGCAAAATCAAAATGAGTTTGGTGAATAATAGCATACCCGATATGTTGACTCATAATTGGAATGGCATCAAAGTTGGAACACTTATTGGAGAATGCCTTAGTGATGCAGTCGAAGAAAAAGCTCCATTCTTTTCTGATATGTGCTCTTTTCAACTGTCCAAGCTTGGCCAAACTCTTCTCATACCCCAAATTGGCCATGAGCTGATGTAGAACAGGTTCCTCCGCTGTTGAGAAAATGCAGCTTTCTGGTAAATGTAGAGCTTTACGAACTGCTCCAGGAGTTACCACATGCTCAACATCATTTACTTCAAAAATAATGCTTGGAGTACCAGTAGCACCACCATTATCAAAATGCCCAGTCCGGCAGAACGTCAGAACTTGTTGGCTTGAAATTACTTGAGGTTGGGTCAACGCATACCCAATCTCACTGTGTGCTAGAAGATCTTGCATAAAGTGCAAATCAGATGGAGCTTCAGCATGGTTCAAGATTGCAGCATAGTTGTTGGGTACAAACATCTATAATCAAATCCTTAGGTGCCATGAGAAAAATTGAGAAATAAGGTTGCCTGTAAGGTGTTTGATAAAATGTCTGTATGAAAAAGCGTCAGGAGGTGAGAGAGAATAGTAGTAAAAAGAGAGAAATAAAATGTTAAAGTAAATAAAAGATTTTAGAATCCTCTCTCTCTTTTACTTATACACGGTAGAAAAAGTAACCGTTGGACACCTGTCAGACATGCAGCAATAAAGGATAATTAATGGGCACGGGAATACAGTAATCATTACTTATCACATGCAGTTTTTCAAGGAAAAACTATTCCACTTACCAAATAATCCTATTAATTAAGGTAGTTCTGTTTTAGTTTAAAATTTAAAACTATTCCCACTTAATAAATTATTTTCACTGCGAGACCAATATTTTCTGTAAAAATATGACCAATTAGAGTATGACTGTAAAGAAACCAAGTAGCAAATATTGATACGTCAGAATCAGAACATGATTTGTATCAGAGTTAAAACGGTCATCAGAATATGAGTAAATCAAGATTTATAAATGCATCAGAATATCAAACGACTCAGAGACAAAATTTTGCATAAATATAAAATTTCATTAATATATTGAGCAAATACATTCCATGAAATTTGAATTACATCACAAAAGTACAAGATTGTCCTAAGCTACAAATCCTAACATCAACAGCTTTTATCCTAAGCTTAGAAGCGAGACAAGGCTGACAGTGAAGAGAAACAGGGAGCAGAAACTATTTCTTCTTCCTACTCTCAACAAAAAGAACAGCGAGACGAATGATTCGCTCCTGCTGTCGGAGACGACGGAGATGTAGATCTCTTCGGATTGTTAACAGATCACATTTAATGATCTCTGGAAATTGAATCCAGAGATTGTGAGGGATGTTGTTGATATGGTATGGAGTTGGAATTCCATTGAGAAAGACATGTATTGTCTCAGTACCATAATTGTAAAACCAGCCAAATGCAGACATTTATGGTGATAAGAATAAGGCGAGAGTGAGTTTGTGAGAAAATGAGAGATGTGTTGGCTGGAATGAAGTGTTGGTTTATATAGCCAATAGAACGTCAGGAGACGCAAGGAAAATTTAATGATTACAGGTAGAAATAATTCTACCTCGTCTCCCAAGACTGATGAGAATAAAAACAGCCATTGGAAGTGTAAAACAGGATTTAATGCGCACATGAAACAAGTAAAAATTACTGTGCATGGATGTGTACCACTAACCCTAATTGTATTGATTGTTAATATCGCACCCAAACATATTCTGATTTTAAATAAAATTGTTTCAGATTTTAACCACAAATAAGTCAAGTAAAGAATCATAGTGTAATATCAGAACTTAGACTTATATCAGAACTTAACAGTTATTAGAACATGATTTCTTAACTCAAAAAGTAAATGCCTATTTCTGCAATTCTTCACACAAATTCCGATTTCATTTCTTCAGAACTTAATCATCAGAACTTCCATCATAACTTGTCCTCATAATTTATACAATCTGATACATAAACTGTTCATCTAAAACATCATTGATCACCACAGTAATTTTCATCATTCATATGGAGTGAATGTGTGTGAAGTAAGCTAAATATCAGATAAAGATTAAAGTCTGATTCACTTCAATACATCTTAAAAATAAGGCATAACTAAGAACTTTGCTCAAAACCTGTCATGATTCTGAAGTCTACTTTAGAATGAGTTCATGCATGAGTCTACCTCAACTGTTTTATGCTCATTTTATGCATCTTTTGAAATTCCATTTTACAGTGGCTTCTCAGTGTAAGTGAGTCACGACTGCTTATCAGAATTTATGCAATTATCAGAGTATTTCTCCAGTAATCATAGAGTGTAAAAAGTCACCAAGAAAAATATTTATTTTTGCTTTTCTGATGCATATTACTTAATACCAGCAATGCACTTGGTCTTCCCTTCCATAGTTTTTACTCTAGATCTCAAAGGAGTACCTGATTTTTATTTCTTTTTCTTTTCCTTTTCTTTTGATAAGTGAGGCTTATCAGCACTTAGTACATTCATCAGATTTACTAACATCAGAACTTAACAGATGAGAAGCATTATTCTAGTTTTTGACTTAGTAATAAGATAGACAAAGTAAACTTAACTAAGCTCAATATCAGAATTTGCTTGTGTCAATAGATTTCCACATAAATAATTACTTTTAACATGGGATTTGTTAGTATATTAAAGACTACTAAGTCAGTATCTAGCATATTTATCCTCATTGGATTGAATAGTCACAGAAACATTTATATCATTATCAGAGTTTAGAAATTCACATTAGACAACAATCAGTACTTAAGCAATTTTCAGTTAGGCACAGAATACACAAAGATGGTAATATCTGTAAATACTGATCATAAAGTCTGATGCATCAAAATAAAAGCTAAGCAGATTTAGAGAAAGAACCTGAAACCATTCCAAGTTCATTTACCAATCTTGTAAAAGTAGCTTCACACAGTGGTTTGGTGAAGATACCAGCTAGTTGTTGATCTGTTGGAACAAAATGCAATTCCACTATACCTTCATCCACATGTTCCCTTATGAAGTGGTACCTAATGCTGATGTGCTTTGTCATTGAGTGTTGAACTGGATTACCTGTCATAGCAATAGCACTTTGATTATCACAGTAAATAGGGATTTTAAAATATGTTAACCCATAATCCAGTAACTGATTCTTCATCCAAAGAATATGTGCACAACAACTTCCTGTAGCAATGTATTCTGCTTCTGCAGTTGATGTGGAAATTGACTTTTGTTTCTTGTTAAACCAAGAAACCAATTTGCCTCCAAGAAATTGGCAGCTTCCACTTGTGCTCTTCCTGTCAATTTTGCAACCTGCAAAATCTGCATCTGAGTAACCTATTACTTTAAAGTCTGATTCTCTGGGATACCACAATCCCAGATCAGCTGTTCCCTTAAGATACTTGAAAATTCTTTTCACAGCTGTTAAGTGAGGTTCTCTTGGATCTGCTTGAAATCAGTATCCTTATCCAATTTTGTTGCAGTGGCCATGAGAGTGGATGCACTTGAACAATCTTGCATTCGAAATTTCTTCAGCAAATTTCTGGTATACTTGGTTTGACAAATAAAAGTGCCTTCTTCATTTTGCTTGACTTGAAGGCCCAGAAAATAGCTAAGTTCCCCCATCATACTCATTTGATATCTTGACTGCATCAGTTTGGCAAACTTCTTGCAAAGTCTGTCATTTGTAGAACCAAAGATGATATCATCAACATATATCGGAACCAGAAGTAAATCCTTTCCATGGTTGAGGTAGAACAGTGTTTTATCTATAGTTCCTCTGGTAAATCCACTTTCCAGAAGAAACTGAGCTAAAGTCTCATACCATGCTCTTGGAGCTTGCTTAAGGCCATAAAGTGCTTTATCAAGCCTGTAGACATGATTTGGATATTTGGGATCTACAAAGCCTGGAGGTTGTTCAACATATACTTACTCTTCCAATTCTCCATTGAGAAAAGTACTTTTCACATCCATTTGAAAGACAGTAAACTTTTTGTGAGCAGCATAAGCCAAAAATATCCTTATGGCTTCCAATCTAGCAACTGGTGCAAATGTTTCATCATAATCAATTCCCTCATGTTGAGAATATCCTTTTGCAACCAACCTTGCTTTATTCCTTGTAATTATGCCATCACTATCAGTTTTATTTCTGAACACCCACTTTGTACCAATAACAGATCTGTTCTTTGGTCTTGGCACTAGGGTCCAGACTTTGTTTCTTTTAAATTCATTTAACTCTTCCTGTATTGCTTGCACCCAATCAGCATCTTGAAGAGCTTCTTCTATTTTCTTTGGTTCAGTCTGAGAAAGAAAAGAATTATAGAGACATTCACTTGAAGTAGTTGTTCTAGTTCTGACACCTGCATCAGGATTTCCAATAATTAAGTCAGGTGTATGAGATTTAGTCCACTTCCTTGCAGATGGAAGGTTTTCTCTAGAATTTGATGCTCCCCCATGATCCATGCTATCTTCATCAACATTTTCTGATGCTCCCCCTGAAACTATGCTCTCTGAGTTGGATCCTTCAGAATTTAAGTTTTCAGAACTATCAGAACTTGGCTTATCAGAACTTGATGAATCAGAACTTGAAGAGCCAGTTGTATGTTCTGATGCTTCTTGAGATGTGGTTATATCTTCAGTATGCTCCCCCTGCATAGGTGCATCTTCCTTTGACGTAGTCATCATAGTTTCAATAACATCAGAGTTTAATCCATCAGAGTTTGCAGTATCAGGATTTAGACTGTCATGATTTTCAGTATCAGAATTTAACTCTTCATTTTCGAATCTCAGCTGATCATGATCATTGAAATCTTTAAGTCCAGTAATCTTCTTATCATCAAAGGAGACATTGATAGATTCCATGACAACCCTGGTTCTTAAATTGTAGACTCTGAAGGCTTTTGTGGAAAGTGGATATCCAACAAAAATTCCTTCATCAGCTTTTAAGTCAAATTTGGATAGATGTTCAGGATGAGTCTTAAGAACAAAATACTTGCATCCAAATACATGAAAATACTTCAAATTTGGCTTCTTTTTCTTCACCATCTCATATGGTGTCTTTCCTTGCTTGTTAATAAGTGTTGCATTCTGAGTAAAACAAGCAGTCTGCACAGCTTCAGCCCAAAAATAGGTTGGTAGCTTTGCTTCATCAAGCATAGCTCGTGCAGCTTCAATTAGAGTTCTATTCTTTCTCTCAACAACTCCATTTTGTTGTGGAGTTCCAGGAGCAGAAAATTCCTGCTTGATTACATGGTCTTTGCAGAACTCTTCCATTGTCAAATTCTTGAACTCAGTGCCATTATCACTTCTTATTATCTTCACAGAATCTTTGACCAATTTATCCAGTTGCTTGACATGATCAATTAGGATAGATGCAGTTTCACTTTTTGTGTGCAAGAAATACACCCATGTGTATCTGGTGAACTCATCTACTATGACCATAGCATGTTTCTTCTTTGCAATTGACATGACATTCACTGGACCAAATAGATCAACATGTAGTAGGTGATAAGGCTCAAGAATTGATGATTCAGTCTTGCTCTTGAATGAAGATTTTCTTTGTTTAGCCTTCTGACAAGAATCACAAAGGCCATCAGGAGCAAATACTGACTTTGGCAGTCCTCTCACAAGATCTTTCTTGACCAGTTCATTTATATTGTTGAAATTTAAATGAGAGAGTTTCTTGTGCAAATTCCAGCTTTCTTCAATTGATACTCTACTCACCAGACAGATTGCAGACCCATCAGTACTTGTTGAAAGCTTGGCTTCATAAATATTACCATGCCTGTATCCTTTCAGAACAACTCTGCCTGTAGATTTGCTTACAATTTCACAGTGTTCTTCAAAGAAATCCACATGATAACCTCTGTCACAGATTTGACTAACACTCAGCAGATTATGTTTAAGTCCTAAGACCAGAGCTACTTCTTTAATAATGACATTCCCAAGATTGATATTGCCATATCCCAATGTTTTTCCAATGTTGCCATCTCTATAAGAAACACCTGGGCCAGCCTTCTTCACAAAGTCTGATAGCAAGGCTTTATTTCCAGTCATATGTCCTGAACATCCACTGTCCAGAACTAGGATGTTTTTCCTGTTGCCCTGCAATCACAAAGACCACTAATGTTTAGTTTTAAGGACCCAGACTTGCTTGGATCCTGTGGCCTTATTAAGTTTGTTAACATTTGCAGCGGATTTAGCATCAGAGTTTATGTTAACATTTTTCTTACCAGTATTTATACTATCAGACTTTGTATCAGAACTTACACTAGAGGGAACAATGCTAACTTTCTTTAAAGAAGGTTTTATTTGATAATAATCATAGTACAAACTATGATATTCCTTACAAGTATAAATGGAATGCCATAAACTACCACAATGGAAACAAGGATTTTGTGGCCTATATCTAACAAACTGACTCTTAACTCCTGACTTTGAAGGTAAGAAGTTTATGTTCTTATTCTTCCTGCAAAAAGAAGCCAGATGGTTAGAACTTCCATAATTATGACATGTTTTTCTAGGAGCATTAGGAACAGGCTTATAATCATTGCTTTTATTTATACCTTCCTTTCCATTCCTATTTTTCCTAGGAGACTTTACCTTGTTTATAGTCTTTACATCTTTCAGCTTATGCTTAAGCTGCTTCTTTGTCATTAAGCCTATGTTTACTTCAGTTGTCTTTTCGTGTTTTAGTTTGTCAGAAGTTAATTCCTCTTTAACTTCTGATTTCTCAGTTTCAGACTTTACAGCTACAAACTTAACAGGTTTTAAGTTTGGCTTTTGTTTAATAACTATAGGCTTAATATCTACAGTTCCTTTATCATTCTTATCATCTCCATAACCTAAGCCCTCTTTCCAGTTTCCACTACTTAATAAATTCTGAGTTGTTCTGCCAGAGTTAGTCCAAGTCCTGATAATCTCTCTTTCCTTTTCTAGCTCAGTTTTTATAGATTCATTCATTTTAAGTACTTCATCCCTAACACAGAAAGCATCATCTCTATCTTTCTGAGTTTGATGGAACATGACTAACTCTTTTTCTAAATAATCATTCCTCTTTTTACAAGCAAGATTTTCAGAAGTTAATCTTTCACATGTTAAATTTTGATCTCTATAACTAATAAACATGGTTTTAAGATATCTTCTCAACTCATTAATATCATCAGTATAAAAGGCATAAGTAGTTTGAGGTACTTTTAACTCAGCAGCTTCAGGACTGCTATCAGCATTTGCCATATCAGCATTTGCCATCAAGGCATAGTTCTCCTCACTTTCAGAATCTGAAGTGTCTGTCCAGCTTTTCTTCTTTGTGACAAGAGCCTTGCCTTTGTCACTCTTCATTTTCTTGCAATCAGGAGATATGTGGCCTTTCTCACCACAGTTGTAGCATTTGACATTTGAGTGATCTCCTATGTCAGACTTCCCTCCTTTGCCTTCAGATTTTCTGAAATTCTTCTTATCAGAACTTGCACCTTTCCTGGAAAACCTCTTTCCCTTCCTGAACTTCCTGTATGCAATCCTTGTGATTCCTTTCACCATAAGAGCACACAGCTTCATCATCTCTTCATCACCATCTATCTCAGGCAAGTTTTCAGTTTCTAAGTCATCATCACTATCAGAAATTGATGACTCAGTATCAGACTTTGTGATGAGCATTTTTCCCTTGCCTTTCCTTGAGGTAGCTGCCTTGGGGGATTCTTCTTCAGCCTTAAGAGCAACTGTCCTTGACTTTCCTCCTTTCCTCTTGCTTCTTTGTTCCATCTCAAGTTCATGAGTCTTGAGCATCCCATAAATTTCATCAAGAGTTGTTTCTTCAAGATTATAGTCGTCTCTTATAATTGTTGCCTTCAAATCCCAACTTTCAGGAAGAGCTAACAGGAATTTAAGGTTTGAATCTTCAATATCATACTCCTTATCAACTAGTGACAAATCATTCAAGAGTTTGACAAATCTGTCATATAAATCAGTCAATGACTCATTAGGCTTTGAGTCAAAGTGTTCATACTCTTGAGTGAGTATTGTCTTCCTGTTGTTCTTAATCGAATCAGTTCCCTAGCACCTTGTCTCCAAGGCATCCCATATCTCCTTTGCAGTCTTGCAGTTAATTACCCTGTTTGACATTACATTATCAATGGCACTATGCAGTAAGTGTCGTACCTTAGCATCCTTAGCAATTGATGCGATATCTTCAGCAGTGTAATCACTCTTCTCCTTTGGTACAGACTTTGCTGCTTCACCTGTAACTACAACAGCGAGTTTTGTTGGCTTGTGAGGTCCTTCATGGATTCTGTCAAGATATTCTGGATCAGTAGCTTCCAAAAATATAGTCATCCTCACCTTCCATATGGAATATTCAGATGGCTTCAGTATGGGAACTCTAATAGCCTCATATCGACTATGAATTTGAGTCTTTGGTGGTTCTTCAGTTTTGGTGGGCTTGGTTGGAGTTTCTGCTTCAGACATGATTTTTTTTGGATCTTAAATTGTTTGTGTGTTAACAGATAGGCTCTGATACCACTTGTTAGGTCACACACACTGTAGAAGGGGGTTGAATACAGTGTATAGCACAATCAAATCGAATTCAAATAACACAAATAACAGAAAACAGACTTTATTCAATGCAATAAACTCTGTTACAATATGGAACTGTCCTCTCTCAGTGATGAACAATGAATAATATTCTCGATAATGATAACACTTATAGTGTAAACCCTATGTCTGTGTTTATATACTACACAGTTACAAGATAATCGCTAATTGATATGGAATATAATTCTGCTTCCTAAAATATATCAATCAGATATCTTTTCTTCCAAGTATTCCATTCTTCATAGAATTCCTTCTTCATGCATATCTCTTCTTACGTTTGTCTCGATCTTCTTTCCTTTCAATCAGCCGCCTTCCTTATCTGAAAATTTCCTTTAAGTTCTGATATTATCTCCTGAACCTTAAGTACTGATCACTTAAGTTCTGACTTCAATATAAGTGTTGATTTCAGTTAAGTACTGATTTGTCCTGTTTAAGTAAGATCTGAAAACTAAACATAAATCATATTAGTCATGACATTATCAAATATATCTAACAAGGCCATACTCGGTAGAAAGCGTGGGGTTAGAGAGAGTTTGGGAATTGAGAAAGTTAGATATAGGGGCACTTTGACGATGTGAGATGAAATGTTTTGCCTGATAAAATATAAAGTAGAATATTTTTTTTTAATTTCAATCTAATAAAAAATTTAACTACCCGTATTTAAGAAAATTTGATTAGTAATACAAATATTTGATTAAAATTAATTAAAAGATTACATTAATTTATCTTGAAAGTAATATTTTCTAAAAGAATAAATAGAATAATATTATAAAAATATTGCACTAATATAATGTTTAAGATGTAACTTATGAATTTTGGGACTGAGAGGGGGAAAATACGAAAGTTCATAATTTAACAGTTTAAAAATTATATATAACATTTTCTAAATATTTATTCATTTTTTTACTTATACAAATTTTTTATTTTTTATGAATGAGGTCTATTTTAAACCGGTTAACCCAATTTTTGATTGGTTAATCGAGTTGTTTCAGGTTTATTACCGATTTTTTTTAAAAAAATATTGTTTGAACCGATTTTTCGTACAATCGAGGTGATTAGTCACCGTCTACGGATTAACCGGTGATTAATCTTAACAAGGCGCCGATTTTAAAATTTCTAGATATATCATATATGTTTCATTAACATGAAAAATAGTACTCTTTGTCTGTGAGTATATATAAATTTAAGATGGTACGGTCAAACATGATCTTTTGTACCCCTTACAGGAGTTCAAGAATTCGACATCTAGCGTGTTCGTATGTTATCAATTAGCAAAAAAACATGATTACTATTTATTTTCTTCCAGTATTTTTCTAGAACTTATATCTTGTACTATAGTATTTCAGCGTGTTTTTCTCGAATTAGCTAAAAAATTAAAAAATTTAGATGTGCTTATTGTTTTATTGACAACAGACTGACTCTAATATCAATTTTACTTTACTTTTTCATGATCCACAATTTTTTAAAAATGTACTTTTCAAAATTAAGCATTCTCGCAAGAATAGCACAACAGATTGAAAGTTTCTAATTTATATGTTATAATTCAAATAATCATTTCTTATTATTTTTTAACATAGTTCTCACCGTTACACTTTAAAATTTAAATACCAAAATCAATATAAAATGCATAATATTCCATTATTGAAAATATTTAACAATACTTAACGTTGTATCAAGAATACTAGTAGTCTACATATAGTCTGACACTAATTTTATTTCTAAGAAAATACATAAACAATAATAATTAATGGCTTGTGTTGCTTGTCCCCGGTGTTCTAAAAATTGGTAACTTGACTAAGTCTACGTTCTGAGTAGTTGTTTTCAGCCCTTAGCCCGATTCGAGTTCTGGGTAATCGAGTCCAAAACTAATTTTTTTAAAAAAAAAATCAGTCAAACTAGGTTTGACTCAGAGTACTCGGAATCTAACTCATATTTGACTTTCTTAAATTTTCATTATTTCGTGTAAAATTGTACTAAGAAAAAGAGAAATTAAGAGATTATCTAAATCTTCATTTTTTAAAAGTATTTGTACTTATTAAAAATGGTATATGTTTAATGGTATATGGTTAATAATTTTAAAGTATTTGAAATCTAATATTTTTAATGTGGTATTAAACTATTAGTATTATTCGGTGTTTTAATATACTCGGTCGTAACTTGATTTTTACTTGACTCTGGTCAACTCTGGAAAAACTCGTATTACTCGAAAAAACTTCGTTTCAGAAAAAGAAACTTGAAAAAAATGAGGAATGATCCAAAAAAACTCGTAAGTGGGTACTAGTTTAAAACAAAGAAATACAACTTTTAAGTATTTTTAGTGTTAAAATGATTGTAAAAGGCTAGCCAAAATGAAAAAAAAATAATAAAATATATTGCATATCATTTATAAAATTTAATATTTTATATATGCTAAATTAAAAGTTACCGGTTGTTTAAAATTTTCGAGTTTTATATATTGTACTCTTTCTAGATACCTGGAAATATAATTAAATATATTGTATATTATTTATAAAATATTTTAAGTTTAATAAAAATTAAAATTAAAAATTAATATTTTTTTATTAGAGTTTTTATCCGAGTACATTTTCCGAGTACCCCTCGAGTACCTCGAGTACTCATTACTCCATAAATTCTCCGAATCGAACCGAATACTGATTTTTTGAACACTGGTATTAATTGATAACTATCATTATTTATTAATCAATAACTATACATTATATAATTGAAAATATATTATTATTAAATTTCAAGTTTATATATATATATAGACTAAAATCTGAATGAATATATTTCTATTGAATTTCAATTTTTATATATATAGACTAAAATATGAATGAAATTTAATATATATATATATATATATTACAGAAAAAAGTTTTGAAAAAAATCGATTAGTTATTCGAGTACTTATTTCGAGTACACTCCGAGTTTCATGTACTCATATTTTTAAAACAAAACGAGTCGAACCTATTTCTGAAGTTTACAACCTTGTTCGTCTTTAACCTGGAAGTTGATTTGTAGCGCTTGCGCGGTATTGTCATAGTTAAATTATTTTGGTATATTCTTGTAAATCCAATGTGAGGTCGCCAACTTTATATATGAAATTTAAATGATGATAAATATTGGCGTTACTTGTTGGTTATTGATAATTTCCGGGAGTTTAATACAACAATATTTCGCTTGTCCGGTTTCGTCCAGTTAACTACCATATACCATAAGAGAAATAAATAAACTCATATTAATATAATCGATCAAGTTACAAATGTGCGAGGTGAACGGGTATTATCAAGTTACAAATGTGCGAGGTGAACGGGCAACAAGTTGCGCCGCCATACCTCGTTGAATCCCAAAACATAATCTTCGAAACACGTGTTCAGACGAGCCTGCTGTCATTACATTCTTGTTCATGACTTTCCGTACTCTTCTCAGAAATTTATTTTGTCTTAAAAAATAATTCATTTCAATACTCAAATGATGCATTCATTCATTAGTTATTAAATGAAAAATTTCAAATGTATTCATTTGTCAAGTTCCAAACCAATCTGAACCAAAACTTTCAGATCAAAAAAGACCTGAACCGAAATATGAAAATTTGAAAAACAATTAAGTAAATTTTATCTGATTTTAACTCAAATTATAATCGATTTTAATCCAAATGTGATCTGATCCGAAATCAATCTGATCTAAACCGAAACCAACCCAAATTATTAAAAACCGAAAGTAGACCTGAACTGAATAAAATCCGATCTAAACCGAATTAGACTCGAATATACCATAACCAAAAGTTGACCCAATCCGAAATTGATCTGATCTAAAACCGAACCGGTTAGACGAATTGCCAAGTCTATTTGTAACTATGATATCATCAACGTAAACAGCCATAACTGTGATTAAAGAGCCCGATATCAATTTTAGATTGGATACAGAGGTTGTTTCTTCGTAATCGATACCAAACTGTTGTGTAAATCCCTTGGCCACAAGAAGAGCTTACAGCGTTCTAAAGACCCATCAGATTTAAGTTTAACTTTGTAAATCCATTTGCAACCAATGGGTCGCTTACAAGGTGGAAGGGGTACAAAATCCTATGTATGGTTATTTTCTAGTGCCAATAATTTTTATTCATATCTTATAGCCATAATGGATCAGTTGATGCCTCTTGAAATGAAGTTGGTTCAAATATGTTACATAATTGAGAAAAATGAGCTTTGTATGCAACATTGAAAGAATCAGAAGAGATGAAAATACAATGATGAGATGGAGTAGAAATCGTAGCAATGTGGAATTAATAATCTTTTAAGTAGGATGGTGCAATACGTTATCTGGTAGATGCACGAACTGGTTGTGAAGGTTGAGAAGAGACACTAGGATTAGTGTCATAAGAATTACTAGGAGAATGAATCGAGTGTGAAATTGATGAAGAATGAATACTAAGTGAAGGAATATCAGTTTGATCAGTAAATGGAGAAGATGTGCTAGGATTGATAGTAACGGGAATAACATCAATAACAACAGAATAAGTTGTGATAGTTAAAAGAAAGATCAAATCTAAGTAAGGCAAAGAACGAGATTTTGTAAAAATGATATGAAATGAGAAATGAAACTCGTGAAAGATAACATCTCGTGATACCGTTACTTGATTATCAGCTAAATTCAGAATCTTATAACCCTTCTGGTTAAAAGGATAACCAAGAAAAACCCCAGGGTTAGCTCGTGGTTGAAATTTAGATCGATTAACCTTAAATGTGGAAAATAGCATAAACAACCAATATTTCGAAGATTATCAATAACTGGAATGGACTTGTTTAATTGAAAATAAAGAGAAGTGTTACAAATATTATGCAGTGGCATACAACTAATGAGATAGGTTGCAGAGAAAATACTATCACTCTATTATCGAGATAAAAGTTTTGATTGTATGCATAGAGTATGGGCTGTTTCCAATAAATGACAATGTTTGCGTTAAACAACCCCGTATTGTTGAGGGGTATGAACACAACTAGTCTGATTTACAATTCCTCTGGACAAATAAAAACATTTCAGAGCACCTGCTATGAGCTCCAAAACGTTATCTAATAGAATAACAAAAACCTTTTGTTTAAAATTGGGTCCCGATAATAGTTAACAAAAGACTCTAAAATGATAGGCACCTCATATATGTGTTTCATGGGATGAATCCACATAAAACGACTAAAATTGTCTACAATTGTCAGGAAAAATGTATAATTTGTATAAGTTTTAGTCCTATAAGGGGCCCATATATCAATGTGTAACAACTGAAGTACATTTTTTTATTTTACTAGAGCTATGAGGAAATGATTGCCTACATTGTCTACCAGCTGGACAAATCTGGCATATTATAAAACTGGAAAGAGGTGAGACATTAAGTTCAGGCAACAACATCTTTATTTGACAAAAGGGTAAGTGGTCAAGCATCATATGTCACAGCTTGAGTGTATCTGGTTAGTCGCTAAACACGCGCTAATAATACACGCAAGTATACGAGTTCGCAAGTAGTATAAAATCTTTTCTAGTTCATTCCCACAGAGACTGGCTTGGTTAACTAATTAATTTATGCACTTAAGCAACAACGTATGGTTATTATTCAATGCTAAGACGATAACAAATTGAGGTTGTTTATAACTAAGAATTAAACTAACAATTATAACTAAGGGAATAAGATTGATTGAATTAATATATATGACAAACATGGGATTCTAACTTTATTAAATACTTCATTCATTAGCCTTATTGTTCTTAACCTTAGCATGCAATGGTGATGACACTAATCAGATAACACGAAACTGATAAACGCCAACTTTCGTTGCACGAATACCATACGACCAGACATCCACAAAAGAGATAGAATTTGAATAGACACCAATTATATTGTGACCCTATATGTCTATAGAATTTGACAACATAACGGTTTAAGAACAAGTTATCTATCTTGATTATATAAGGAAAGTAAGATGGTTAAAATTACCCACAAATCATGCATAACAAATACATGAACCTATGCTAGCATGGCAAGTTCTAAACCCTTAAATTCACTTTCGCTTCATTAAGAATTAACACACTATCTTATAAGTTCGCGATACTCATAAGACGAATAAGCATAACCAATACTAGGTTATCATACAATCACCACATACTAAGGTATCGAAACAAATTAACTAAAGAAATCCATAAATAAATCTGTTAGAACCCCACGATAACGATTAGCCCATAATCGGATTCATCATCAACGTGGGTTCCGATGAAAGCATGGTATGATAAACGTAATCTTTATACTTAAATAACAAAAACAAGTACGAAATAAGAGTAAGGTTCACAAATAAGAAAACTAGCATCCAAGTACAACTTAAAATAAAGATTGACAAGTAAGAACAAGATCTTCTTCGTCTTCATTGAATCGTGCTACACGGTCTTCTTACGGCTCTCCTTGATATGTCTCTGGCTTGATATCTTATTAAAATGACCTAAAGTTATTTATATAGCATCCCTGATCAGCAAAGAAGTCCAAAAATCAGTCTTCTGTTTAAAACAGGATTCTTGAAACCCGACCTAGTGCGGCCGCGCGCTTGATCAGCACGGGCGCGCTGGCTTTCTGAAATTCGGGTGCGACCGCGCGCTTGATCAGCGCGCGCGTGCTGGGCTTCTGCCAAAACTTGACTTCTTCTTTTTCTTGCAGATTTGAGCCGGTCTTCGCGAGCTTTATTCCTTGGACACTAACCTAACACCATATTAGCATCAATCAATGCTAATTCACCTGATTCCCAAATTAATGCCTAAAATGCAAAAACACTACAAAACACATTAAAACACCAATAACTTGAGTATAATTACACCAATTCAAAGCTTTACGGAGCGTAATAAAGTGTCATAAATGCCCTCAACATACCTCCAAACTTGAATCGATGCTTGTCCTCAAGCATAAACAGACTCAAAAACAAGAAATAAAAATACATGAATGCAACTAAATGAATACAACGATCCCCATAGAATAACTAAACCAATCAACAAGCAACACCTCAGTAAATGTAGTTACTCGCATAAAGATCAATCAAATCTCACAAATAAATCTACAAATCAAAGACGTGCGTGTGTGCACCTGCTTACAAATATAATATCGCAACTAGATCAACAATCATGACTCACTACTTATCAAAGCAATCGCAAGTTTATAAATAAAATAAAACCTAGACTCAAAATAACTTATAACACTTCAATTCTTATATCGGAGTCACTACGCTATAGATGGGCAAATAAGATACTTTTCTAATGTAATGCCTGTTTTGCGTTACATTAGACAGACTTTTTTGACCTATTGTAACACTAACGAAATAGCGTTACTTTACATGTAAAGTTACTGTTACGTTAGAGGGCTTGTGTTGCAGTAGAAAGCTAATGTTACAATAGTGCTGACATGACGTAACACTTTGCTTTATCATTATAATAATATTTAATTAATTTATTATTTTTTTGGGCCCCACAGTGTACACGTCAGCAAAAGTGGGTCCCACATGTGGGCCCCACTAAAACTTGTTCCAGAAAGTGGGTCCCACACTAACAGGTGGACCCCCATGTGGGCCCACACTGCCACGTGGCACTGCCACATCAGCAAAGCGTTACGTTAACTTTTCTGTTACAACGCTACTGTTACATTTGCTCAACCCTGCCACGTGTGCACCGCCACGTCATCAAATAATTAATTATTTAATTATTTAATAAATAATTAATTAAAAAATTAAATAAATAATATTTAAATAAATAAATAAATAATGGAGAAGTGGGCCCCACATGTGGGATCCCCTTGTGGGCCCCACATGTGGGATCCCCTTGTGGGCCCCACATGTGGGCTGCACTTGAGGGCTCCACATGTGGGCCCCATATTAAACAACTATTTAATTATTTAATAAATAATTATTTAAATAATTAAATAAATAATAATTAAATAAATAAATAATAAAGAAGTGGGCTCCACTTGTGGGCCCCACATTTAGGCCCCATATTATCCAATTATTTAATTATTTAATAAATAATTATTTAAATAATTAAATAAATAATAATTAAATAAATAAATAATGGAGAAGTGGGCCCCACATGTAGGCTCCCCTTGTGGGCCCCACATGTGGGCTCCCCTTGTGGGACCCCGCATGTGGGCTCCACTTGTGGGCCCCACATGTGGGTCCCATATTAAACAATTATTTAATTATTTAATAAATAATTATTTAAATAATTAAATAAATAATAATTAAATAAATAAATAATAAAGAAGTGGGCTCCACTTGTGGGCCACACATATAGGCCCCACATTATCCAATTATTTAATTATTTAATAAATAATTATTTAAATAATTAAATAAATAAATAATGGAAAAGTAAGCCCACATGTGGGCTCTACTTGTGGGCCCCACATGTGGGCCCCACATTATCCATTTATTTAATTATTTAATAAATAAATAAATAAATAAATAAATAAATAAATAATCAAAAAATATAATGCCCGGATCGTGGTCGGATCGTAATAGGGTTCATATGTCAGGATATGATTCATTTAACGGTTCGACCCACATATCCGTCGTTCGATTTTTTTAATCGGTTTTCTCGACGATCCAACCGTACGGATGTTATTAAACTGCCTTCCTAACATTGGGAAAAAATAATCAAAAAATATAATGCCCGGATCGTGGTCGGATCGTAATAGGGTTCATATGTCATGATATGATTCATTTAACGGTTCGACCCACATATCCGTCGTTCGATTTTTTTAATCGGTTTTCTCGACGATCCAACTGTACGAATGTTATTAAACTGCCTTCCTAACATTGGGAAAAAATAATCAAAAAATATAATACCCGGATCATGGTCGGATCGTAATAGGGTTCATATGTCAGGATAGGATTCATTTAACGATTCGACCCATATATCCGTCGTTCGATTTTTTTAATCGGTTTTCTCGACGATCCAACCGTATAGATGTTATTAAACTGCCTTCCTAACATTGGGAAAAAATAATCAAAAAATATAATGCCCGGATCATGGTCGGATCGTAATAAGGTTCATATGTCAGGATAGGATTCATTTAACGGTTCGACTAGTTTGTTCTGAATGCTGTAAGACTAGTTTGTTGGGGAAATATGTTTTGGTATAGTTGAATTGTTATTTTGTTAATGGCAGTAATGTGTTTATCAAAACTACATTTCAAAATGTTATCTACTAGTGTTACAATAGCTATATTTATCACTGTTACAAAATCTAAATTTGTGTTTCTTTTGCCAAAATACAGTGTTACATTAGATTTGTTTACTGTTACGTCAGTAATAAAAGTGGGCCCACATGTGGGTCCCACATGGCAGTGGGACCCACTTGATGATGTTACAATGGGCCCCACTTGATGACGTGGCAGTGGGCCACACTTGATGACGTGACAGTGGGCCCCTTGATGACGTGGCAGCGGGCCCCCATATGATGACGTGGCAGTGGGTACCACTGATTAGCCAATCTATGTGGCAGTCCACGTGGCAGTCCATGTGGCATTGCTCGCCACGTGTCAGTGGGTCCCTCTATATGACGTGGCTGCCTACGTGGCAATCCAGTCAGGTGGGTCCCACATGATTTTTTCAAATGCTAAGGTAACACTGAATTGCCGTTACGTTTGATTTATCTAGTGTTACTCTATCTCCCTAAGGTAATGTTTTTATTTGTGTTACAGTTGATAATCAAAACATTACATTAGATAACAATGGCAACATTTGTGGATGAAATGGTTATTTGGCGTTACAATAGGCCTATTGCAACATAAAACGGGCCTAAGGTGACGTAAAATGAGTGTCTTATTAGCCCATCTATGGCGTAGTGAGTTAATCATGGATTCATGCTTTTATTCAAAACAAAACAAGTATGCTTATTTGATCGTGCAATGAGTGAGGCCCACAAAAGACTTATACAATAGTACCCATGTAGCGAGCGTTAGGTTAGCGGATCCCAGACTATAAAAGCCTTAGGTCACTAGGCACAAAGTCCCCTAAGAACTTAATAAATTGAGTACTAAAGAGCCCACTCGTGATCAATTATACATAACACTTATTATTTTTCTCTTTTTTCTCTTTTTTCTATTTTTTTCAAATTTCTGAACGAGTGTGTTTCGCTCCATCTCGCTCAACCCTAGACTACTCATAAAAATATGAGCCGGCTACTAGCCATTTGACACCTAGCCACATAACTAGCAATAAAATCTAATTTTCTCCAATTTCTAAAAATCTATGTTATTTAATTATTAAGAGAATATCCTAAATTATAAATATAAACAAGCGATTAAACCTCGATAAAAAAACAAACCATGACTATGATCTAGCACTCTAGCAACCTATAAGACTTGATGAAATACAAGTGTCTCTAGCATGCACATTAATTCGATAAGACTTAACATTACTAAATACAACATCACTACACTAACATCAATATCACAAGTCAACTGGAAAAAATCATCTAAGGGATCATGTAATAATGCACATGCATGAACTAAATGAACAAAATATCATAAAAACTACCAAAAATTAAAAAAAAAACTACTATATGACAAAATATGCAAACTATATGTACTAAACTATCATAAATATGCAACTAAGTGTGACTCATACAAAACAAATTCCTTCAACTACTACCCCCAAACTTAAAATATTCACTATCCTTAGTGAAGGTAATAGTAAGGAATTCAGGCAAACCTACTGCGAATTAGAATCTTCACCCTCAACGGGTGGAGTGTCAGGTGTATCAGAAGGCGGATACACAGAATTCTCACCAAATACTGGCCACTGGATGTCAACACCAGTGGCTCTAAAAGCTGTCTCAAGTGCCTGGGTGAGATCATGTGCAAACCGACTATCGATGTCGTGCATCGCATCCATCCTCCGCGCTAGACGCCTATACTGCGTCGAACTCAAACCCGCTCCAACATCTGCTCCATCCTCCTGCTGTTGTTGCTATGACGAACTAGCCTCCTCTCCGCTGCCTTACTTGCCTGCTGCGTACCTCCCATATACATCTGATCCATGGGTACACCACCTGGCAGATGAGCATAAGAATAACCAAGTTCCTTAGGATCGGGCTTTCCTCCTGCCCACTCCTGCAAGCTCAACAGCGTAGAAATGTCGATAGGAGCACTAGGAAGCTGCAGCTACTCATATGTGGGCCAATGAACACCAATTGCCACACATAACTTTGTCAAAAAGGACGCATAATGAATAGCATATGTAGTACATCCTCTCAAGAATCTCAAAATCCCCTGATAAATTACCATCCCCAAATCAATGTAATCGCCCTGAAGAATACCCCATAGTAGACGAGCACGCTCCATAGGAATCTCATGCATATGCGAAGATGGCATGATGTTAGCATAAATAAATGAGTACCAAGCCCGTTCAAACCTGTTCATGCACGACGCAGGGAACATGGAGTAATCAGTAGTGCCTCTCTTGAACTTTTAGTTAGTCTTAGGTACACACAGAGTCGCAATGATCAGATCCAAGTTGAAGTCCTCGGGAGTCTTATCATTCCAAGTGTCCTGACCGGCCTTTATCGCGGGCTGCTCAATCACCCTCCTAATCGCATCAACACTGTACTCTACAGTCATCCCCCAAACCACTGTGAAGCCATTCTTCTCTGCCTTGGCATTAGCATAGAACTCCCGCACAACACTCATGGGCATAGAAGTGGGAGCCTCACAAAAAGGAACCCAACCCATCTCCAGAATTATCTCCAACAGCTTACCATCCTTCCTTGATGGCATAAAACCTACCTCCTTAGCAATAGGCTTTGAGAGAAGCCTCGTGTACACCTCTTCAGCCTCAGGGGTAGAAAACATTGGTCTCACACTATCCGCAGATGAAGAATCAGTGGTGCTGCTGCTAACTTGCGTTCTTTGCCTCTTGGGTTCCATTGGAATTGAACAAAAAAAAAAAGCTAAGTGTTTGAGAGAGATTTGTGTTTGAGAACTTGTGAAGTTGTGGAGAAGTTTATGTATAAGTGTGTGTATTTATAGGTGGAGAGGTGAGAATTAGATATGGAATAGAAGTGGGAATTGATTATGGGAATCGTGGGAATAATTGTTTTGATTGGGAGAGGGAATTATGGGATGTGGGAGAGTAAAAATTGGGTTGGAATTGATTTTGGAGTAAAAGTCCCGATTTTTCTCATTATTCTGCTGTTATAATTTCTTTCAAACAGGGACCCGGCGCGGCCGCTTGCTAGGACAGCGCGGGCGCGCTCACATTCTAGAAAACCAGCACGGCCGCACGCTAGATCAGCGCGGGTGTGCTTGGTTACGGGAAAACAGCGTTGCCGCGCGCTTGATCAGCGCGGGCGCGCTTGATCAGCGCGGGCGCGCTTGATCAGCGCGGGCGCGCTTGGCTACTGAAGTTGGCCCTGAATTTTTTTCTTTTTCTGATTTTTTTTGTGTTTTTCTCATTTCTTCTTGCTTCCTCTACCTACTAATGTACAACAAACTTGGGTTGCCTCCCAAGAAGCGCTTCTTTTACGTCGAGAACCTTGAGCTCAAATGGATAATATAACGGCACTAACCACCTCACGGTTTGCCATGTCACCATAGTAATGCTTCAACCTTTGACCATTTACTTTGAATGCTTGGCCCGGATCATTCTCAAAAATTTCTATCGCTCCATGTGGAAACACAGTTTTGATAATGAAGGGCCCTGACCACCTTGACTTCAACTTTTCAGGAAAAAGACGGAGATGAGAGTTGAACAAAAGAACTTGTTGCCCCGACATAAATGATTTGAGCACTAGACCCCGATCATGCCACCTCTTGACTTTTTCCTTGTACATTTTGTTGTTCTCATAAGCTTAAAGTCGAAACTCGTTGAGTTCATTCAATTGCAGCTTCCTCTTCTTTCCAGCTACATCCAAGTCAAGATTCAATTTCTTCAAAGCCCACTTTTCCTTATGCTCGAGCGCCACAGGAAAATGACACCCCTTACCATAAACCAACTAAAACGGCGACATTCCCAATGGAGTCTTAAATGATGTTCTATACGCCCAAACAGCTTCATCAAGTTTCAAAGACCAATCTTTCCTCGATGGACACATAACTTTCTCTAAAATGTGCTTGATCTCTCTGTTAGACACTTCAGCTTGACCATTTGTGTGAGGATAATAAGTCGTGGCAATGCGATGATTCACATTATACCTTTGCATCATTGCAGTAAACTTGCGCTTGCAAAAATGCAACCCCTCATCACTAATTATGACTCTTGGAGTTCCAAACCTTGTGAATATCTGATTGTGAAGAAAATTAAGCACCACTTTCGCATCGTTCGTTGGCAACACTTTAACTTCAACCCATTTTGATACATAATCAACTGCCAACAAGATGTACTGATTGTTACAAGATGAGAAAAATGGCCCCAAGAAGTCAATTCCCCAAACATCGAAGACCTCAACCTCTAGAAGCACATTAAGAGGCATCACATCCCTCTTAGACATATTACCCACACGTTGACATCGATCATATTTCAAAACAAACTGGTGAGCATCTTTAAACAAGATCGGCCAAAAGAAACCTGCTTGAAGAATACGAGCTGCTGTCTTTTCTCCACCATAATGTCCTCCATAAGCGGTTGAGTGGCAACCTCGCAAGATCTCCCCCCGTTTCGCTGTAAGAAATACATCTCCTGATGATTTGGTCAGCTCCTTGTCGAAAACGAAACTGCTCATCCCACATATACCACTTTACTTCATGTAGAAACTTCATTCTTTGAGCATAAGATAAGTCGGGAGGCATGTTATTACTCATAAGGTAGTTCACAATGTCTGCAAACCACGGTTCTTCTTCTTGTACTCCGAACAACTGCTCATCGGGAAAAGACTCATTTATTAATGTCTTGTCCAATAAAGTAACATTGGGGTTCTCTAAACGCAAGAGATGATCAACGGCTTGATTTTCAGTTCCCTTTATGTCCTTGATCTCTAGTTCAAATTCTTGAAGCAAAAGAACCCATCTAATCAATCTAGGCTTCGAGTCCTTCTTTGAGACGAGATAACGAATTGCAGCGTGATCAGTGAAAGCTGTCACCTTAGTCCCAAGTAGATAAGATTGAAATTTCTCAAAACCATAGACTATAGCCAAAAGTTCTTTCTCCATAGTAGTATAATTCGATTGGGCACTATTTAGGGTCTTGCTAGCGTAGTAGACCACATGAAATATGTTGTTCTTCCTCTGCCAAAGAACTGCTCCAACTGTATAGTCACTTGCATCGCACATCATCTCAAAAGGTTCATTCCAATCAGGTGTAGTTATGACAGGTTCCATGATTAAACTCTTCTTCAACGTCTCAAAAGCTGCAAGACACTCATCATCAAACTTGAAAATGACATCTTTCTCTAGCAAACTGCACAATGGCTTCAAAATCTTAGAGAAGTCTTTGATGAAACGCCTATAGAAACCCGCATGACCAAAAAAACTATGAATTCCCTTAATAAAAATAGGTGGAGGAAGATTCTCAATGACCCCCACCTTGGTTTTGTCCATCTCAAGACCCTTACTAGAAACTTTATGCCCGAGAATAATGCCCTGACGCACCATAAAGTGACATTTCTCCCAATTGAGAACCAGGTTGATCTCAACACACCTCTTGAGAACGTGTCCAAGATTTTGCAAGCATTCATCAAAAGAATCACCAAATACAGAGAAGTCGTCCATGAACACCTCCACATTTTGGCCAATCATATCCAAAAAGATGGCCATCATACATCTCTAAAATGTAGATGGCGCACCATACAGACCAAAAGAAACTTGTCTGAAGGTGAAAGTACCAAATGGACAAGTGAAGGTAGTTTTCTCCTGATCTTCGGGAGCGATACAAATCTGATTGTAACCCGAATAGCCATCAAGAAGACAGTAGTACTCATGACCAGCCAATCTATCAAGCATCTGGTCAATAAAGGGCAAAGAGAAGTGATCCTTCCTAGTGGCCTTGTTCAGCTTTCTATAGTCCATACAAACTCTCCACCCCGTGACTGTTCTTGTAGGAATAAGCTCATTCTTCTCATTTGCTATCACAGTAATTCCACCTTTCTTTGGCATACATTGAACCGGGCTTACCCATGAACTCTCAGAAGATATATGATCCTTGCATCTAGCCACTTAAGAATTTCCTTCTTCACTACTTCCTTCATGATTTGCTGCTCGACCGTAGCCTTTCTACCTTCCTCTAGCAGAATTTTATGCATGCAATAAGAAGGGTTAATTCCCTTGGCATCTGCTATAGTCCAGCCAATTGCCGATTTGAACTCTCTCAGAATCCTCAAAAGCTTTTCCTCATCACTCCCTGAAAGGTCAGATGCAATAATAACAAGAAAAGTAGATGCATCACCTAAAAACGCATACCTCAAATGCTCAGATAAAGGCTTAAGCTCAAGAGTGGGAGCTTCCTCAATAGATGGTTTGAGGCGTTTAGGAGCTTTGTTCAATTCCTCCATTCCAAGAGATTCAAAAGGCATATCAATCTTCCTCTTCCAGGGAGAAGCATTCAAATATTGCAATTATTCTTCACCTTCGTCATCTTCACTTTCTGAATTTCCCAATAAGGCTTTTTCCAAGGCATTAGACCTTAGCAATTGATCAAGTTCTAAAGTAACCACAGAATCGACCAACTCCACCTTTAAGCACTCCTCATTTTCCGTAGGAAATTTCATAGCATTGAACACATTAAAAGTTATATCCTGATCCAGCACTCGCATTGAGAGCTCACCCTTCTGCACATCTATCAAGGTTCGACCAGTCGCCAAGAAAGGTCTTCCCAAGATTATGTGAATCTTCTCATCCTCCTCGAAATCAAGAATTACGAAATCAGCAGGGAAGATGAGTTTATCGACCTTGACCAAGACATCCTCCACAATACCTCACGGATATGTAATAGAACGGTCGGCTAACTGCAAGGTCATATAAGTTGGTTTTGGATTAAGTAAGTCCAACTGCTTGATGATTGACAAAGGCATCAGATTGATGGTAGCCCCCAATTCACATAAGAATTTGTCAAAAGACACTTTTTCGATAGTACATGGAATAGTGAAGCTTCCTGGATCTTTAAGCTTCGGAGGCAACTTCTATTACAGCACAGCACTGCATTCCTCCGTGAGAGTGACAGTCTCTAAATCATCTAGCTTCACCTTCCGAAAGAGAATAACTTTCATAAACTTTACATAACTAGGCATCTGCTCAATAGCCTCAGCGAAAGGTATATTGATATGAAGTTTCTTGAACACCTCCAGAAACTTCTCAAATTGCTTGTCCAGCTTTTTCTTCTGCAGCCTCTTAGAAAAAGGCGGTGGAGGATAGATCTGTTTCTCTCCTATATTACCCTCAAGAGGAGTGTGCTCAACAGTAGTCTTCCTTGGTTCCACTTCTACTCCCTGTTGCTCTACTTCCTTCTTAGCCTCAGCTTCTTCAGTTAACACTTGCATTTATTCGGGATTCACAACCTTTCTAGACCTCAAGATGATTGCCTTTACCTGCTCCTTAGCTTCCCTCTTTCCTGGCACTTCAGTGTCACTAGGTAGTGTACCAGGCTGACGATTTAGAAAAGCATTAGCAATTTGTCCAATTTGATTTTCCATAGTCTTGATAGAAATAGCTTGACTCTTGCAGATGAGCTTCAACTCCTCTAATTCAGATTTTTCATTAGCTTGTTGCAGCTAGAGTTGTTGTCTTGGTGCATATTGTGGTTGTTGAAAACCAAGGGGTTGTACTGTAACGCCCTCCAAACCCGGGGTATAAGTCTGGGGGTTACTAGCTAATCACCAAACCTGTAAAATCTGATTAACAAATAATAAAGAAATGAATCTAAACCCCTTTAACACTAAAAAGGATCTTTTTAGGTTGAAGTATGAAAATATGAACCACTAACTACTTTATTACAAACCAAATTCAAAATCTTACAAACTCTCTTTATTACAAACCATTGTCTAACCAGTTTTAAACTAGTTTCATCTTTTATTCAAACACACACACTAACTATCTATACTCCACCTGTTCGGGCAACTCAAAGCTTTCTTCCTGGATTCGGATCAACATCTTGGGTATGAGAGGATCCAGAGGCTTGACCCGCTTCTTTACCACTCGATTCCTGATGGGTTTCATATTCCTTCTTAACTGAAAACAATAAGGTGAATAGCAACAAAAAGGGGTGAGCCAAAAATTGCTCAACAAGTCTACAAAATATAAACAGTGTTTAAGCAGTTTAAGTAAAACGGTAACCTGGGTATATCTGCAAAGATATAACCCTACGAGAGTAGAAAGAAGGCCATTACTGGCGAGTATAAACGAACTAAACTGGACACAAGTTCGCATCTATACCCTGCTGATCAGCCAGGATACAGTGCAGATCTATATCCCACTATATAGATCCCGTCGGGCACCCTGGCACTACGGCCCATCTCAAGGATCCGGTTATGTCCCGGTCCTTATGATTAAGTAAACTTAATCCCCAAAAGTATCACTATCCAGTCCATGGAGTAGCAACCGGAACAATCGGTATGCTTTGATATATTCTAATCACAAGAATATATCAATATTTGTGAGTAACAATTGAAATATGAATAATGAATTCAAATGAAAAGGAGAATCAAGAATCAAAAGAGTGCAGCGTGATAAGAATCTGAAGAAATATCACTTTCTGAAATTAGAATAGGGGAAAAACTTACCTTCTGCGCGACTCACAACCAATATGTCACCTTCGTCTATCACCGACTCAACCTGCCTTACTGGCTTAGCTTCTGTTAGAGAAATAGACTGGTTGAGTCATTCTGTACTTCAATTGCGTCTTGAACCGACTTCACATCATTCCTATTGTCTACACATGTGCTTCTGACTGACTCGTATATATTAGCAAGTAAGACTCGTTTAACCACATAATACGCATAATCACATAATCATTTTTATAGTTAAAATAATTTTTAGAATCAAAATCGACTCGTTGATCTCTCAACTGATCATTATCTGACTTGTTTCCTATTTTTCAGAATTTTTCGGACTCGTCTCGGCACGCCATTCGATTGATAATCAAACAAATAACAAAGTCAACTAATTTCTAGAATAAATTAGGTTTTAATATTATTTTTAATGAGAAGAATTCATTTTTCTGAGTCAAAGGGCTTTCGTTTCGCTCGAATCGGACTAACGGTCTATTTAATATCAATTAAACAAGGATAATTCAATTTAATATTCAATATAAATAATTATTACCAATTTTTAAACCCTAAAATAATTTTTAAATAATTTCTTAAGAGAAAACAGAATTAAAAAATGACTTTTCTATAATTTTTGGAATTAAAATTTATTATGATTTATTGAGAATTATTTGATTAATTATCAAATAATTAATCATTTTTATATAATTAATAAATAATTAATAATTAATAAAATAATTAATAAAATAATTAAATCTGATTTTTAGAAAATATTTCAGAATTATTTATAATATAAATCAATTAACTAAATAATGATTTAATCAATTTATAAAATAAATAAAACTGATTTTTTAAATTAATAAAAATAAAAAGTAAAATTAATTTCCATAAACAATTTTCAGAAACCAATCCCTTACAATTTCAGATCAAAACCGGGTTAACCAAACGGGTCAACCGGGTTACAATCCGGGTCATGAAGAACATGACCGGATTTTTCCAGAAACCGGCCACCGGAGTAGATTCCGGCGAGCCAATTTCAAGCCAAAAACAACACCGTTTGGTGTGGTTTTTACTGGGTTTCAATTCCACATGACTGCAGCAACTCATCTCCGATAAAAACATACCAAAAACATCTCGTAATCTTCAAATCCGATCAAACCGACATCAACTCCGACCAAAAATACGAAATCATTCATTTGTATATGAAACTCGATGATTTATAGTGCAAATCAAAGCTAAGAACACGTATAATCAAAGCCCTAACATATCAGGAACAAAATATTCACCAAAATCACGAAGCTATATTTTGAAAATTAGGCATAAACCCTTATAATCGTGAATCACTATCCAGGAATCGTTTGTTCAATTAAACACCATGAATCGACTATAAATCATATCAGGAAGCTATATCAATCATCAAAACATCATAATAACCCTAGAATCAAAAAGTCCTAATTTGAACATAAACCCTAGAAATTAAAAATCAAAAATAACGAATTAAAACATGAAATTGATACTAGAAATGGAAAGAACAGATCAAGACCTTCAATTTCAGTACTTGAATCACTGGATTTGGTGTTGTAATCTGCTCGAAATCAACGATTGATTCTTCGAACCGACTTGGTTCTTTCCGACACGGTTTGTAGAGAATTTTAATTAATTTCTGATTTTTAATGATTAATTATAATTAATTAAATAAAAATTAGGCTATTTATAGTAGTAAAATTAATACTCCTAAATAAAATTAAGGCCCTAATTCTACATCTTTTAAAATTAATAAGCCCCTAATTTTATAATTTTTGAGTATTAAAATTTAATTTATAAATATTTTATATATGCAATATATATGCCAAAATTTTCCAAAAATTGTGAATAATGCAAAAATACAAAGAAATGGTATAAATAAAAGTCCTATAATTTTATAAAAATAAAAATATGATTTAACAAGAACAAGAAAAGGATTTCTAGTGGATTAGATTTAACAATAAAAGGATTTCTAGTGGATTAGATTTAACAATAAATACTAGAAATAAATGATCTGTGTAATTTGCAATAAGTTCTCTGCAGGTTTCTTTTGTTCCGTGTTCTCCTGAATTTGATATTCAATTCTCTGCATCTCCTGAAAAACAGCTGCTTTGTTTTAATAATGAATCCTGTGATTTTTAACTGGAAAGACAATCCATTTAGCTCAGCATGACAATCCTTTGAACTGGTAAGACTTTCGGTAGGACTATCAATTGAACTGATAGGACTTTCGGCAAGACAATCTAAATGCCCTAGCATGACTTTCGGTATGACTATTGATTGTCATACCGATTGTCTTGCTAATACAAAAGAAAGTCTTGCTGGATTAAAACAGATTTTAATCAAATAATAATTCTGAATTAATTAATCAATTAATTTAATTAATCAATAAATTAATCTTTGCAGATTTAATTTATTCTCTTAATTAATTTATATGACTTAATTAATTAATAGAGAATTAATACTAATCTTGAGCAGCAACCATTCTTCTGAAAATCTTCTGAAAATCACTGTCAATTATGAATCAATTCCACCACTTCAATGTTGACACTCGATGTACTGTCTGGTTCATGAGTGACTAACTTCCGTGACGTTTTTTCATGCCTTGACCTTGATACTCTTGATTTTCTTCAGACTAAATCCTTGTAATTAATTGATACCCTGACGAGATCTCTGTCACTTGATTAAATCCACAATCTTGATTTATATCACTGAGGCTTGATCAATTTCTTGAGCTTCTTCCAGTGAATTAAGTCATCAAGTCTGTTGAAGAACAATGTTACTTAATCCTTTGACATATGTTACTCTGAGAGATCTCTCGGACGATAGGACCACTATTTACTTGTTACATCCTTATTTGAGTTGAGTTAAATCCTCGAATAAACAAATAGGCTATGACATTTGCCTTTCAATCTCCCCCTATTTGTTTGTTAGACAATAACAACAAATACCTTGAGGATAACTCAAATAACAAATAAGAAAAAGATATAAACAGTAATGCAAAGTAAATAGCAGAAATGTTCTGGATTATATTTAACATTTTCCAGATTCCAAAAGAAATTTACAAGTGAATACAAGATAGATGTTCCTCTAGTCTGAACATATAACTACATTAGTCTATCTTGATTCATAAAGCTCTAATCATATTACATTGAGTTTTGAGCTAATTGAATGCAGTTGTCTTCCCTTCCGAATTCACCTTCTTCCAACTCTTCACGTTCTTCCAAATCTTGAAGCAACTCCTTGTCAAAGACACGATCCTTTTCTGAAGTGAAGCTGTCTGGCCTGACTGGTTGAACTCCAACTATCTTTAGCTTATTCTTGAGTTGATTGTACCTTTTAATATTCTTTTCACAATAAGCTTGAATCAGATCAGCTGCTTGAGTTTTCAACATGGATGAATATCCAGCAGTTCTTAAGTGATGTTCCATCCAGACAAGATGCTTAGCTGAGTAGTCTTTAAGAGATTGTGAATCGAGCTGGCAGATTTGAAGACAGTCAGACTTAAAGAATCTTACCTGATGAGGATTGTTGACCACTAGAGGACTAGCCCTGCTGGCAAACTCTTTGAGCCTTTCTCGAAGAACTTCATTCAATTATGAGCTTCTTTTGACTTTGTTGAGAAGAACCCAAATCTCTGACAAAGAACGATTCTCAAAAAGATGAAGTGACACCTTGAAAGATCCTTCGCTCTGACAATATACAAATATGCTCATCTTATTTAGGGATCTGTCAAAGGCAGCTGTGATCCTTGAGGCTTCAGTCTTTATAGCATTCATGTACATGTCATTGTTTGGATTAGAGATCTCCAGCTTGTCCAGAAGGTGTAGAAACTGCCTATCATTGTTTGTGCCCAGCTGAGGCATATCAAGTACTCTCCTAGCTTCATCCTATTTTTCACCAATCTTCAGTCTGACATCTTTTCTCCTTTCTTGAGCCTTAATGTCATGAAGACATTGCTTTTGAAGAGTTTCTATTCTTGGGATGTCTTTCCTCATGTCAATGATCTGGGATACCTTTTTGAGTTCAGCTTCTTTTCTTTTCAACCCTGACTGCTGCTGCTGAAACTCTTTTTCAAATAGAGGATCAACTGGAGCTTCCTTTTCCTATTCTCCAAAATCACTTTCCTCCTCAGCTTCGAAGAAACCATCTTTATCTCCCAAGACTGATTCAGTGGGAACGTCACAAATATCAAAGTCATCCTGTTCTCCACTATAGTAGATATCATCAGGCTTCCCTGTGCCTCCAGCAGATGAATATTTTTCTTTTCCCTTTTCACTTCTCCCTTTCTTCTCCCCCTTAGTTGAGGAATCCTCTACAGACTTTCCCTTAGATCCTCCATGACCTCCAGAGCCTGAGCCTCCACCAGACGGCCCTTCAAAGAAAGTCCTTTGTTCTTCATTAGGGCAGTGAGAATTTTTGATCATGTAGTACAGGTGCTTCATCCCTTCATTCAGATGTTCCATGCCCGTCTCTATCTTTAGAAATCTGGAAGAATCTAGTGAATGATTCATTTCAACCAAGTCTTCAAGAGAAGTCATTCTTGTATGTAGAGAGCAGAAGTTTGAAATGTCGTTAGCTGATAACGTTGGAGATGCCTGGATTGAGTTAAGCTTTGGTACAACAGATGTCTTCAAATCTGATATTTCAGTCCTGATGAGAGCCAGCTGATTATTGACAGAGGTGGAAGAAGAAGACCGTTCAACCACTTGTGCTTTGAATGATTGAGCTTCAGCCTGACTTTTTGCAAGTTGTTCCTTGAGATCAGTAATTTGAGCTAACAGATTTTCAGTGTTTGTGTCTGTGTGTGCGCTCACCTGAATATCTCTCCTGTTTAATTCACTCAACTCACGTGCTTGTGTATCTCTCAATATAATTGCTCGTAAGGAGTCTTCCTGATGCTGATCTTCTATACCTGTATTTAAAATCACCCTAGCCTCTTCAAGAGAGGTCAGTGGTGGTGCAATGGGAATTCGCGAGTCCCGATCCTCAGTCAAAGCTATCTTTTCATGTAAAATAGATGTCTGAATTGCTTCAGGGATAGATTGATCGAGTTGCCCTCCACTTTCTCCAGATAAATCTGCGAGTGGAGAATCCCATGAGGGAGCCAGAGGTGTTGGATCTGGGAGGGGAGAAAATGACTCTATTAAAGGTGGCTGAGAGTCAAATTTTCCATCAGAAGCATGTGACTGCTCTTCTGCCGTAACTATGGCAGGCACTGTAACCGACTCAATGTGCACTCCTCGCTCCGTGTCCTGAGTATCATCTACTGGTCTGTATGCTTCCATTGTGAGTAATGGAATTGTGCTTGACTCAGTACAGGATGCCATGGCCCTATGGCGAATTTCAATAGATTCATCCTGTTGAGAGAATATTTCTAGTAACTGTTCAGTGGCCATTTCAAAGTCCATGTCCTGTTGAGAGGACAAGGATGGGCTTTCAGATGCCTCAGTAAATGTTCTTCTTTTCTTGGGTGGAGGCAGAGCTGAGGGTTCATTCACATCCACTAACATACTACTTCCTACTAACCTTCCAGGTAACATTTTAGACAGTGGGGGAGAGGTTGAGATAGGTTGTGACTCTGTGTTTGGCTCTATGACTGGGATTGAAGCTGTGGTTCTACAACTTCATGGTCAGTCCTATCAACCACTGGGGGTCTTTCAACAGAAGTAGGAATAGGTTGAGTTTGAGGAATTATTACCTGTAGAGGAAGAGCATCTGATGTTTGAGCCTGGGTGGTTTGAACCACTGGAGGTTGAGCTTGCTGTTCATGACCGGGAAGATTGAAGATAGGTAAAGGAATGTAAGTGGCCATGAAAGCAGATACAAGTACTGGAACTTGCATGAATTTGAAAGTTGTGTCTTGGCGGGTGTAAATCTTTTTGCTTACTGGAGGGGGTTCGGTTATTGAGGAGTTAGCAAAAAGGGCTTTATGCTCAGGTGAGAGAATATGTTCTGATATAAGCATGAGAAAACGAGCATAGTAGCACGAGACCCTACGATTTGTAGAATGATCACGTAAAGCAGTAGTGAGACATCTCAAAAGAATGGGTAAAAGTAGTTTGCCAAAATTGATCCTTTGATTGAAAACAACCGCAAGACCAATATACTGCAGAGTGGAAGTGATGTTGTGAAAGTTGGATTTAGTGCAGTTGGCAAACACTTTAGAAAGTGTATCGAAGAAAATGTCCCATTCAGAAACCAAATTGGATTTAGACAACTTGGTTAAATTAATCACCCCCTGATAGTGAATAGCATGGAAAAAGTTTGAAATATCATTTTCAGAGGGCAAATTACAGAAATTGTCCATAGGAAAATTTAACGCTCGATTGAGGACTGTTTCATCAACTATATATTATGTGTTTGCCACGGTGAATGAAAAAGATTTAAAATCATCGGCCACAGTAGAGGTTGTGCAAATCAGTCTGAGCAGATCAACATTTAAAATCACATTTGATTTAATAGCAGAGCTAACAATCGAATGGTCATTTAAATATCTAATCCATGGCTTAAATTTTTCCACATCACATTTATCTGGATTAAAATAACCAACAAGATTATGCGAAATAATTTGGAAATTGAGAGCCATTTAAAAATAATAATAAGACACACACTTTCAGAATTTTAAGAGTAATATTAAGAAAATTCGAATTAATTAAATTAATTTAATAATTCGAATTAAATCAATTATATTCAAAAAATTTAGAGAGAAATGTATCTCGTTAAAGTTCTTAACTCACAAAAGCAGATATGCAAAATCACAAGACACAAAACCTAATTGAAATACACAAAACAAACTGATTTTAGGGAAAAATCGAATTAAAATTTAAAAACAATAAAATGGGCAGCACTTCTGTATGTATATACGTGTATGTATATAACAGGAGTGATGTTTTGTGAAGCTGAGTAAAAACTCGAGCAAGGAAGACAATGAGAACAATGGCGGTTTTGATCTGTTTGAAATGAGAGAGAGAGAGAGAGAGAGAGAGAGAGAGAGAGAGAGAGAGAGAGAGAGAGAGAGAGAGAGAGAGAGAGAGAGAGAGAGAGAGAGTAAAATAAGAGAGAAAAAGAAGACTGTTGGAATTTTGAACAAAAACTGAACTGAATGATTTAATCAAGATAAAGATACGTTAAATAGACAACTGGTATGACAATTCGGGATAGTCTTACCGATTGTCATACCGATAGTCATACCAATATAACTGATATGACAATCTGATAGTCATACCGATTGTCATACCAGTACAAAATAAAATAAAAAATATCTGAAATTAATTTTATTACTGGCATGACAATCAATAGTCATACCGATTGTCTTGCCAGTTATAAAATTAAACTGAATTATTAAAATAAAAACTGTTAAACTAGAATGACTTTCAGCAAGATAATTGTAATAGTCTTGCCGATTGTCATTTCAGTTAAAAACACATAAAAACACAGAATATAGAAAATATTACAATTACAGAAACCTGAAATGAATATGGCAGAAAATATTTACATAAATAAAATATTTCAGAGATAATTATATTTTCAGTCCAAAAATAGATTTCTTTTGAATTTTAGCAAATAAAATTCATAGAAAAATATTTTTAGAGAAAATCAAATATTCCGAGACATTAAAATTAACAAGTTCAGTAAATAAATAAGATAAGATAATAAAAATTACATAGAAATAAGCAAGAGATTTTGGAAAATGATAAAATAAATTTGCAAATGAATTTTTTATTTATGAAAAATTCATTTGTAAATTCACTCAAGAACAAATTTCAGATATTCACAAGATTAATCACTAAAGCTATTCAACATACCCAATTTACCAACTAATTTGGTAAGTGTGGATTCATCAAGAGGTTTAGTGAAAATATCTGCTATTTGTTCTTCTGTTGGAACAAAAAATAGTTCAACAGTACCATTCATGACGTGCTCTCTGAAAGGAATATGTCCTAAGTCCAATCATGTATTAGGATTTAGGAATAACTTTTTATGTAATCTGTTTTGATTTCATTGATATTAATAAAAGACTTGTTTTGTTTTTTATTACGGGCTTTATCTATTTAAGTGTTTAAATAAGATATACCATAGTTTAGAGTAAAGCTTTTTATGGATTATGATGAGATCATAATAGTGAGACCTAAAAGATGATAACTCTAAACTTAAATAGTTCCTGGTCGTAGGATTACTAACTGGTAATTAATAATCCACAGAGATCGGTACATACTATGATTGCTTCATTATGAAGGATGTCTGTTCTCATAGACATTTGTGTGGTGACACTATAGCTAGTATGTAGGTGCTTATTATAGAATAAGTTCACTGAACATGACTCGCACAGCTGAACAACTGATGGAGTTCACTCACGTGTCAGCAGTTGTTCACATAGTGATAGTTGTACAAGTATCCTTAGACTTGAGGTCATCATAGTCATCTTGTGTACACTGAACTATGCTTTGGTTTAGTTCTTAGTCTCCAAGGACAATTAATAGGCCTCTACTGGGTATAGGAATTTGTACACGAAGATAGTGTATGATCAATAAAGGATCTACCCCTTCCAGTGAAGGAAGCGAATGTTCAAGGCTGATCAACTTATGCTAGTTCAGGAATCTCTGGCCAGAGTAAATGAAATTAGAAAGGAGTTTCTAATTTACATAGAACTAAGCATAGTAAATGGTAAGCAAATGATTAAATTAGATAGGCTTGACACGAGATCCATGCCTTGTATTTAATCGGGATATTGTAGGGTAGAAGGAGTTTATTGTACGGTAACTATTCACTGAATAGGTTCTTGGTATTCTAAGCAGTGAATTCGTATTATCCGGATAGTCGCGATATGCTGAGAAGTATCCCTCACGATGTAGAATAAATGTGATTAATTAATTAATCATATTTAATAAATTAGAGAATTTATATAAATAATGATAAAATAGTTTTATTATTATTTATTTCTACTACCGGCTTAATATTGAACCTACAGGGTCACACCATAAAAAGAGAATGATTTAATGGTGGAGGAATTAATTAATAATGGCTAATAATTATTTATTTGTGAAATAAATAATTAATTGGCAAATTTAATAATTGATTAAATGAGATTTAATTGATTATAAATTAATTAAGAAAAGTTCTTAATATTATTAATTAAGGATTTAATTTTTTGGAAATTAAATCAAGAGAGAGAATTATTTCTAAAGTGTTTAGAAAAAGGATTAATAATTAAAAGGTGTTTTAATTATTAATGAGAATAATAAATGGGATAATAATAATAATATTTATGGGAAAATTTCAGCTGAAAATTTTGCCTATAAATATACTATTATAAACCCTATTTTTATTCAAACCCCAAAATTTTATAAAACCTAATTCTCTCCACCTCCTCCTCCTCCTTGACGTCGTTTTCTTGGTGGATACCGGTGGAGTGCTTCACGTTTGAGGAGCAGCTGCTAAGGATCTCTGATCGCTGCTCTTGGATCACATATTAAAGGTTAGTAATCGATCCCTATGTTTTTACCACGATTTATATGCTTTTATTTGGATTTTATATGTGTAAAAGTGTTTTACCATGCCTCCCCTGCGATTAAAATCCAACAATGGTATCAGAGCTTAGGTTGTATGTATATAGATCTGTGGTAAAAATTCCAGAATTTTATGTGCTTGTATGAATTAATTATGATTTTTACAAGTTATATCATGAATTAATTTTGTCTGATGAGAAATCGTTTCTCAGAATAATTATGAATGTTGATCTGGGTTCTACAAGTGTTGTAGATCGTCTGGGTATTTTTTTCATAATTTTATGATGTATAGATTATTTATTATGAATTTTTGAAGTTGTTGTAATTAAATTCGTAATTAAATAAGTATATATATATATGTATATAAAGTTGTATATATATATATATCTGCTATATATCTGATGTTGAATGCTGTCTGTGATGCACGGAGAAAGAAAAGACAGGCACAGAGTACAGTACGGTGGCACGGTGACCAAGAAAGCAAAAAAAAAAAAGGCGGCGACTCACAACAGAACGAAGGACCGCGCGTCGCCCACGCGCGCGTGGGGCTCACGGGCTGGCGTGCCACGCGCGGCGCGTGGAAGACACGCGCTGATGACGTCATGCTGACGTCAGCATAGGGGGTTAGGCGCGTGACGCGCGTGTGCGCGTGGGGGCGCGTAGGAGACCTTCTTTCGGCGCGTGCGGGCGCGTGGCAGCTCAGAATTGGGCGATTTTGGTGCCGTTGGATTCGTCTTTTCGAGACGCTTTTAATGGTATATTATATGATATTTTATGAAATTGTTTCGAACTGTTTATAGCTAACAGAAGTGTTTTTAAGCTATTTTTAACTGTTTTAATTGCTTTTAAATGCTTCATGTGATACATAGAGATGTATAATGCTTAGACTAATGTGCTAGATGATATAACATGCCTACCTTGATGTTTATTCATGTTTATATATGTGATATATGCTTAGTTTATCATGCGATGATAGATTTAGGTGAACTTAAATGAACATAAGGCGTTTGTTAGACAACCTAGTATAGTGAAATTGTTTCATAACCTTAATAATAATATTATGAATACAATCATGAGATTCTTGTGTTTATGAAACACGTAATTGAATATGAATTTTAGATATGAGAGAAAGGATGATTCTGTCAACAACAGATTTCTATCTGTAAGAAAGGGTTATTAAGTGACGCATCTTGACAATGCTCCACCCGATCTGGGAATCATCTGATTATTGATTATTGATTTGAAATATTTAATTTAAAAGGAAGAATCTCTTTATAATATGATTATTATTGTAACGTAATATAATCCCTCTAAAATTAAATAATATAAAGTAGTAATTGGCCAATGACACAACGGGCTTGTGTCGGTCACAGCCTTCCAACATGATAGAAAGTAGTTCTTATTTTTAAATCATTATCGTTTCGTGCCACAGCCGAGGGCTTTGATTTTGAAATAAGAAATACTTGTCTATTACATAGAGATGTGTACATTGAATAAGAATCTAAAGGTCGTTACGTGCCACAGCCGTGGGCCTTTGGGGACTGATTCAATTGTACGGAATGTTGGGTTAGACTTGACTTAGAATATTGAGTTTGTCGTGCCACAGCCGTGACTCAATTATTCAAGAGGCTAAAGTTTGATTAGGGAATAACATTAGATGTAATTGACAAGAGTTGTCTGCCTATTGAACATTACATGGCGTTTCGTGCCACAGCCGGGGTTGTGTAATGGAATGTAGGATCCCTATTCCCACTAGCATTATGAATGCTTAATTTTTTACGTAGGGGGTTGAATAAATTAGATAAACTAGTGGGAGCCACTTATGAATAAAGACCCGATTCATATAGTGTTTTAAAATGAAATCGAATATTTGCTAAGTGTTGTTATGTGTTTATCATTTACAGATTTACAACATACATTATGTCTTCTGCACTATCACTCAGGAGCATATTAGATGCTCACAAATTGACTGGTCCTAATTATGATGACTGGCTTCGAAACTTGAGAATTGTTCTCAGGATTGAGAAGCTGGAATACGTGATTGACTCACCTAAGCCTACTGAACCTGCTAATAATGCACATAATGATGAACATGTTGTGTATCGTAAATGGGTAGATGATGCAAATGTTGCTCAATGTATCATGCTAGCTTCCATGAACATTGAGCTACAGAAGCAACATGAGCATATGGATGCTCACACTATCCTCAGGCATCTACAAGAGTTGTATGATGTGGCAGGGAGGACAGCTCGATATGCGATATCGAAGGAGCTGTTCGGTTATAGGATGTTTGAGGGATCATCTGTGAATGACCATGTACTTAAGATGATCAATTTGATTGAACGTCTTGGACAACTTGGTTTTGCCATGGATGGGGAGCTGAGCCAAGACTTGGTCTTGCAATCGCTTCCGAGTTCGTTCTCGCAGTTTGTTGTGAACTTTCACATGAATAAGTTGGATGTCAGCCTGCCTGAACTCCACAACATGTTGAAGACTGCGGAATCGAATTTTCCCCCTAAGAAGAGTTCTGTTCTTCTAATTGGTGAAGGTTCCAAACCTAAGAAAAGGAAGAGGAACCCTTCCAAGAAGAAGAAAGTAGGTGAGAAAATGCCGGTTCCACCAAAAGCTGAAGACCCCAAGAGCAAAGTTGTTTGCTTTCACTGTAACAAGGTGGGGCACTGGAAGAGGAACTGCAAGGTTTACCTTGCAGAATTGAAGAAGAAGAAGGGTAGTGAGACTACCGCTTCTGATTCAGGTATGTTCATGAAGAAGTGAATATGTCATTAAATCAAATTTCTACTTGGGTATTAGATACCGCCTGTGGTTCTTATATCTGCAATTTGTTGCAGGGACTAAGGAGAAGTAGGACTCTTGAGGAAGAGGAGGTGATTCTACTGATGGGAAATGGAGCAAGAGTTGCTGCTGAAGATGTAGAATCATTTCATTTACATATGCCTACGGGCAAGACTATTGTTTTAAATAATTGTTATTTTGTTCCCTCGATTGTGAGGAATATTATTCCCATGTTAGACTTGGCTGGATTTTCATTTATTATTGAGAATAATGAATGTTCTATTCTTAGAGATAATATTCTTTATGGACGTGGTACTTTAAATAATGGTCTGTATAAATGTGACATAATTTACTTCAGATTGAACAAACTAATAAAAGAAAAGGGATGATGAAAATCTCACTTCATTGTGGCACCGCAGTCTCCATTTAGTAGACATGGAAAAAGGACTGCAAATGTGCTAGGAATGGTACACACAGATGTATGTGGACCAATGTCTACGCAAGCCATGAGTGGATTTTCATACTTCATTACTTTCATGGATAATAGATCTAGATTCGGATATGTGTTTGATGAAACACAAGTCTGAAGCCTTTGAAAAGTTCAAAGAGTATAAGTATGAAGTGGAGAAACAACCAAACATAATATTATAACTCTTCGATCAGATCGAGGTGGTGAATACTTTAATGGAGTGTTTCTAGATTATCTCAAAGTAAATGGTATAGTCTCCCAGTGGACTCCTCCAGATTGGTATCTGAAAGGAGAAATCGAACTTTGTTAGACATAGTTCGGTCCATGATGAGCTATGCAAATCTTCCAGTATTCCTATGGGGTTACGCATTGGAAACCTCAGCATATTTACTGAATAAGGTGCCTTCCAAATCTGTTCCTCAAACTCCATATGAGATATGGAAAGAAAGGAAATCGAGTCTTAAACACGTTAAGATTTGGGGATGTCCAGCTTATGTCAAGAAAGTTGACCCAGATAAGCTGGAATCTCGATCCGTAAAATGTAGTTTTGTGAGATATCTTAAAGAGACTTTAGGGTATTACTTTTATACCGATCATCGGGTGTTTGTCTCCAGACATGCTACCTTCTTGGAAAAGGAGTTTATCCTTGAAGGAAACAATGGGAGCAAAATTTGAACTTGATGAAGTTCAAGAAGCACAAACTACTACGGATCAAGTGGAAACACCTGTTCTGACTGAACAACCTTTTGTGGAACAGCCCATTCATAGAACAGGGAGAGTGTCTCGCCAACCTGAGAGGTAATATGGCCTTGTCATTAAGAATGACAATGAGTTGTCGATCATTGATGATGACGACCCTGTGACCTAAAATGAGGCTATGAGTAGTGTTGACTCAGAGAAATGGCAAAGTGTCATGAAATCCGGAATGGAATCTATGTATACGGTATACGAAAGAATGATTAGAGCAGATGGGCAGGTGGAGACCTATAAGGCCAGGATTTTGGCAAAAGGATTCAGACAAAGGCAATGGATTGACTTTGATGAAACCTTTTACCTGTAGCCCTGTTAAAATTAGTTCGGATTTTGCTTGCGATTGCTGCTTACTACGACTATGAGATCTGGAAATTAGCCAGATGGTTTTCTTTCCAAGGGAAATGAAAACCTAGTGTGTAAGCTGCTGCGAACCATATGTGGTTTAAAGCAAGCTTCTCGAAAGATGGAACATTCGTTTTGATGAGACAATCAAAGAGTTTGATTTTATCAAAAACGTAGATGAACCATGTGTCTACGAAAGGGTTAGTGGGAGCGCGGTAACATTTCTTGTATTGTATTGAAATAGAGTTGACACAAATAACAACATAGCAGACCCACTCACAAAGCTACTTTCTGAAAGTCACTTTGATCGTCATAAAGACTAGATGGGTATTAGATACCAGAGTGATTGGCTTTAGTACAAGTGGGAGATTGAAAGGAATATGTCCTAAGTCCAATCATGTATTAGGATTTAGGAATAACTTTTTATGTAATCTATTTTGATTTCATTGATATTAATAAAAGACTTGTTTTGTTTTTTATTACGGGCTTTATCTATTTAAGTGTTTAAATAAGATATACCATAGTTTAGAGTAAAGCTTTTTATGGATTATGATGAGATCATAATAGTGAGACCTAAAAGATGATAACTCTAAACTTAAATAGTTCCTGGTCGTAGGATTACTAACTGGTAATTAATAATCCGCAGAGATCGGTACATACTATGCTTGCTTCATTATGAAGGATGTCTGTTCTCATAGACATTTGTGTGGTGACACTATAGCTAGTATGTAGGTGCTAATTATAGAATAAGTTTACTGAACATGACTCGCACAGCTGAACAACTGATGGAGTTCACTCACGTGTCAGCAGTTGTTCACATAGTGATAGTTGTACAAGTATCCTTAGACTTGAGGTCATCATAGTCATCTTGTGTACACTGAACTATGCTTTGAATTAGTTCTTAGTCTCCAGGGACAATTATTAGGGCTCTACTGGGTATAGGAATTTGTACACGAAGATAGTGTATGATCAATAAAGGATCTACCCCTTCCAGTGAAGGAAGCGAATGTTCAAGGCTGATCCACTTATGCTAGTTCAGGAATCTCTGGCCAGAGTAAATGAAATTAGAAAGGAGTTTCTAATTTGCATAGAACTAAGCATAGTAAATGGTAAGCAAGTGATTAAATTAGATAGGCTTGACACGAGATCCATGCCTTGTATTTAATCGGGACATTGTAGGGTAGAAGGAGTTTATTGTACGGTAACTATTCACTGAATAGGTTCTTGGTATTCTAAGCAGTGAATTCGTATTATCCGGATAGTCGCGATATGCTGAGAAGTATCCCTCACGATGTAGAATAAATGTGATTAATTAATTAATCATATTTAATAAATTAGAGAATTTATATAAATAATGATAAAATAGTTTTATTATTATTTATTTCTACTACCGGCTTAATATTGAACCTACAGGGTCACACCATAAAAAGAGAATGATTTAATGGTGGAGGAATTAATTAATAATGGCTAATAATTATTTATTTGTGAAATAAATAATTAATTGGCAAATTTAATAATTGATTAAATGAGATTTAATTGATTATAAATTAATTAAGAAAAGTTCTTAATATTATTAATTAAGGATTTAATTTTTTGGAAATTAAATCAAGAGAGAGAATTATTTCTAAAGTGTTTAGAAAAAGGATTAATAATTAAAAGGTGTTTTAATTATTAATGAGAATAATAAATGGGATAATAATAATAATATTTATGGGAAAATTTCAGCTGAAAATTTTGCCTATAAATATACTATTATAAACCCTATTTTTATTCAAACCCCAAAATTTTATAAAACCTAATTCTCTCCACCTCCTCCTCCTCCTTGACGTCGTTTTCTTGGTGGATACCGGTGGAGTGCTTCACGTTTGAGGAGCAGCTGCTAAGGATCTCCGATCGTTGCTCTTGGATCGCATATTAAAGGTTAGTAATCGATCCCTATATATTTACCACGATTTATATGCTTTTATTTGGATTTTATATGTGTAAAAGTGTTTTACCATGCCTCCGCTGCGATTAAAATCCAACACTCTCTAATAAAATGATACCTGATGTCAATATGCTTGGTCCTTGTATGCTGCACAGGGTTGTTGGTGATGGCTATTGCACTTGTATTGTCACATAGAATAGGTATTTTGTTCAATACAGAGCCATAGTCCCGTAGCTGATTCCTAATCCACAAGATCTGAGCACAGCAGCTTCCAGCAGCAATATATTCAGCCTCGGCCGTTGAATTTGAAACTGTTTGTTATTTCTTGCTGTACCATGAGACTAGTCTGCTACCTAGGAATTGACAACTCCCTGAGGTGCTTTTCCTATCAACAACACTTCCTGCGTAATCTGAATATGTATATCCAACAAGGTTAAAACCAGATTCTTTAGGGTACCAAATACCTAGATTTGGTGTTCCCTTAAGATATCTTAAGATTCGTTTAATAGCAACGAGATGAATATCTCTAGGATCCGCTTGGAACCTTGCACATAAGCATGTAGCATACATAATATCTGGTCTACTTGCAGTAAGATAGAGTAACGAGCCAATCATACCTCTATAGCTTGTGACATCTACCTTAATGGAGTTTTCACATGGTCCAAGCTTGACAGTTTTAGTTGACGGAGTCCTTGCTGATGCAGAATCCTCTAGATTGTATTTTTTGAGGAGTTCTTTGAGATACTTGGATTGGCAAATAAAAGTTCCATCTAACCTTTGATTTACTTGTAATCCAAGAAAGAACTTCAGCTCTCCCATCATGCTCATTTCAAATTTGTTGTGCATTAACTTAGCAAATCTCTTACAGAGATTATCATTAGTAGACCCAAATATTATATCATCCACATAGACTTGGACTAATATAGTATCATTTTTATGCTTTTTAGAAAAGAGAGTTTTGTCTATGACACCTCTAATAAAGTTATTTTCAATAAGAAATTCAGAGAGAGTGTCATACCATTTCCTCGGAGACTGTTTGAGTCCATAGATAGCCTTGAAAAGAAAGTAGACAAAATCCAAATGATCTGGATCTTCAAAACCAGGAGGTTGCTCTACATATACCTCTTCATCCAGCTTTCCATTCAGGAAGGCACTCTTGACATCCATCTGATAAACTTTAAAGTTAGAGAATGCTGCAAATGCCAGAAATATCCTGATGGCCTCTAGTCTAGCCACTGGAGTATAGGTTTCATCATAATCAATGCCTTCAGCTTGAGAATACCCTTTAGCTACCAATCTTGCTTTGTTTCTTGTAACCACACCATCTTCATCTAGTTTATTCCTGAATACCCATCGAGTACCAACAGCTTTCTTGTGTGTAGGTCTAGGTACCAGTTTCCAGACTTGTTGATGTTCAAACTGATTGAGTTCATCTTGCATAGCAATCACCCAATCTGGATCAGTCAGTGCTTCCTCAATCTTCTTAGGTTCCATCTCAGAAAGAAATCCTGAGAACAGACACTCATTTTGAGTAGCACGTCTAGTTCTGACTCCAACATCTGGATCACCAATAATCAACTCAAAAGGATGAGCTTTATTCCAGACAGTCTGTCTTGGAAGATTTGATCTTGATGATTCGCCTTGAAATTCAATGGGATGTTGTGTCCTACTAGTTGATCCTTCAGCATCTCCCCCTGAGTTATTGCCATGTTGACTTGAAGATTCTCCGTCAGTAGCAGTGGTATCTCCATTGTTGCCAAAGTTTCCATCACCATTACCTTGAGTATCATCATGATTAACAGGTTCTTCACCAGCAACAACCTCAGGTTCTTGATCATGTTCTGATTCTGAATCTGACATGTCATCAAACTTCAGTTTCTCAGAAGGATCTTCAGTTTGGATACTAGGGAGTTTAGTTTCATCAAATGTAACATTGACACTTTCAGTTACTTTGTGTTGATCAATGATATACACTCTGTATGATCTTCTTTCATATCCAACAAAAATACCCTCATATGCCTTTACCTCGAATTCACCACGACGATCATCTCCATCCTTGAGCACGAAGCATCTGGCATCAAATACATGAAAGTATTTGATAGAAGGTTTATGTTCATTCAAGATCTCATAAGGAGTTTTCATGAAGTCTTTGTTGATTAGAGTTCGATTCTGAGTATAACATGCAGTATTGACAGCTTCAGCCCAAAAGTACATTGGAAGACCTGATTCACTTAACATCGTTCTTGCAGCTTCAATCAATGTACGATTCTTCCTTTCTACCACTCCATTTTGTTGAGGGGTTCTAGGAGCTGAAAATTGTCTGGTAATCCCTTTGTCTGTACAGAATCCATTGAGAAGTGAGTTCTTGAATTCTGTTCCATTATCTGACCTTATTGCTCCAACAGGGACATTAGAATCTAACTCGATCAACTTGATATGATCAATCACAACTTGTGGTATTTCATCCTTAGAGTGAAGGAATAAAACCCACGTATACTTGGAATAGTCATCAACTATCACAAGACAGTAACACTTCTTTGACATCGAAAGAACATTAATTGGTCCAAATAAATCCATGTGCAATAATTGCAGAACACCAGTTATGGAGGATGTGTCAGTGCCTCTGTGACTTGCTTTCTTTGACTTTCCTTTCTGGCAAGCCTCACATAGTCCTTCTGGGGAGAATTCCAGCTGAGGCAGACCTCTGACCAATTTTCTTTTGACAAGAGAATTCATTGTTTTAAAATTGAGATGAGAAAGTCTCTTGTGCCATAGCCAACTCTCATCTGACGATGCCTTTGCATAGAAACAATTGACTTCAGGATTGCTTCCAGAGTTCATGTCAGCTACGAACAGATTTCCTTTCCGGATTCCCATCAAGGAGGGTTTTTCATTTTTCTTGTGCAGAATCTGACACTTCAGCTTGTCGAATAAAACATTATAGCCGTTGTCACAGAACTGACTAATTCTAAGCAGATTGTGTTCAAGTCCTTGCACAACATACACATTTTCAATGATAACATTTCCAGCTAGCAAACAGCCATATCCCTCCGTTAAACCTTTGCTGTTATCTCCAAAGGTAACCACTGGGCCAGCTTTCTCAACCACATTTGATAGCAGGGCTCTATCTCCGGTCATATGTCTTGACGATCCGCTGTCAAGAATCCACACTACCGGTTGTACCTGTTTAATGCCCTCTTTTCTTGCCGATGAGGTGTTTGCATCACTAGCCATGAGAGCAAGATTCCCAACTTCTTCATCTTCACTGTCAGTATCATCTCAGCTTCTTCCCTTTGCCAGGTAAGCCCTTTCAGATTTATTCTTCTGATTAGAATCGTAAGAGTTCTTCCTAACTTGTTTTGGCTTCCTGCATTCTGTGGCAAAGTGTCCCAACTCATTGCAGTTGAAGCATCGAATGGTGCTTCGATCAACCATCCCTGTTTTGTACCCACCACTGCTGGTGTTAGAGGATGAAGATCCACCTTTCTGGAATCTGTTGTAGTTGGACTTGTACTTGAACTTGGGATTCCTTTTGAATCTGACATTTGAGAATCTCTTGACAATCAATGCCATTGACTCATCCTCCAATTGCTCCAGTTCTTCCAAGGAATAAAAATCATCTCCTGATTGATTTGTAGTAGGAGGATCAAATTCTGCTACTATCACATTTTCTTCAACCTTGGAAGACTGTACCATTCTTTCTGACTGTTGAGATTGTTGTTGATATTGTGGTTGTTGTTGTTGTTCATCAGCTACTAGAGCAGTAGACGTGCTGACCACTCTTCCTTTCCCGTAAACTTCCTTCTGCTGAATCTGCTCCAACTCATAAGTCTTTAACACACCATAGAGCATTTCCAAAGAAATCTCACTCAGATCTCTTGCTTCTCTTATGGCAATGATTCTATGTTCGAGATGAGTTGGCAGTGTTAAAAGGAACTTTTTGTTAACCTCCCTGATGGAATAGTATTTACCATTAATGTCCAGGTTGTTGATCAATGTATTGTACCTCTCAAACACTTCAGTGATTCCTTCTCCTGGATTGGATTTAAAGTATTAATACTCAGACGTTAGGATTTCTAACTTGTTCTCCCTAACTTCCTCTGTGCCTTCATTAATAACCTCAATAGTTTCCCAGATGTGTTTGGAATCTTTACCGTTCATCACATGTCTATTCATCAAGGGATCAAGGGAATCTACTAAAATTAATTGAAGGCTAGCATCCAGGGAGGCTTCTTCTTTTTCAGCAGGAGAAAAATCCTCAGGATCTTTCACATAAGTTCTTGCTTTGGTAATCACCACATCATTTTCTATTACCTCTGGTTCAATAACCATCGGAATTTTTGGACCCTTCTTTAACACTTCCAGATATTTGGCATTTGCAACTTGTAAAAACAATAGCATCTTCTTCTTCCACATAACATAATTTTCTTTATCGAATAGTGGAATTTTAACGGTTCCAACTTTTTGTGTAGTCATTATGAATTTTTGAGTAAATAAAAATTCAAGGAGTGAAAGAATCACAAAAGTCTAGGATCTTGATTTGTTCGTTAATCAGAAGGCTCTGATACCAATTGTTAGGTCTCAATATATTTGTAGAAGGGGGGTTGAATAGAAACAATACCGTTTAATCGAATAAAATGCGGAATAAAAAAGTGAAACAAAATTCAAGTTAAATAAAACTATTATTAAACTTGAAAGGTGTTACAACAAACGGTATCGTTTACAAGGGATTAATCTCAAATCAATTATTACAAATCTAGAATAAATTCGACATGAACTTTTTCTATTTTTGAAATAAAAAGATCAAATGCTAAAAGCGATTTGAGATTAAGTTCTAGGGATTTCGATCCGCTAGATAGTTACACAAGAACAAGAAAAGGATTTCTAGTGGATTAGATTTAACAATAAATACTAGAAATAAATGATCTGTGTAATTTGCAATAAGTTCTCTACAGGTTTCTTTTGTTCTGTGTTCTGCTGAATTTGATATTCAATTCTCTGCATCTCCTGAAAAACAGCTGCTTTGTTTTAATAATGAATCCTGTGATTTTTAACTGGCAAGACAATCCATTTAGCTCAGCATGACAATCCTTTGAACTGGTAAGACTTTCGGTAGGACTATCAATTGAACTGATAGGACTTTCGGCAAGACAATCTAAATGCACTAGCATGACTTTCGGTATGACTATTAATTGTCATACTGATTGTCTTGCTAATACAAAAGATAGTCTTGCTGGATTAAAACATATTTTAATCAAATAATAATTCTGAATTAATTAATCAATTAATTTAATTAATCAATAAATTAATCTTTGCAGATTTAATTTATTCTCTTAATTAATTTATATGACTTATTTAATTAATAGAGAATTAATACTAATCTTGAGCAGCAACCGTTCTTCTGAAAATCTTCTGAAAATCACTGTCAATTATGAATCAATTCCACCACTTCAATATTGACACTCGATGTACTATCTGATTCATGAGTGACTAACTTCCGTGACGTTTCTTCATGCCTTGACCTTGATACTCTTGATTTTCTTCAGACTAAATCCTTGTAATTAATTGATACCCTGACGAGATCTCTGTCACTTGATTAAATCCACAATCTTGATTTATATCACTGAGGCTTGATCAATTTCTTGATCTTCTTCCAGTGAATTAAGTCATCAAGTCTATAGAAGAACAATGTTACTTAATCCTTTGACATATGTTACTCTGAGAGATCTCTCGGACGATAGGACCACTATTTACTTGTTACATCCTTATTTGAGTTGAGTTAAATCCTCGAATAAACAAATAGGCTATGACATATGCCTTTCACAGTTAATTCCATATAAATGACACACTAACACACATAATTTATTATAAATATGATATAATACAGACGTAAATTTCCTAGACGTTACATGTACTACTTAGCTGGATACTGCTGATAAGGCTGTTGAACCGCATTCTGAGCGTTGCTACAACTGAAATTAGGATGATTGCGGTTGTGGGATGATAAGTGGCTGGCACAGGTTGCTGCGAACGCTGAAAGTTGCTCACGAACTGAGCTGATTTACTAGAAATTGCGCACTGATCAGTCTCATGGGCACCAGCACAAAGCTCACAGACACTAGCGATTTGATTAACTCCATAATTAGCCAAAGTGTCCACCTTCATCGTCAAAGCCTTAAGTTGGGCAGCTATAGCTGTTGCTGCATCCAACTCTAGAATTCGTGCTACCTTTCCTTGAGTCAGTCTCTGGGAAGGATTCTGGTACTCATTAGCAGCCATCAGTTCAATAATTTCATAAGCTTCATCGTAGCTTTTAGCCCACAAGGCTCCTCCTGATGCTGCATCGAGCATGGGTCTAGAAGTAGCACCCAATCCATTGTAGAAACAGTTAATAATCATTCAATCAGGCATGCCATGGTGTGGGCACTTCCTTAACATCTCCTTATATCGATCCCAAACCTCACACAGAGATTCTCCAGTTTGCTGAGCAAACTGAGTAAGAGCATTCGTGATTGCAGCAGTCTTCGCCATAGGGAAGAATTTAGTGAGACACTTTTCAGCAAGATCTTCCCAAGTGGTGATAGACCCTGCCGGTAAAGAATGTAACCAGCACTTAGCTTTGTCCCTCAGAGAGAACGTAAAGAGTCGCAGCTTGATAGCATCGTCGGTTACATCATTGAACTTGAAAGTGTCGCAGATCTCGATGAAATCCCTGATGTGCATGTTGGGGTCTTCGGTAGGAGAACCCCTAAACTGAACTGAGTTTTGTATCATCTGAATCGTGCTTGACTTGATCTCAAAAGTGTTAGCCCTAATGGCTGGCCTGATGATGCTTGACGGAATGTCACTGATCTTAGGCTGAGAATAGTCCATCAAAGCCTTAGGATTTTCTGCTTGATCACCCATCTCTACTAAAATTGGTTCTTCGGTTTTCTCTTCTTCTTCTACCTTCTTTTCTTCTTCAAAAACTTCATTTCGAACCACCACAACTTCTTCCTCGGCTTTATCCAAAGTTCTCTTACGAGTACGCGAACGCGTATGCATACACCCTCGCTAGAGTACCTGAAATAAAACTAGGAAACGAATAAGTAACAATGTCCGAGTAAATGAACTTTAACGACCACTGATGGAAAGCACATAAACTGTAAAGTAACACTGCAGTCCCCGGCAGCGGCGCCAAAAACTTGTTAGTCATTAAACACGCGCTAATAATACACGCAAGTATAGGAGTTCACAAGTAGTATAGAATCTTTTCTAGTTCGTTCCCACAGAGACTGGCTTGGTTAACTAATTAATTTATGCACTTAAGCAACAATGTATGGTCATTATTCAATGCTAAGACGATAACAAATTGAGGTTGTTTATAACTAAGAATTAAACTAACAATTATAACTAAGGGAATAAGATTGATTGAATTAACATATATGACAAACATGGGATTCTAACTTCATTAAATACTTCATTCATTAGCCTTATTATTCTTAACCTTAGCATGCAATGGTGATGACACTAATCAGATAACACGAAACTGATAAACGCCAACTTTCGTTGCACGAATACCATACGACCAGACATCCACAAAAGAGATAGAAGCTGAATAGACACCAATTATATTGAGACCCTATATGTCTATAGAATTTGACAACATAACGGTTTAAGCACAAGTTATCTATCTTGATTACATAAGGCAAGTAAGATGGTTAAAATTACCCACAAATCATGCACAATAAATACATGAACCTATGCCAGCATGACAAGTTCTAAACCCTTAAATTCACTTTCGCTTCATTAAGAATTAATACACTACCTTATAAGTTCACGACGCTCATAAGATGAATAAGCACAACCAATACTAGGTTATCATACAATCACCACATACTAAGGTATCGAAATAAATTAACTAAAAAAATCCATATATAAATCCGTTAGAACCCCACGATAACGATTAGCCCATAATCAGATTCATCATCAACGTGGGTTCCGATGAAAACATGGTATAATAAACGTAGTCTTTATACTTAAGTAAGAAAACCAAGTACGAAACAAGAGTAAGGTTCACAAATAAGAAAACTAGCATCCATGTACAACTTAAAACAAAGATTCACAAGTAAGAACAAGATCTTCTTCGTCTTCGTTGAATCGTACTACACGGTCTTCTTATGGCTATCCTTGATATGTCTCTGGCTTGATATCTTATAAAAAATGACCTAAAGTTATTTATATAGCAGCCCTGATCAGCAAAGAAGTCCAAAAATCAGTCTTCTATTTAAAACAGGTTCATGAAACCCGACCTGGCGCGGCCGCGCGCTTAATTAGCGTGCTGGCTTTCTGATGTTCGGCCGCGGCCGCGCTGGGCTTCTTCCAAAACTTGACTTCTTCTTTTTTCTTGCAGATTTGAGCTGGTCTTCGCGAGCTTTATTCCTTGGACACCAACCTAACACCATATTAGCATTAATCATTGCTAATTCACCTTATTCCCAGATTAATGCCTGAAATGCAAAAATACTAGAAAACTGATTAAAACACCAATAACTTGAGTACAATTACACCAATCCAAAGCTTTACGGAGCGTAATAAAGTGTCATAAATGCCACTCAACATATTTGAGTTGTGTGATAGAGAAGCATTGAAACAACAAGTGTTTGTGAGTTATCTTCATTCTTTCTTCCAGGATATACTGTATACAATCCATCACTCAGTTTACCATGAAGGATCAGTGGTTCTTTTTTAGAATGGACACGTAGAACACATTGTTTGTCAGAGAAAACCATTTTGAAATTTAGATCCTTGCAAAGCTTGGTGACAAACATAAGATAAAATTTAAAATCAGGCACATGTAGGATATCAGTCATAGTGATTTTATCATTAAGAATAATTGTTCCTCTGTGTAAGACAAGAATTTTACTTCCATCTGGTATTGTGATATAAATATCAGAAACAGATTTGTAATTCACAAATTGTCCTATATTAGGACAGATGTGGTCGGTGGCACCACTGTCCACCAACCAATTAGTCATGGAAGAAACCACTAAGCATATATCTACCAAGAGTGCATGACTTGAAGTAGTTTTAGATGACTAATTAGTAAAAGGTAACTTATTGTTAAGCAAATCCAATATTTGATTATATTGCTCATCTGTGAGATTTTCATGATGAATAGGATTAGAGACATGTAAAGGATGAGAAACAATCTGATCACTAGCATTGTAAGCTTGAATCTGATTCTGGAAAATAGTAGTAGTAGTAGTAGTAGTAGTAGTAGTAGTAGTAGTAGTAGTAGTAGTAGTAGTAGTAGTAGTAGTAGTAGTAGTAGGAGAAATTTTTATTGTCCTTAAATCCCTTAAATCCTGGTAAAAATCCATGAATATGGAAGAACCTATCAATGCAATGCCCATGTATGTACATTACAGTGGGTGCAAAATTAATTAGCTCTTGGTTTAGAAGGCCTTCTAGGTGAGAAAGCTGGATTCTGAGGTCTTAAGTTGTAGATAAAAGTTGAATTCAAAGGTTTCAAGTTGTAAGTTGAACCAGTTTGTGTTTGCCTCTAAAAGTATTAGTTATTGTTGGACACAAAAGGTTTCTGAGTATTGACATTACTGTAATGCCTCATATCAGAAATAAAAGCCACATTATCAATGTGTGAATTCCGTGAAATGTCTTTATGGTTCTCCTCCTGAGCTATCATTCTATAAGCTTCGGATACATATGGCAATGGGTGCATCATCATATTGTGACCCCTGATTGCACTGTACTTATCATCTAATTTGAGTAAAAATTAAAATAATCTCTGTTACTTTTTGCTTATTAATGGACTTATGCCCCAGTCACAAGTACACTTCTCACAAGTATATGTAGGAACAAGATTTTTATCATCAATGCTATCTCATACTGTTTTGATCTTAGTGTAGAACTCAGATACAGTTTGATTATTCCGAGTAATCTCCATCAGTTCTTGTTCCAGAGAATACAATTCATTAATAGAATAACATCCAAAACGTTCCTCTAGATCTTTTCAAATTGATTTTGCAGTTTTGAAAAATAAAACGCTTCCAGCAATAGTCTCATCAAAATTAAACAAAATCCAAGAAATCACTAACGAATTACATCTTTCCCAAGCAACGTAGTCAGGTGAATCTGATTCAGGTGCAGTCAATTTTCTGTTAATAAATCCTAACTTGTTCTTTGCTAATAAGATCAACATCATTGATCTCTTCCATTTATTAAAGTTCCTACCACTAAATTTGACTGAAACTAACTGAGTTATATTAGCATCAGAAGGATGAATGTAATATACGTTTAAAGGATCTAAATTAGAAAGAGGTTGAGTTATTGCATCATTATCAGTTTGATTCGACAATTTTCAGAACTAGATGATACATAATAATCGATCAATCAGATCAGCAATTGACTAAGAAAATCGCAATAACAAAATAACAACAAATAGATCAACAACTATCAACAATTGAATCGCAATCTCGTAATCGAACTGAACGTATTAATTGCAAAATGTAGAAGATAAAACCTCAAAAATGCAGAAACGGGCGAAAAAGTACAAATTCGGGCGGAAAAAAAGATGAACATCACGAAATCAGTCGTTAATAAGATCGTAATCATGATGACCAGCTCTGATACCATGTTATTTTTGCTGTTATTGATCAAACTTCAATTTAACAACAGAGATTATTGATCAAGAAGATACACTTGTATTTACACTAAAAATATTTAAAAGTTTTTTACATGAGAGAGAAAATGTGTAAAAAAAGTCTCAAGAGAGAATGACTACTGAATCTATCCTATTTATACTATTTGCAGTGTTCATTGCTTTCCAAATATATATAAATAACTTCTATAGACAGAAAGTAAAAAGGTGTACAGGAGGATGCTTAATTTTACTATTTTGACTAATAAATTATTGTGAATGATATATGCAATGTCTTTGCTCCTCTGCTGTGCCGGTGATTTTGAATGTGAGATAAAATGTTCAATAGAGTCGAGTAAAAACTCGACTTGAGTTTTTATCGAATTCAAATCTTGTTTAAATTTGAGCTCAGAAAGAAGTTTAAATCGATTTGAGCTCGGATTATCAAGTCGATTTTGAATCAGCTCGATTCAAATTAGAGCCTAGATCATCACAATCTTGACAACTAAATTCAGATACTCTGATACTCACGTGTAAAGTATGAGCATAAACAACATTCTTAAACTCTTTTGGCTTGAAAGTTAGAATGTATATATCGTTTTATTTAGTTCCTGATCTCAACTACTCAACATTATATAAAATATAAGCAAAAATAAAAATAAGAAGTAAAGTCGAACTGAAAAGGCTGTGACATTGGTGAAGCTGACAGGCATGTGAAAACCTTGCCAATTTTGAGTAGATAAATGGAAACTTTAGGGAAAGCTCATCATACTCAGGCCTACAAATTTGTTACCCGCCTATCAATTGATGGTCCAGTTATCTGTGGGGATCGTCCCCTCCCTGCCAATCTATTTCACCGTTGCTCAATTTTGAAAAACATATAGACTGCTTAGTGCCGGGGAGCATACGGGGTATAAGAGGGGAAGATCTAATAAGTGACCGGATCTACAAAGACACGGGAAACACGTGTCCCCCAAAATATTATTTTATGAATTTTTATTAATAAAAATAAAAAAGTAAGAGGATATTTAAAGAATTTACTCGGTGTCTCTTAAGAAAAATCTTCTAAATCACATGTATATTATTTTTTGTCTTAAGCTAAAATTCAGTCGGTACTCTAATCCTTATACAGTTTTAGTTTCTATTAAATTTTATAAAATATAAAAAACCAAGATTATAGAAAAAAATTCAACTGCTCTCCATTTTAAGAAATCAAACTATTTATAATACTCATTTGGCTTGACTGCATGCATTATTGATTTTTAAAAGCTAAGTAGCAATATTAAGTATACGTACCAAATTTAAGCTTTTCTTGAATACTTTATTGGTCCGGGACTCTAAAAAGTGGAAGATACAAAAATATCACTTTTTACACGCTCAAGTTTACTCCAAATTATTGTCCTAAACTAATTTTTGAGACATTTTAAATAATTAAGTAATTCAACAATTTTTTAGTGTTGTATTAAAATATTAGGACATTTATGATATGCCTTATTTATAAGACACCACTTTGCATATCCTATATTATTTCTATCAATAAAATATTTATTTTCCTCAATTTTTGAACATCACTTTCTTCTCTTTTTTTTATTTCGCTCCAATTATTATTTAAATATATTATTATTTTAATAATAACGCACAAAAATAAAGCATATTATTGGATTTAATATGCAAAAATTTTATCTTAAATTAATAAAATATTATATTTTATAATATTTTTAGTGCATTTACAACACACTTGTACTTCCTCTTAGTATTCCATTCTTGCTCTGGAAAACACGATCCTGAAATATATGAAAATCTTAAAATAAATAATTTATGAATTAAAATAAATAATTGACTTTTAAGTAAAAAGTAAATAAATACTTATAAGTTACATAAGTGTTTGGATAATTTTATTTACAAGTCGGAATTTTTTTAACTTAAATAAATAATTTTTAAATATAATTATCTTAATTTGTGAGTTTTAAATTAACAAAACATTTACAAACATCTATTTTAAAACAAAAATTAATGAAGAAGTAAAAAAAATCAAAATAAGTTGAGAAAAAATAAAACATTACTAACATTTAACTTTTTAGCTTATAAATTATTTATTTGACTTATAAGCAATAATTACTTAGGAGTTTATAAGTCAATAAGCCGCTTACAAACAGTTCTCCGAAGAGGGCCAATGGCGAACCATAAATTTCTCAGAGGAGGTATAGTTGCCACATCAGGAGGGTTTCATTCATAACAATAACAGTACTATATATGAGAAGGAGGTGTCAACTCACGTGTGGTTCATAAAAAGCTGAAATTAATTTAGTTAATAAGACATGTTCATAGATATGATTCAACGATAGTTTGAAGAGTTAACTGCAACTTTCTCAGTATTTATACTTAGTTCGTTTATGGACAAAACTTGACATCGACGAACTCTGCTCGGCTAGTTTAAACGAGCCAATCATAAAAATAAAAATAAGCTCAAATAAATAAATAAGTTGAATCGAGTTTTTTATATATTTAACCTAAACTTGACTCATTTAGTTTGGACTTGATAACTCGATTCAACTCGGATAAAATTTATAAATATAACAAATAATTATTTACTAGTTACTTGTATAAAGATTTTAGTTTTTTTAATTAAAATTTAATATATTTTTAAAGTAAAATGATTAATTTAATTAAAATTTCATACACGTTTTAATAATAAATAAAATAAATAATTTAATTAATTTTTTTTTATCGTAGGAAACCGGAGCCGCTATCATTCGGGTGCGCACTGGGTAAAACTCATGGTTCACGCAATAATCTGCAAACCACGTGAATCAAAGTAAAACACACTTAAGCGATACAAGAGACATAATCATAAATTTTCTTCCCGTGAGATTCGAACATGTGACCAAGAGAATAATTATATCATTTTTAACTAAGTGAGTAAACCCTTACGGGCTATAATTTAATTAATTCAATATATATCACTAAAGTTCAGTTACTTTAACAAATAGTTATAATTAAACTTAAGTTTAAATTTCATCTCATAATTTTATTAAAGAAGTCTATTAAAAAATTAATCAAATATCGCTATTTTAAATAAATTAAAATAGTGAGTTGTTAGGCTGTTGGCAACATATGATGAAGATTAATTAGAATATATGCTATTTAGTCCGTATTAAGACTCACGCTCTTTGTTTCCTTGCCAATTAGATTTTAACCGTTTTCCTAGGTTAATTGCATTTTTATTCGCTATTCCCACCGGTTGTAAGAGATATTTATTTCGAAGTAATATTAATAGCCGTTTAGTAAAAAAATAGTGATTTATACTATTTCTTTAATCCGTGTGTTATACTCAAAATTTAGTATTGGATTAATTCGGGTCAAACGCGGATAACCACAATCAAACTCGGCGTTGCATTGTAGAGGTTGAGAACGCGTCAAAGTAAATAGGAAGCGTCCAATGTTGAAGAGGTGCTTTATGAAGGGTCTTATGATAGGAAAGTTTGGAAGCACATGAGTAGTGTAGAACGCGCACAGGTGTTTTGGACGCGTCCATTGTAGTGGAAGTATTTGGCAAATATGATCCTTTTGAAAATGAAGAACGGAGCACGCCTAGTGATGGAGGACGCGCCCTGTCTCTATGGGATATTATGAGGGGTAGTTGCTGAAAGGCCAATGTAGGCTTTATGAAGGTTAAGGCGCGCCCATTGTCCTAGGACGCGTCCCATATGTGGCAAATGCATTTTCAGGGGTGAGTTCAAGACAAAATATGCATGGAAAGGAGCAATGGATGATTATTTTTACTAACGTATTTGTTGCAGGTACTTTTTGAAAAATTCCCTCCATGAGACGGTCAAGGAGGGGGATGTCCGTGAAAAGCTTGAAGGCCTCAAGGGGTATGCCTGATGATTGAAGGCCTCCTCCTGTATTCAACGGGTGTCTTCGTTGGGGATGCGGGGTTAACATTGGTGTGTGCTTTGGGAACTCTGTTCTTGTATTCAACGGGTGTCCTCGTTGGAGAACTTTGGAGTAATCCTGCACTTTGCACCCAAGAGCTTGGGATCACCTGTCCTGTTATCTGGTGGGTTATTTTCATTCGGGGGACAGGGATGCGTCCAGCACTTGGGGTGAACCGTGGCTATACCTGCGTCCGTAAAATAAGGGAGATAGCTGTATCGGAGTGTAATAACTCGAATTTTTGAGACCTTGTAAAACGTTTAATGAACAGTAACCCTAACGGAAGAGGAAAACTTTTTAGCCCACACTATGTAGTGCATGAGAAAATGAGTTTCGGAGTTGATATTATGATTATACATACCAAATGAGTGTATGTAAACGCTATTAGTTTTCGAAGAAAACGAACTTTGAAAAACGACCATATTTACGAATCATCGAGGATTACGGGAATCACAATATAATTACGAATTTAAAACCCTACGGATTTATATCCAAGTATGATAATTCAAAACATAAGGAATAAATACGATAGGAATTACGTCGCGAACCATTTACGAGGAAGTATTACGAAAACGTTTAAGCGACCGAGCGAACGCGTAAACGATTAAATAAACGTAACGCACTAACTAACCATGGTAGAAAAGTAACCATGGTTACTTTATCAAATAGTGAGCTAAAGTGTAGGATGATCAACCAAGGCTATCAAATAGTAAGCTAAAGAGCTAAACAACTGGCTTAACTTGTAATCTACCAATACTAGCTAGATTTGTCTCCAAGATTGGCAACAAAGATCAAATCCTAGGATAGATACTAAGGAATAACAATCAAATAAAAATATATCACAAGCCTCATTTCCAAGAAGCAACCAAGGAAGCATCACCAAAAACTCTCTCTTTCTCTCCCAACCATTCCATTCGGCTTTTTTATCTTCAACCAAGAAATTAAAATCAAAACTTCAAGCTCTATCCATGGATAAATCCTCCCATTCATTCTCAAGTTTCCTACCAACCAAACTAAGGTAAGATAAATCTTTGAGCTCTTTTTATCAAGGTTTGATGGGTAAAATAAAATCAAGAAAGCTGATAATAAATAGTGTGAATAGTAACTCTTCTTTGGTTTCTTGATTTTAATGGTTGTTATGGTTCCAAAAACTATACTAAACACTCCCAAGACTTCACCATCATCAAGAACACATCTCAAGCTCTCAATAAAGGTATAAATCTTTGACCCTACCTTATTTAAGATTTAAGTTCAAGATCCTTTCAGTATATAGTTGTAAACCTAGTTTTGGTGGGAGTATTGTTATAATCTTGATGTTTACCTAAGTAGATTTAAGGTTGATTGTTTTTGCCTCAAGAACATGATGTTCTTGAGAGGAGTTAGTGTGGTGATGATGATATGTCGATTATTGGTGGTAGTATAAAGATTTAAGGCATAAACGAAACTCTGATCGTAACCGTAATCTCGTTAAAATGAATAAAACACAACTTTAAGTTTCTGCAGAAAGTCCCGAAGAGGTAAACTGTCGTTTCTTGAAAAATAACCCTTTATTATGATATATAATGTTATAAGGATAGTTTAGGCGCTTGAATCGCTTTATTCCGATTTACGGATCAAAAGTTATGGCCGTTTTACTAAACGTGATTTACGAGACAAAAACTGCTACGAATTACGAACTTTGAAAATATAAAGGATCGACTTAAGAATGTTCATAAATCATGAAATTTTTACAGAGAGTAGTATATTGAGTTTTCTAACTTTCATAAAAATTTCAAGTGAAAATAATAATTTTCAATTTTATAACAATATCGGAGCCGAGACCGCGCGATTAGAAACCGTAGAATCCATAAGCGGAGCCGACGACGAAAATAAAAATGAACTTAAGATACTTTGAAAAAGGAAGAGACCATGATGTAAATAAGGACTTAAAGGAATAATAAGGGTAATATAAGTTGAGAGGGTGCATAATAATTAGCGCATGAGTGCGAGTAGCCGTAAATTAGAACAGGACCTAACGAAACGAATTGTGTTTATAATTATAGATTTCCGAGCGGAACATAGAGCATCCTCCACCTCAAGATACCCAGGCAAGTTTACGAACCCAACTTCATTTACTGTTGTGTTGTGAAAGAATTGTTTTATTATCATTGCATAAATACCATGCTTGCCATGATGCGTAGTAATTGAATTTTTCGCATAATATAGCGATGTTGTACGATAAGTAAGTATCGTAGAATGTTTAATTCCGCTTTAAGCGTGACGGATAAGTATAAGACCGTGAGTCGGTTGGGATTTTAAGATAAAAACCCGGTGATCATCCCTGTGATCATCCCGGTGATATTATAGGACGATTAAAAGTCCATAGTAGTACGGTTTAAAAGGACTCAACGTCCACTTACAAAATACTAAGCACCTCGAAATTTTATTAGAACGATTTCTAAAGATCATATTCCCTCAACTATACTTTATCATTCGAATAATAAATATCTATTTACTATTCATTTATTATGGGAGAAGTATTCTCCAGTGAATATTTATTTCAGACTCGATTAAATTTTAAAGATTATTAAATTACTTAAACATAAATTAGTTGAGGAATATTATTTCAAATATTCTTTTAAAAGTATAATTATTCGAGGTTTAATTTTTCAACGATTAATATTTGATTATTAAGCATTAGTTATTTAATGGTTTAATTATGATTTAAAAATCCTAGAACCTGATTCAAAATACTTTCTTATTTTCGGAAAATCATTCGAATAATTTCAGATCATCGGAGAATATTATCTCGACTTATTTTAAATATGTGGATTATAGTTTCAAAAGAAACTCCCCCTTATATAACAAATATATTGACAACGGTCAACTCACATCCCTAGTACTTCCTCCGAAAATTCTCGGAAGTACATATAAATACGTACAAATCAAAGTGTACCTATCAACAAGCAATATGCTTGGGAACAATATAAGTTCCAGATTGATGATGAGATTCTTAAAAGGATAAGGAGGGGTAGACTCCAGTACTTCGTGGACTGGGGAGACTACCAATTTACTACCAGATGAGAAGGTATCTTATATACTAATGAACATGTGGAATATGCGTACCTGAGAGGGATGGACGCAAAACCGTGTCTTGAGAGGGATAGACACGAAGTGTGTACCTGAGAGGGACGGACATAGAAAAGGCCCAAATGCGGCCAGGGTGATAATCAATAATAAAAAGGAATCGTCCATCTACATGTAGAAAAGGTTACTATTTCCGTAGTACGACTTATCATCGTATACGGTGGCTCCGGTGAATGTCCTATTCTTCCAATTGGAATTGTGATGCAATACCGTAACCCAAACCTAGGTGCTGGGTTTACTATTAAGGTATTCGCAGGATAATAAAATCCAATAAAGAATTGTTTTCATAAGAAGGTGTGTATCACCAAGGAAAACTATTTTAGAATAAAATATAATTATCATATATGATGTTTTACGTGAGTTATCAAATAGTCATTTTCATACTGTATATTTTTATGCTGGACATTATAGCTCACACTTGTTTTCTTAAATTGACACAACACAACAGTGAATCAAGATGCCTACCATGAGAACCACAGCCAGGAAATGGGTAGGAAATGGCCAGCTGTTCCGTAGGTTGTTTGGCGCTGTACCACAGGTAGTCCGAATAAGCTGGATTGGTTTTCAGTTGTTTTTAGTTCGGCTTATTTATAAGTATGAGTTATGTAAAGTAATAAATAAGAAACGCATATTTGGCCGACGGACTAGCCTTACTTAAAGGTTATTCCCCGGTAAGACTTAATTACTTTTGGGTTGTAATAATTATCACTTTGTGGTTGATCTACTCTAGTAATGAATGGTTCGTTTCCAAGATAATAACCTGTAAGTGTGTGTGTGATAAGTGTGGGGTCTTAAAGTGTGAGTATTTATATATTATGATGTGAGATATGTGGTTTATAGTGATTGAGATGTCGTGGCCTCCCAGATCCCTAACTCCGGATTTTGGGGCGTCACACGGAGTGTTATCCTTGCGCAGGGAGATGCACTATCCGTGAAGTCTTGCGATTACGGATGAGCCTTGGGCCTTCGCGGTTGGGCCTTATAGTTGGACATTCTTAAAGCTAGCGGAAGATGGATTCTGGATGGGCTTCTATAGGGCCTAGGAATAAGAAGTCTAAGCCCATTAGATTTCTTGTTTCACAACAACTACGTCAGGCTTGATCCCTATATAAAGGGTACGTAGGCACATTGAGAGGGGTAAGAAGTTGAGAGCTGAAAAGGAGCCACCACTTACTCAGATCAATCTCAGCCCAAAACAACCACAAACCACCACACCCCGCTTGATTTTCCGATGAAGAACCACCGTCGTAGATCTTAATTCCGGCGAGAAACCTCAATCTTTGTTGTTACCAGATTCCTCCGTCAACAAACTGGCGCTAGAAGGAGGGGTGCAGATTAAGATGGTAATCTTGGGAGGAAAAGATGTCTTACAATCATGATGGAAGTTCTTATGATAGAAGTAATAGCAGATCTGAAGGAGAAGGCGAGGGAGGCTACACTCGCCATGAACCCTACGTGCCTAGAAATATGGCAGATCCACCGAGAGCTCCGGATGTGGGAGGGACACCTCCAGTTCTCATTAGCAACGCTGATATCTTGGAGCAGTTGTACCGCATGGGGGATACTCTTAACAGTTTTCGCTCAAGGCTGAATACGATGGAGCGCCACTAGACGAGGAAGGGTCGTCATTTTCTCCATCGCGGCCACGCCGTGAGGAAGGCACCCGTAGTTGAAGGAGATGCCCATGCCAGCGGAGAAAACCCGTGAATCACTCCGTAACGCTTGGAATATTCTGATAATGCAGAACCTATTGTGGAGCTTGTTGATGAGGACACTAACGGTAGAGAAAGGCCTCGTCTTGATAATCAGGTTGTGCCACACCCACATATGTTCGAGCGTACGATGGACGAGCGTCGTCGTGCGGAAAATAATCAGAATCAAGATGAGGAAGGAAGAGATTTTTCAACCTTAAAAAGAAGACTTGGCATAAGGTTGGAGGATGACGATTTGAGAATGCTGCTGGTAGAATGGCAGAAGGAAGGAAACGCTGGAGAAGTGAGGCCCCGTGACACAATGCGTCTACCCCTACATACCAAAGGGATGATAGGGTGCGGCACCGCGAGTACGAGCGTGCCCCTCTGCGAGGAAGGTTGGGGAATTATTACCGAGACTATCAAAGGAATGGACGAGGAAGGATGGGATACCAACATGGAAGGGCACCCACAATGGTAGGAGAGATGGCGCACCCTCCACGAAAGAAGCTCCTGTTATTGTCCATGTAGCTTCCCACAGTGTTACGGGCAATAGGTCCAGGACGCCTCCTCATTATCGTGACGGCGTGCGAATTCAAGAATGGTTGCAGAACAATGAGGAAATATTGTGACGCGTTCAGGGGGAACCTCGCGTGCGGGGGAATGTTCAAAATTGAGATGGTAACATACCACATCCGTAGCCTCAGGGCAAGGGGCGGCAAGATCCACCGGTACACCCGGGGGTAATCAAGGGGAACAACAACAAATTGTGGAGCAACCCCAACAACCTAACGTTCAAACCATTCCTGGAGTGGGAACGTTTAATGTGAACGATCTTAAGAGGTTGCTCAACCATCTTGAGGGAGGTAGGGTAACGGCGACAACGCAGGCTCCTTCCCCTTTTGCTGCTGTTGTGATGGAGGCGCAATTGCCGCAGGATATAGGAACACGACCAATGACTTGTGTTTTCATGGGAATTTTGACCCTGTGGAATTTTCGGGGAGTTTCAACATTGAGATGGATGTATATCAAGTACCTGACTTGGCTCGATGCCGTTTCCTGGCGGCCACTTTTAGAGAGGGCGCTCAGCAATGGTTTCAGAAACTTGGTCCAGGGGTGATCACATCTTGGGAACAGATTAAAACCTTGTTTCTAACTTAGTTCCAAGTTGCGGTGAAGTATACACCGCCAGTTACCACGCTGGCCAATGTGAAACAGAAAGAGGGGGAAAGTTTGACCTCATACTTTAAAAGGTTCAATGCAGAGTCTACTTTGGTGAGGGGCGCAACTGATGAAACAATGAAAATACTTCTTATAGTTGGTCTGCGTGTGGGAACAGATTTCTGGAAGCACCTGCAAGGAAAGGACCCTGTGTCGTAAGCTGATGTACTTGCGCAGGCAGAATCATTCAAAGCGATTGAGCAGTCGCTTGCAGAAACAAAGAAGAATGATAACACCCATAACTCTAAGGGGCGAGCCAAGAGAAGAGATAGATCCGTGAGCCCGGATTATCGGCAGAATGCCAAAAACCCTAATAGGGTGAACACCGTGAATACACGGAGAGAATGGAGCCCGCCGTCTAACTATGAAAGAAGGGTCAGCAACTACACTCCACTGGCAGCGTCCATTGATCATATCTTCGAGGTAAATAAGGACAGAGGAATCTTCAAGAAACCAGACCGTCTGACTTAATGGCAAAGTAAGGACAAGAAAAAGTATTATGATTACCATGAGTCCACCGGTCATGACACCCATGAGTGTCGTCACCTGAAACATGAAATTGAAGAATTGATCAAAGCGGGATACCTGGGGGAATGGATCGACAAGGTGAAACGACGTATGGGGAATGATGACAAGGGGAAAGATGAAAGGCAACCCCCACAAGAAGAGGACGCTGAAAAGACAGCAGAGGTTAAATTCCAAAGAGCTGGTAGTATTAGGGCAATTTTTGGAGGAGACCCCTTTGTCGGTGATAGTAATCGGGCGTTGGAAAGAAATGCAAGAGAAGCACGACACCCTCCACTCACCAACATTCATAGATTGGAAGATAGACCTCCAAAAATATTCAAAGGGGAATCGGCTAATATTACGTTTAGGAAGAGAGAGTCAAGATGGGTACATCATCCCCATAACGATACACTAGTAATAATTATGTTTATTGGGGCACTGAACGTGCATCGGGTCTTCTTGGACAACGGGAGCTCTGCGAACATCCTGTATTACAGCACGTACAAAAAATTGGGTTTCCCGGATAGCGACATGTATTTTGAAGATGCACACGTCTATGGTTTTACTGGAGAGGCAGTGAGAGTTATGGGTTCGATTAAGCTTCCTGTCACACTTGGGGAAGGATCTCTTTCTGTCACTCAAATGATAGATTTCAAAGTGTTAGATCAGGACTCCGCACATAACGTGTTGGTGGGCAGACCTTGGCTGCGAGCGTTCAGGGTGATAACCTCAATACATCACTTGATGATAAAGTTCCCAACACCTAACGGAGGCAGTCTGAGAGGGTCGCAATATGAGTCACGTGACTATTATCACAAGGCTGTTAAGGAATTCCGCAGGAGAAGGTATGAGGGAAAGGGTCTTCCATTTGAAGATGCAGAGGACATTCATACAAAACCAAGTGGGGAGGTTCATACCCACTATTTTATGGAAAATATAGAGGAAGAAGAAACCATTGCTGTCAAGACCCCTGTTTTGACATTAGGGAATATTTCGAGGATCCGTAGTGTGGAAGAGGTTGTGTTGAACCATATGGAAGAGATCATGCAAAAGGAGGTTAACGGAGAAAAGTTGGAAGGAAGAAGTGAGATTTTATAAAGTCTCAAAAGTATCCTCAAGGTGGATGCTCCTCAAAAAGAGGACACGCCCTTGAAGAGTGAGAATGGAATTGAGGTTGATGTTCCTCAAAATAAGGACGCGCCCTCCACACCTGCGTTGCACAAGACCATGCCTTGTCCTGAGGTAGATGCTCCCACATATGGGGACGCGCCCTCAGATGCAGGAATGGGCGTCGAGGACCCCCGAGACTTTGATTTTGATCTGGATCCCAGGATCCCTATGCCTGCCGAGAAGACGGGGCCGGTTGAAGACACAATATCTGTTCCAGTCGACAAGGGTGACCCAAGCAAGGTTTTGAAAGTGGGATCTCAGCTAAGTGACGAAATGAAAGAAAGACTTACTCATTTTCTGATTAAAAATCTCGATGTCTTCGCATGGAGTCATTCGGATATGGTGGGAATCGACCCGGAGTAATGTGTCATTGGTTGAACATTTTCCCTAATTACACGGGCATACAACAAAAGCATCGTCCAGTGAGCGGGGAAAGGGCGATAGCATTAAAGGAAGAGGTGGACCGACTGTTGGAAGTAGGGTTGATCAAAGAATCTTACTACCCCGAGTGGCTTGTGAATCCAATGCTCGTGAAAAAGCCGAATGGGAAGTAGAGGACGTGTATAGATTTCACAGATCTCAATAGGGCTTGTCCAAAGGATAGTTTCCTGCTCCCACGAATTGATCAGTTGGTTGACGCGGTGGCAGGGCATGCCTTGCTAAGTTTCATGGATGCATACTCTTGCTACAATCAAATTCCCATGTATGGTCCCGATCAGGAGCATACATCCTTCATCACTGATAGGGGGCTATACAGCTATATAGGAATGCCATTTGGATTGATTAACGCGGGCGCGACCTATCAGCGGTTGGTGAACATGATGTTCAAAAACCAGATTGGGTGAACCATAGAAGTATATGTGGACGATATGTTGGTAAAATCCAAGGAGACGAATGACCATATCGAGCACTTGATGGAAATGCTTAACATTCTAAGGAGGTTTCGCATGAAGTTGAATCCACAAAAGTGCGTATTCGGCATGGAGACAGGCAAGTTTCTTGGATTCATTGTCAACCATAGGGGAATTGAAGCTATCCCCGCAAAGATCAAGTCACTGCTGGATATGAAATCACCTACTAATGTGAAACAAGTACAAAGCTTAACTGGGAAGATCGCCTCGATTTGTTTCCAAATCGTCCGACATATGCAAGGAATTTTTTAAGGCGATTAAGTTGGTAGGGAAAGACTTCGTATGGACATCAGAATGTGAAGAGGCTTTTAGAAGGATCAAGGAACAACTGGGAAACCCTCCCATGTTGTTAAAACCGTTAGATGGAGAATCTCTAATATTGTACCTTGTAGTGTCGGAGTATTCAATCAGCATTGTTCTAGTAAGAGAGGAAGATGGGCAACAGTCACCAGTGTATTATGTGAGCAAACGATTACACGATGCTGAAACTCGCTACACAAGCATGGAGAAGCTGGTTTATGCTTTGATCCTTGCGTCAAGGAAGTTACGGCCATACTTCCTGGCCCATAGAATTGAAGTCCGTACAGCATATCCGCTGCGATAAGTCCTTCACAGACCAGAATCATCGGGAAGAATGTTGAAATAGGCTGTGGAGTTGGGACAATTTGACTTGGAATACATTCCCCGAACAGCAATTAAAGGACAAGCCCTAGCTGATTTCTTTTTGGAATTTAACTCTGTTGTTGATGATAAGACTTTGGTGGTGCACTAGCCCCTCCACAGCGAGGAATCTCTGGAAGAATTCCCACATCCCTGGTGGATCTTACATGTAGATGGGGCAGTTAACAATGGAGGAGCAGGTGCAGGCATAGTGCTCGTGTCTCCAGAAGGCCATCATCTGATGAGCGCAATTCACTTAAAATTTTATACAATGAATAATGATGTGGAGTATGAAGCATTGGTTAATGGCCTAAAGATCTCTTTGGAAATGGGGGTGCGAAACCTAATTGCGAGGAGTGACTCAGAGCTGGTGGTGAATCAGGTGAATGGGGGGTTTCAAGCGCGAGGCCCGCGAACGGAATTGTACTTGAGGTGCACGCAGCGCCTGATCGGAAAGCTCAAAGAGGTTAGGTTGAAATGTGTACCGCGGAAAAAAGAACAGCAACGCGGATGCTTTAGCAAAAATGGGGTCACAACAGGAGGCTGTGTTATTGGGATCCATACCTTTAGAAATCCAGGAAATTCCTAGTATCCCGGAGATAGAGGCGATGCAAGTAGATGAGGCTCCCAAGGAAACATGGATGACACCCATTCTTGCCTACATTCATAAAGGAACACTCCCCGATGATAAGTTCAAGGCTCGTCGACTCCGCTACCAGGCTGTAAGATATATGGTGTACGACGAAGTTTTGTATAAGAGAGGCTTCAACCAACCGCTGCTCAGATATGTCGATGAAGAAGAAGGAAATTATATTTTAAGGGAGGTTCATGAGGGAATTTTTGGTAATCACTCGGGGGGTAGTTCATTAGCAATGAAAATTTTGCGCCAAGGGTATTATTGGCCTATGATGAAAGAAGATGCCGCGAATTTCGTCAGATCATGCAATCGCTGCCAGCGTTTTGCGACTACTCATCTATGTCAGTGACGCTCTTGACATCAATGGTAAGCCCGTGGCCATTCGCCATGTGGGGAATAGATCTTATTGGAGAACTGCCTAAGGCTAAAGGGGATGTCAAGTACGCGGTAATCGCGGTTGATTATTTTACTAAGTGGGCAGAGGCTACGCCGTTGGCTTCTATCACCGTAAAGAAAATTAGAGACTTTATTTTCAACTCCATTGTGTGCCGGTTTGGAATCCCTTACAAGCTTGTATCTGATAATGGAAAGCAGTTTGACAGCAAGGAGTTACGACAACTGTGTGAGGATTTGAAAATAAAAAAGGAGTTTGCAGTGGTCTATCATCCTCAAAGCAATGGGCGGACATAAGTTGTGAAAAAAATAATAAAGCATACCCTCAAAGCCAAGCTGGAAGAGCGCAAAGGGAATTGGCCTGAAGAACTCCCAAAAGTGATGTGGTCCTACAACACTACTCCACGATCTACTACAGGAGAAACTCCGTTTATATTAACTTACGGCTATGAAGCTATGGTCCATGTGGAAGTTGATTCAGGGTCGCTTCGTAGGGATCGTTACACGGTTGAAGATGCAGAGGTTAATCAAAGACTTCATTTGGATCTTTTGGAAGAAATGAGGGAAAATTCTCAGCTGAGGCTCGCAGCATATCAACAACGTGCTGCAAGGTACTATAACAAGAAAGTAAAGGGACAGCTGCTGAAGGTAAGGGATTTGGTGCTCAGGAAGGTGATGCCAAACACAAAGAATCCCCAGCATGGAGTATTTGGAGCTAATTGGGAAGGACCATACAAGATAAAAGCAATCTTGTGGAAAGGGACTTATCACCTTGAGGATATGGAAGGAAAGCTGGTTCCGCGAGCGTGGAACGCGGAGCACCTCCGAAAGTATTATCAGTAAGGCGCGGCTTTGGCCCCTTACATATCTTTTTTATTTTATACTTAGGGTTGTTCCCAGATTATAGACTAGAAGTAAATAAATTCCTCCTAGCCTAAGGCGGTAGTGTGTGTACTCCTTACCTTAGAACTAGTTGAAGGATCAGTTTTTCAAATAAATTCCCCACAGAGCATAGTAGTCGTGGGACTGGTGCACTTTTGACATTAGAGCGCATTATTAATAAAAACTTTGAAATTTTCCAAAGGGTTGTTTAATTATTGATTTGCTTGGCTTTGTGACGCGTCCTAATCACAAGACGCGCCCTTAGGAGTAGTTTTGTACATATATTTGTGGAAGCAATGATTGGTAAAGGGAACAACAGGGCTTAAGTAAAAATGGAACTAAGACGCGTCTTGTGTCTAAGGACGCGCCCAACTAATCATGGTTGATGCTCCTTTAACCTCGTGCTCCACTTTTGGCACTCCATAACTAAAAACTCAAACGCGTCTTTAAGAAGGACGCGTCAAGTCTGAAAGGTTGAAAATTTATTTAGAAATAAAGGGTAGACGCGTCAAGAAACTAGGATGTGCCCCTCATGTTTTGTGCCTTATCTAAATACACAAGTACATCATGATAACATGTTCATTAGGAATATATTATCCAGACAATTCAAAAATAAAACAAACAAAGACGCATCAAAATAATGAGGATGCGCCCTTTAAGGACATCTACTTAGCAGGTGATAGTAAAGAGATAATAACATAATTTCAAAGGCGACGCGTCCTCAGCATATGACGCGCCCATATTTATGAAAAAACAAGATTAAGAAAGTAAAAGGATGCATATGGAGGTAATTAAGAAAGGAAAACCTTATGAAAAGTACAGGTAGATGAAATCCAGAAAATCGTAAGTCAAAGTTTACAACTTGCAAGGCTTAAAAGGGCCTGCACCCTTAAAGTAGCTCTGATGAAAACTTCATAAATAAATATAGGATGCGTCCTAAGCATGAGGCGCGTCCTGAGGCTTGCCCTGGTTGTCTGGAGGAGGAGGCTGAGTATTAAGTGGAGAAGGCGTCGGGGACGCGTCATCTTCCTCCAAGCTTAGAAAAACCCTTTTGCTTTTGATGGAATCCGCAGCTCTGATTTTGAAGTCACTAACCCATCTCTGGGTGTCTTCATCAAATTTGGAGAAGGAATATTCTGGGTCATTTTCTATAAACCCAGAACACCATTCCTTGAACCCAGTTGCGAAACCATTCTTATATACCAGCTTCTTCTCCTCCTTCCATCCATGCAACCTGTCATCATTCAGAGTATCCAGCTCTAGTTTCATGACGGAAATCAAGGATACAACACTCTCCATGGCCTTTTCCATAGAGGAGACATTACCCTCCAGCACCGCCTTCTCCCCCTCAAGATGCGTCATGTCCTCTTGCAACCGCTTGATCTCAGCATCTTTCTCTTGGGCGAGCAAATTAATGTATTTTTCAAAGGATTTGATCTTATCTTCAACCTGGCTTTTAGAAGTATCAGTGATGTCAAGGCGCGCCCTGAGCCTAGCAGCCATGTTAGCACTTTGCCTAGCATGCACGTGGAGCTCGGCTGTAGCCTTTACCATGGCTTGTTCTGTCTACTCCTCTGTCCTGAAAGTCCGGCCTCGAACTTCAGTGAAGTCGCCAGCCGAGGACGTGCCCAGATATCTGTGAATGAAGGATTGATCATCTGGCAGTGTCTTTTGGTGCTTGGAAGGCGCGTCCTCCTTCTCAGGGATGTCCAACACTGTAGTCTCAATGATTTTTGGTGGAGGGGAAGGATTCACAGTAGGAGTAGGGTTCTTAACCTTTTGATCAGGCTTCACATGAGCCTGTTTCTTGGCTCTCAGCTTCTTGGAAGCCCCAATGGCAAATCCCTTGGGAAGAGAAGTCATATATGTAACATAAAACATGATAGGAAGTGTCAGTAATAGATACACCAAGATAAGAGGACGCGTCCCCATAGCAAGATGTGTCAGGAGAAGAATATAAAGACATGTAAATACATGAAGATATGTCAGTTGAAATGTATGCAAAGACACGAAGAATGCATGTATATATGTCCAACAAAGAGATGATAACGCGTCCTGAACATACGACGCGTCCTACCTAGGGACACATCAACTATAACATGGACTATGAGGAAGATATAAGTGACATGCTAACAATATTAGCCACAAATATTACAGGAAGACGCACCATAATGCTAAGGCACGCCCAAAGCAAAAACACGGATGTGGGAAACATCTGCAAGTCAGATTAAGGTTATGCATGAACACTGTAGTCTCAATGCTTTTTGGTGGAGGGGAAGGAGTCACAGTAGGAGTAGGGTTTTTAAACCTTTTGATCAGGCTTCACAGAAGCCTGCTTCCTGGCTCTCAGCTTCTTGGAAGCCCCAATGGCAAATCCCTTGGGAAGAGAAGTCATATATGTAACATAAAACATGATAGGAAGTGTCAGTCATGGATACACCAAGATAAGAGGACGCGTCCCCATAGCAAGATGTGTCGGGAATAGAATATAAAGACATGTAAATGTATGAAGATATGTCAGTTAAAATGTATGCAAAGATACGAAGAATGCATGTATATATTTCCAACAAAGAGACGATGATGCGTCCTGAGCATACGACACTTCCTACCTAGGGACACATCAACTATAACATGGACTATGGGGAAGATATAATTGACATGCTAACGATATTAGCCACAAATATTACAGAAAGATGCGCCCTAATGCTAAGGCGCGCCCAAAGCAAAAATACGGATGTGGGAAACATCTGCAAGTTAGATTAAGGTTATGCATGTAAGAGACAGGGCGAACATATGCATTACGCGTCATGAACCAAGGACGTGTCCTAATGATTCTTACCTTGCTCTAAATCTACTTGTCTACTAATGTCCAGTTGGACAAGTTCTGTTGCATTGAGTCCTCTAGCTTTCTCAGAAGCAGTTAGGACGGGTTTTCCATTGTAAAAATCACGGTATTTACAAATGAAACCAACCCTTGCAGACAAAGCCCCAATCTTTTTGAGATTGGCCTCCGTGATCATATCCTTAAGGTTAAAATGCTTCTCAGCATAATTCAACACATTCTCTGCTCTTTTTTTCTTTCTTCCTATCAGCTATTTCTGGGTTCTTTTATCTAAGGAAGAGAAATGAGGGTTACAAAAGGGAAAAAGAGGAAGATTACAAAAGAGAAGACGCGCCATGTAGGAGAGGACGCATCTTAGATGTCGCACTTACTTGGCTCTAAGTTAAAACGAACGCGAGTCCTTTTGACATCATAGATATAGAAAAATGGCTCTTTCCAGTCTCGTTCATGGCTGATCTTGCCCTCATTAAACCCTTTATTGTTCAACCATTTGTTGACAATAAAGAAGTGGTAGCCTGGGATAGAGTTCCTGATGCTGAAGAAATAGCTGAATTCTTTCTTGGAGGGCGCGTCCAACTCTAAGTTGTGGTACATGATGTATAAGGCCCAGGCCAGTTTGTATGAGTTGGGAGATAGTTGAGCAGGGGCAACATCAAACCACCTCATAATTTCTTGATATATGGGTGCAAGGGCGCGCCCACACCCAGAGAGATGAGTTTTGGAGTTAGGAACATCCTGGGAATTCTCAGATTTTCTACATTAAAGATATGGGGCCTCATCATCCTAAGAGATGCGCCCAGATCCCCTCCATGTCGTAGTATTTCATGTTCCATCCAATCTCCAATTCTGTGGCTGTGGAACTCATGCCAACATAGGACATCTTATTTTCTCTTTTCCGCCAAACGTTCTTTTCTGTTTCAGGAAGGTCCCCGAGTTCCTTCCGGTCAAAATCAAGTTCTATGTCTTCTATTTTCCAATGTTCGAGTGGAGTGTCATATTTTTGAGGAGAAATGGGATATTTCTCGGGATCAGGAGCCCTTTGTTCAAAATCACCTTCACTATGAGGAGGGGATGCGCCCTGAGAGGGTGACGCGTCCTGTGCAGGAGGGCTGTTGGCTGGTTGTTGGGATGATTTCATCATCAGTCCAATCTTCAATGACCACTCTTGAATTGAGGATTGGGGTTCTCTTACATTTTGTTATTCTCTTTCCCATCCTATTGCTTAAAGGGACATGATCCATAGAGTCGGAGCTGGAATCTGACATTACTGAAATCTTTGATTTGAGAGATTTAAAGACGCGTCTTTCTGCTTCCAGGAAGGATCCCGTCCTGTAAAATTCAGGGAGCTCATGTTTGCAAGAGATGGAATGTGGGGAGTAAATCCCAAGGCGTTGATAACTTTGAATGGATGGAAAGGTGATGAGGATGACGCATCCTCCAGCTGGAAAAAGAAGGAAGAATATCTTGAGGACGCGTCCATGTTTATAAAAAATATATACTGAAAATATTTAAAAGGAGACAAGGGAGAAGAAATGATGGTGAGGACGCATCCTAAATGTCTATCGCATGAAGTATATTGGGGAGACGTGTCCTAGATGAACAAGTGTGTCTATGTAACTCTTGGTTGAAGCCACTTAAATTGTGATAAAATATAGGACGCTCCCTGAGCGGTAGACGCGTCCACAACGATGGGAATATAAGCAGAAGTTGAAACGATTGTAGACAATTTGGGGAAATTTAATTAAAACCCTAGAAACGTTTAATCTAGAATCAAACAAGGAAAATAGGATGTTTTATGATATATATACACATATACATACACGGGGAAAATAAGAACAGTTCATGAAAATAAAAGGTATACAAAAGGTCTTTTACTTATTATGACAGATTTACTTGATAAAATTAAAGAATAATGAAATATTCACATACCTTGCGAGTTGAGGATGCGTTTAAGCTAAGGAAATCGGGAAATGAGTGGATAAATGGTCGGATTTTTGAAACTTAGAAAATCTACTTAAATGATGGCGACGGTGTTGCTGAGAAGTGTAAAGTGATGATATGAATTTCATTTTAGGGTATTTATAGAAGGGGGCATGCTGACGTGGATGACATCTGTAGCGCAACGGGTGTTAAGTAAATAATCAGATGCGTCTTGGTACATCGACGCGTCCTATGATTGTAAACCAAATTTTGTTGTTTGGATTTAAGGACAAAAATTCCACTTTTGTTTTCAAATGCAAATGGAATTTGGGGGGTAGTTGTTATACCCAAAATTTGGTATTGGGTTAATTCGGGTCAAACGCAGATAACCATAGTCAAACTCGGTGTTGCATTGTAGAGGTTGAGGACGCGTCAAAGTAAACAGGATGTACCCAATGTTGAAGAAGTGCTTTATGAAGGGTCTTATGATAGGAATGCTTTGAAGCACTTGATTAGTGTAGAACACGCCCAGGTATTTTGGACGTGTCCATTGTAGTGGAAGTACTTGGCAAATATGGTCATTTTAACAATGAAGAATGAAGCACGCGCCTAGTAATGGAGGACACGCCCTGTCTCTATGGGATGTTATGAGGGGTAGTTTCTGAAAGGCCAATGTAGGCTTTATGAAGGTTAAGGCGCGCCCATTGACCTAGGACGCGTCCCATATGTGGCAAATGCATTTTCAGGGGTGAGTTCAGGATAAAGTATGCATGGAAAGGAGAAATGGAGGATTATTTTTACTAACGTATTTGTTGCAGGTACTCTTTGAAGAATTCCCTCCTTGAGACGGTCAATGAGGGGGGTGTCCGTGAAAAGCTTGAAGGCCTCCAGGGGTATGCCTGATGATTGAAGGCCTCCTCTTGTATTCAACGAGTGTCCCCGTTGGGGATGCGGGGTTAACATTGGTGTGTGCTTTGAGAACTCTGTTCTTGTATTCAATGGGTGTCCTTGTTGGAGAACTTTGGAGTCATCCTGCATTTTGCACCCAAGAGCTTGGGATCACCTGTCCTGTTATCCGGTGGGTTATCCTCATTCGGGGGACAGGGATGCGTCATGCACTTGGGGTGAACTGTGGCTATACATGCATCCGTAAATCAAGGGAGATAGCTGTAGCGGAGTGTTATCCTTGTGCAGGGAGATACACTATCCGTAAAGTCTTGCGATTACGGACGAGCCTTGGGCCTTCGCGGTTGGGCCTCATAGTTGGACATTCCTAAAGCTAGCGGAAGATGGATTCTGGATGGGCTTCTATCGGGCCTAGGAATAAGAAGTCTAAGCCCATTAGATTTCTTGTTCCACAAGAACTAAGTCAGGCTTGATCCTTATATAAAGGGTACGTAGACACATTGAGAGGGGTAAGAAGTTGAGAGCTGAAAAGGAGCCACCACTGACTCTGATCAATCTCAGCCCAAAACAATCATAAACCACCACACCCTGCTTGATTTTCTGACGAAGAACCACCGTCGTAGATCTTAATTTCGGAGAGAAACCTCAATCTTTGTTGTTACCAGATTCCTCCGTCAACACCGTATAAGGCACGAATTTGTTTAAAATACGAATACACTGTGTGATAAATAAGTTACATGATTATTGATCTTGGCGAAAATATGTATTGTGAGATTAATTATCTCCGAGAAATTTATGTCGTACGATTAATAATCCTACAAATTTGCTCAATTGTTTTCTTATATACATGAAAGTTCGATATTTGTTATATATTAATACATTTAAAAAAATTTAGCATTATATCACATATATCTTTCGATCTAATATTTGTGTACGTTTGGTTCTAGTCGTATGATGACAACTATGCTTTCTTATAATAGTTTCTTATAACATTCCCATAAAAATAATTTGTGTTCGTCACCCTGAAATCTTCGTATTGTGGGATTAATAATCTCCGAGTAGTATGTGTCGTAAGATTAATGACCCCATACATTTGCTCAACTATTTTTTTATATACATTGAAGTTCGATATTTGTTACATTATGCCTTTAAAACTTTCAACATTATATCACATATACCTTTCGATTTAATATTTGGGTACGCTAAATTTTGGTCGTCTGATGACAACTATGTTTTTTTATGATAGTTCCTTATACCAATCATGTAAAAATAATTTGTGCTTTTCAGTTTTCACCATGCAGTCTCAGTACACTAACCTATGTTTTTCTTAAAAATTGTCTTCGTATTTAATAAATTCACTCAAAATAATAAAATTTTAAAATTGTGTTAAAATTATGTTCACTTTTAAAATATATTAAGATAATGTAATCAATATATATAGTTATAAATTGTTTTAAATGATGAAATAGTAATAAATATATGTCATAATGAGTTAGACTAATTAATATATTCACATTAGTTGTAATTAATATGTGTATATTAAATAAAAAGTTATTAACATATATAATTATGAGGGGTATTTTAGTAATTTTACAAGGAAAAAATGTCTCAATCAACCCCCTAGTTGCTCTAATATATATATAACTAGCATAATAACCCGTGCGAGGCACGGGTCATTTCTAGATTTTATCAAATACAAGTTGAGTATATCTATCAATGTGTATGTAAAACATTAATTACGTTCATAACGTTACAAATATATCTCATTAATCATAATACATATTTTCTTGTTTGTGTCGTGTAATTTGTATTTACTAAATGAATACAAGCAGGATAGTCACTGTACGTGTAAAAGGAAAGATTGAAGTTAATCCATCATATAGTGTCAATATGTTTATTAAAAAAACTAAAAATTAGCATATATGTATATTATAGAGTCGAGTAAATTTTTTGAGTTTTGGTCAAGTAAACCCGGAGTAATGAGATATTTTCTTACTAAAATTATTACTAATTTATAATTATCTTGCTTAATTTAAAAGGATTAGTAATGGATAATTAAAGTGGTCAAGACCTGCAATCGTAATATTCAACAAAGTAAAATTTACACTATAATTAATATAAGTTTATTCTTTACTACGTTTATGTTGATTAATGGTATGTTTGGTATTGCTGTTGCTGACAGCAACAGTAACTTTTCGTTGAAAAGCAGTTAAAAAACTGTTTGGTAAAATTCAAAAGATGTTTTCTGGAAAAGTGCTTTTGGCCTAAAAGCTGCTGTTAGAGAAAGTAAGGCTCCGTTTGGTAGTGCTGTTGAAAACTGTTGTGCTGTGAGAAAATGTGCTGGTCGAAAATGTGCTGTCAGGAAAATTAGATGACTGTTTGGTAACTTTTTTTAATTTATGCATATTTTGAGATATAATATATAAAAATAATATTTTTGAAAAAGTTTGATGGTGAAACTGATAGCTACTTCTTGCAAAAGCTGAAAACAACTTTTTTCAAAAGTATGGGAGACATGCTTTTGTTAACAGCAGCTTTTAGACCAGAAACGCTTTTCCAGACAACGGCTTTTAGAATTTACCAAACACCTTTCTGACAGCTTTTCAGCAACAAGCTGCTGCAGCTGTCTGCAATAGCAATACCAAATGGGGCCTAAGTCCCCCATACCTTTGGAAAAAGCTGTTTTTAGCTTTTGCGGGAAGCAGATGTTGATTTCGCCATCAAACCTTATCAAAAACATTATTATTTTTAATTTTTTGCATCAAAACATGTACATATCAAAAAAATTACCAAACAGTCATCTGATTTTTACAATAGCACTTTTTTCAACAGCATTTTTTCTAACAACACAACAATTTTTTAACAGCAATCTCAAACCGAGCCTTAATATCATTGCTAATGTCTTAATTCATTAACTAAAGTTGATCTCGGTCGTGTACTTAGTTTTTAATCATTTCTATTATACAAAGTTAATTTTATAAGATGTCAGATAATTGTCAATTCATAAATTAAAATTGACATAATCTATTTAGTTTTGAACACATTGAAAAAACTTAATTTAATCGATCATTCTTATTTTGAAACCATAAAAGGCTTTTGTTATTTTCTTCTAGTATATATATCAATAACTCTGAAATACACCATTAAAATTGAATCTTTTAATATTGGTAAAGGTAAAGTCACGTGTGTGTACGTAAATTATTATTTATTATTTTTTCGACTAAATTATGTTGGTCTCGTTTATTTATATGCTAGATATCTTGGTCATGTATATATCTAATTGTTATTCAGTAAATTACTCAAATAACATGTATTTATGATTACAATTATTTATATATCGTAGTCGTAGTAGCACTAACAATCAAACAATATCTGTTTTTATTCAACGGAGCATCAGTCATGGATGTGACATAAAAATAATTCATATATCCTAAATATTAACTACTCATATTCAAAAGTTTTTTTTTTCAAGAATCTGAAGATAAATTTGTACTAATATCATCATTCAAATCATTTTGAAGTTTCTTTCATTTATGATTCTAATATTTTTTTATGGTAACTTGATAACATTGCATATTATTTTTCTAAATTTAAATATTTTCAATTTGATGAATTTTTTTAAATATTAGTTGAACTTGTTAATCCTTTCAAAATATCGACTAATATTAATTTTTTTTATTTAGATAGCATAAATGGATTAAATCAAATAGTACAATACATTATAGTTTTAACATTTTTCAAATAATTCAAAATAGCTGTACAATATTTTCCAACACCAAATATTTTTTTATAAAATTTATTATTATGAATTTTAAATATATTTTTTTTTTCAAAAAATTGAATTATATAATTTTTTAATTTTCTTATATATATATATATATAAGTTAAATTCGATGCAGTCCTTATTTTTAGTTGAGTACGGGGGTCCATATTTGTTCTACAAGTAAAATAATGTAAAATATTTTGTAAAACGTATTATAATGTGAATCATGTTCCACAAATATCACTATTTTAATAAATATCATGCAAATCTCAAACATTTGACAAGTTGAACACTGCAAAACATATGCAAAACATATGATTTTATAGAACATGATCAGTTTGAAAAAGATAAGTATTCACGTTGTAGAACTGTTAGGGCGAAATCACGCACTAATATTCACGCAAGTATACGCGTTCGCAAGTAATATAGAATACTTTCTAGTTCGTTCCCTCAGAGACTCAGACTAATTTATTGTCTAATTTAACTCACTCACCAATGTATGATTACTTCTCAATGTTAAGATAATAACACTTAAAATTGTTGATTAAATATTAACTATAATTAACTACTTAATTAACCACTTAACTAACACTTCAATTTATCAATAATAAAACACTCATGAGATCACAACTTCATTATTACTTCCTTCTATAGCCATAGTTATTACCTTTAGCATGTGACAGTGATGATATTAATCGAATAACACGAAACTGATAAAAGCCAACTTTCATTGTACTAATACCATTCTACCAAACATCCACAATTAAGATAGAAATTGAATAGTCATCAATTATGTTGAGTTCCTATATGTCTACAGAAATTGACAACACAACGATTTAAGCACAAGTTATTCTTTTTGATTACATAGGGCAAATAAAACTGTTAGAGTTACCCACTAATCATGCACAACGTACATGAACCTATGCTAGCATGGCAAGTTCTAAATCTCAAGATCCACCGTCGCTTCACAAGAGATTAACACCCTATCTTATATGTTCGCGACGCACATAAGACGAATACGCACAACCAATACTAGATATCATGCAATCATCACACACTAAAGTATTAAACAATTAACTAAAGAATTCCATAATAAATCCGTTGCAACCCCATGATCACGATTAGCCCATAATAGAACTTATCGCCATCATGGGTTCATATGAAATCATGATAAACGAACACAAGAAAATAACAACTAAACTAATTAGATTAAAACAGAGTACGTCACAAGAGTAAATAAGTCAAAGCAAGAAAACTAGCATCCAACGTTACAACGAAACAAGAATCACAAGAATTATATGCTTCCTCTCCGTTGTTGTGTGCTAAATCGGTCTTCTTCCTTATCTCCTTCGCTTCTTGCGTAACACAATCTAAAACATAATCCCCTCTTAATACTCTGTGAAAAACGTCTCAAATCTACTTATATAATAGTCCCATAAAACTCAGATTACATAGAAGTTGGAAGCCAAACAGAAGTAGAAGTCTAAAACAATATATTATTTTCCCCGACCCTGCGCGGCCGCTCAGAATTTCTGCGCAGGCGCGCAAGGCTGCTGCGCGGCCGCTCAGCATTGCTGCGCGGGCGCGCAGGACCCTACTGGAAAATTTCCAGGTTTGCTCCGTTTCTTCGCCGTAATCTGCCCGTTCTTTTCCTCTCGCAATGGTGAACACATGCCAAGGCTTATTCTTGATGATTCCTCCTCCGAAATGCAACTAATACCCTGAAATGCATAAACACTAGAAAAACGCATCAAATACACAAAATACTTGATTTCAAGACACCAATTTAAGCCATTTTAAGACGTTCTAAGTGGTATAAAATGCCACTTATCACACCCCCAAACTTAAATCGATGCTTGTCCTCAAGCGTCACAGACTCAAAAACAAATAAAAATATGCATGAATGCAATCTATATGAAAATGCAACGATCCCCCTTACTACAATTAACCAACCAAATTGTCACGTCTCAACGAATGCAGTTAGACACTAAAGATCAAGAAACTCATGCAAACGGACATACCACCAGAAACGTGGTGTGTGCAAATGCTTAACAGATATGCTTCGGAACTAGACCAATTACTATGACTAGACTATCCTCAAGGCAATCCTACGATTATACAAAGAATAAAAATTCTAGGCACAAAGTGATATACAACACTACAAGAACTTTGGAGCTTACTACGGAATCGTGCTTTTTATTTACAACGCAAATGCTTATTTGACCGTGCAGTGAGTGAGGTCCACAAAAGACTTATACAATGGTATCCATGTAACGAGCGTTAGGTTAGCGGATCCCAGACTCTAAAAGCCTTAGGTCACTAGGCACAAAGTCCCCTAAGAACTTAATAACTCGAATACCAAAGAGCCCACTCTTGATCAATTACGTAATTTTTTTTTTTTTTAACTCTGAGCAAGTGCGTTTCGCTCCATCTTGCTCAACCCTAGACTACTCGCATAACATGCGAGCCGGCTACTAGCCATTTGACGCCTAGCCACAACTAGCAACAAATTCCATTTTTACTCTATTTTTTTTTCTTTTTCATGCCTTTACCACTAAGAACCTATTATCAAATTCTAAGCATAATAAATAGATTATCCTCGAAAATAATCAGATCATAACAACAATCTAGTCCTTCAGCATTCTCTAAGACTTAGTGACAATACAAGTGCTTCTAGCATGCATATCAACCTACAGAACTTAATATCACTTTAATGCTATACACTCGCATCAATATCACAATTCAGTCGATAAATCATTGCAAAAGGGATCATGGTATATGCATGAGCTATATGATATGACAACAAATAAAGCTATATATAAAAAAAACTATATGGCAAAAATTATGCAACTATATGAACTAACTATCATGAATATGCAACTATATGACACACACAAAATATTCCTTAACTACCACCCCCAAACTTAAAATCTTCACTGTCCCCAGTGAAGGTAGTAGAAAGGAACACAGGGTATACCTACTCGGAGTCATCATCATCATCACCCTCAGTGGGTGGAGTATCAGGCGGCGGGTATGCAGAGTCCTCACCAAAAACTGGCCACTGGATATCAGCTCCAAGGCCTCGAAAAGCAGTCCCTAACGCAAGGGTGAGCTCCTGAGCAAACCTGCTCTGCGTCTCATACATGGCATCCATCCGTCGTGAAAGCCTCCTATACTGGGCATCACCCATCCCAGCACCCTCCTGAGCTCTCGAAGAACTAGCCTCACCACGCCCTGGCCTGGCCATAGTAGCACCTCGTGCTGGACGCCCTCCTGGAAGACGATAACCCAGCCCATGCTCCTCAGGCTCACCACCGGTCCACTCCTGCATCCCATTCAGAGTGCCAGAATCTATAGGAGCTGCTGGCAACTGCAACTACTCATGAGACGGCCAGTTCACTCCTACTGCACGGCATAGCTTTGTAACCGTGGATGCATAAGGGATGTTCATATGCTTTGCTCCCCTCAAAAACTTCAGAATTCCTTGGTAGATAAACTCACCAAGGTCCACATAGTATTCCTCATTCAGAATTCCCCACAACAACTGTGCTCTCTCAACTGTGACCTCGTGTGCATGTGAAGAAGGCAAAATATTAGCACATATAAATGCGTTCCATGCACGGGCATACCTGTTCATGGCGATCGCCGGAAAGTGACGATACTCATTATTGGCTGGACTGCGGTTCCAAACTGTGCCCGGTCGACAGAGAGTCGCACAAATCAAATCCAAGTCAAAATCCTCAGCAGTCTTTTCATTCCAGTTCTCCTCCTCGGGCTTCCTCTCTCGCTGTCCAATCACTCGGCGAATCGCCGCAGGATGATAATCAACCGTCAGCCCCCGAACTACAGAAAACCCATTCTTTTCATCCTTCGCGTTCGCGTAGAACTCGCGAAAAACACTCATCGGTACTGCTTCGGGTGACTCACAAAAAGCTATCCACCCCTTCTCTGCAATCATGGGCAACAACTCACCATCCCTCCCTGATGGTAAAAACCCCCTCTCCTTCAGAATCGGCTTCCCCAACAGCCTAGTGTACTCCTCCTCCGCGGCTCTGTCAGTTAACCGAGGCCTCGCAGCAGTACCCCTTGATGAAGCAGCAGTAGGAACTGTGCTGCTGCTGTCAATAGTGCGTGCTCTCTTGGGTGCCATTGATTTGTGAATAAAAGTGTGTAAGAACTGATTTTTGATGTTTATGAGAGGGTTTAAGTGTAGGAAATTGTGGGAGATATGTAGGATAGGTGTATGTATATATAGGGTGTGGAGTAGGTTAAATTAGATTAGGAGTCGGGTTGAGGGATAAAATCATGGGGTAATGGGAAAAGAATTCGGGGGTTTATGGGCTGTAATGGGTTTTTGTGTTTTTGTTTTTTTGTTTTTTTTTTTTTCTGAACTGTAAAAAAAATTTCTGGAACTCGACCCCTGCGCGGCCGCTCAGCATTTCTGCGCGGGCGCGCAGCAAGCTGCGCGGCCGCTCAGCATAGCTGCGCGGGCGCGCAGAGGGTCTCTGGAAAAAAAATTTTTCAGCCCCTGTTTTCTGATTTTTTTGTGTTTTTAGATAGGTTATTAACTTCTAAGGGTTCCTGTAACAACAATTCATGGGTTGCCTCCCACGCAGCGCTTCTTTTTCGTCATTAGCTTGACGTTCCGTTCCTTTCTCACGTAGTCAACAAAATGGCACTAACCACCTCTCGGTTTGCCATGTCCCCATAGTAGTGCTTCAACCGCTGACCGTTAACCTTGAATGCTTGGTCCGAATCATTCTCAAAAATTTCCACCGCTCCATGTGGAAACACAGTTTTGACAATAAAAGGTCCAGACCACCTTGATTTCAACTTCCCAGGAAAAAGTCGGAGCCGAGAGTTGAATAACAGAACTTGTTGCCCTGGCACAAACAACTTAGGATGTAGCTTCCTATCGTGCCACCTTTTCACCTTTTCCTTATACATTTTGTTATTCTCGTACGCTTGAAGTCGAAATTCATCAAGTTCATTAAGCTGAAGCATTCTTTTCTTACCAGCTGCATCTAAATCCAGGTTCAATTTTTTCAATGCCCAGTAGGCCTTATGCTCAAGCTCCGCCGGTAGATGACATCCCTTACCGTACACCAACTGAAACGGTGACATCCCAAGTGGAGTTTTGTATGCTGTTCTGTAAGCCCAAACAGCTTCATCGAGCTTTAAAGACCAATCCTTCCTTGATGGACAAACAACCTTCTCTAGAATGCGCTTTATCTCTCTGTTAGACACTTCCGCTTGACCATTTGTTTGCGGATGATAGGCAGTAGCTACTCGATGATTCACATTATAACGCTGCATCATAGAAGTGAACTTACGGTTGCAAAAATGCGATCCTTCATCACTTATGATTACCCGCGGTGTTCCAAACCTTGTGAAAATTTGCTTATGAAGAAAATTTAGCACTGCCTTTGCATCATTTGTCGGTAAAGCTTTAACTTCGACCCATTTTGAGACATAATCGACTGCCAGCAAGATGTACTGATTATTGCAAGATGAGATAAAAGGCCCCATGAAATCGATTCCCAATACATCAAAGACCTCGACTTCAAGCATCACATTTAATGGCATCTCATCCTTCCTTGACAAATTTCCCACTCTTTGGCAACGATCACACCTTAAAACAAACTGATGAGCATCCTTGAACAAAGTAGGACAGAAAAAACCTGCTTGCAGAATACGAGCTGCCGTCTTCTCACCTCCATAGTGTCCACCATAAACCGTGGAATGGCAGTCTCGTAATATCCCCTCCGTCTCACAGAACGGGATACATCTCCTGATGATCTGGTCAGCTCCCTGTCTAAACAAATATGGTTCATCCCACATATACCACTTCACCTCATGCAGAAACTTCTTCTTTTGCGCGGATGTCAAATTGGGAGGCATTATATTGCTGACAAGATAGTTTACAATATCTGCAAACCATGGTTCTTCCTCCTGAATTGCAAACAACTGCTCATCCGGAAAAGATTCATTGATTAACGTCCTATCTTGTGAAGTAGAATCGGGATTCTCCAACCTAGAGAGATGGTCAGCTACTTGATTCTCGGTACCTTTTCTATCTTTGATCTCTAACTCAAATTCATGAAGTATAAGCACCCAACGAATGAGTCTCGGCTTCGAATCCTTCTTAGAAACCAGATAGCGAATAGCTGCATGATCAGTGAATACTGTCACTTTCGTACCAAGCAGATAAGATCGAAATTTCTCAAAGCCAAAGACTATAGCCAAAAGCTCCTTCTCAGTAGTGGTGTAGTTCAATTGGGCCCCATTTAAAGTCTTACTCGCATAGTAGACCACATGGAAGAGATTTTTCTTGCGATGTCCCAGAACTGCACCTACCGCATAGTCACTCGCATCACACATCATCTCAAACGGTTCTGTCCAATCTGGTGTTGTAATAACTGGTGCCGTGATCAAACTCTCCTTAAGAGTCTCGAATGCTGCCAAACATTCATCATCAAATTTGAAAGGCACATCTTTCTCAAGTAAATTGCACAACGGCTTAGATATCTTTGAAAAGTCCTTGATGAATCGCCGATAAAAACCCGCATGACCGAGAAAACTACGGATTCCTTTCACTGAATTAGGTGGGGGAAGATTTTCAATGACTCCCACCTTAGCCTTGTCCACCTCCAGACCTTTGCTAGAGATCTTATGCCCAAGGATAATGCCTTCACGCACCATAAAATGACATTTCTCCCAATTAAGCACCAAATTAGTTTCCACGCATCTTTTGAGTATGGCGCGCAGATTATTCAAACATTCATCATATGAGTGTCCAAAGACGGAGAAGTCATCCATGAACACTTCGACGTTATTTCCAATCATGTCAGAGAATATAGCCATCATACATCTCTGAAAGGTGGCCGGGGCGCCACATAACCCAAACAAAACTCTACGAAAAGCAAATGTGCCAAATGGACAAGTGAAGGTAGTCTTTTCCTGATCCTCTGGTGCAATACAAATCTGATTATACCCGGAATACCCATCCAGAAGACAAAAATACTCATGTCCCGCCAATCTGTCAAGCATTTGATCAATGAATGGGAGAGGGAAGTGATCCTTTCTTGTGGCTTTGTTCAATTTTCTATAATCCATGCATACTCTACATCCTGTAACTGTTCGAGTAGGGATGAGCTCATTCTTTTCATTTGCGACCACATTGATACCTCCCTTCTTAGGAACACATTGTACAGGGCTCACCCACGAGCTTTCAGAAATAGGATAAATGATACCTGCATCTAGCCATTTCAGAATTTCTTTCTTCACCACCTCCTTCATGATTGGGTTCAGTCTTCGCTGCTGTTCCACAGTTGGCTTACTACCTTCCTCTAACAGAATTTTATGCATACAATATGAGGGACTTATCCCCTTGATGTCTGCTATAGTCCATCCTATAGCCGATTTGAATTCTCTCAAAATCCTTAAGAGCTTGTCTTCCTCACTACCTGAAAGGTCAGCTGAAATAATAACAGGTAACGTAGATGAATCACCTAAAAAGGCATACCTCAAGTGTTCAGGTAATGGTTTGAGCTCTAAGGTAGGCGCTTCCTCTATTGATGGTTTGAGCTTCCCTTCAGCGTTCTTGAGGTCAGAAGTACCAAGAGATTCAAATGGTATATCTAGCTTTCGCTTCCAGGGAGAAGCGTTCAGATATTGTAATTGCTCGTTGCTATCTTCATCATCACTGTCATATTCCCCCACTAAGGCCTTTTCCAATGCATCAGACATTAGCATGTGATCGAGTTCCGAAGTAACCGCAGAATCAATCACATCCACTTTTAAGCACTCCTCATCTTCTGTAGGGAATTTCATTGCCTTGAATACGTTGAAGGTCACATCCTGATCTTGAACCCGCATAGTAAGTTCTCCTTTTTGCACATCTATCAAGGTACGGCCAGTCGTCAAGAAAGGCCTCCCCAAGATTATGGGAATCTTTTTATCTTCCTCAAAATCCAGAATAACAAAATCAGCAGGAAAGAAGAGCTTATCCACCTTGACGAGCACATCCTCAACTATGACCCTTGGGTAAGTAATGGAACGGTCCGCCAATTGTAGCGACATGTATGTGGGTTTTGGATCAGGTAGGTCCAGCTTTTTAAAGATCGACAACGGCATCAGATTAATGCTTGCTCCCAAATCACAAAGGCACTTGTCAAAAGTTAGATTGCCAATGGTGCAAGGAATGGTGAAGCTTCCTGGGATCTTTCAGTTTTGGTGGTAACTTTTGTTGCAGAACCGCGCTGCATTCTTCCGTGAGAGCAACGGTTTCAAGGTCATCCAGTTTCACCTTCCTTGAAAGAATAGTCTTCATAAACTTCGCATAACTAGGCATTTGTTCCAGAGCCTCAGCGAAAGGTATATTGATGTGAAGTTTCTTGAACACCTCCAGAAACTTCCCGAACTGTCTATCCAGCTTTTGTTGCTGCAATCTCTTAGGAAAAGGTGGTGGAGGATAGAGCTGTTTCTCCCCTGTATTAGCCTCAGGCAGAGTGTGTTCAACAGTAGTCTTCCTTGGTTCCGCCGCTTTCTCCCTTTGCTTAGATTCTTCATCTCGAACTTCAGCTTCGACTTCTTTTGCCTTTTCAGCATCAGCTACTTTTCCAGACCTTAAGGTAATAGCCTTGACTTGCTCTTTAGCTTCCTTCCTTCCTGGTACTTCCGTGTCACTGGGAAGAGTGCCAGGTTGATGATTGAGCACTGCATTGGCTAATTGACCGATTTGATTTTCCAAGGTCTTGATAGAAACCGCCTGACTCTTGCACAACAGCTTAAGTTCCTCAAAATCAGCACTAGTAGGTGCAGCTGCACTTCCCTGTTGAGGATATGATTGTCTTGTAGCATACTACTGTGGTTGCTGGAATCCAGGTGGGTTAAACTGTTTACTCACTCCTTGCTGATATGGTGGCTGAATAGCATTCTGATTATTTCCCCAGCTGAAATTTGGATGATTTCTGTTGTTAGGATGATAGGTCGCTGGCACAGGCTGCTGTTGTCGCTGATAATTATTCACATACTGAACAGATTCGTTGACAAGAGAACACGGATCCGTAGCATGAGAACCTGCACAAAGCTCACAAACCATAGCTATTTGATTAACTCCATACGTAGCCAAAGAATCAACCTTCATTGATAGCACTTGGAGCTGGGCTGCAATAGCGGTGGCTGCATCAACTTCCAGAATACCTGCTACCTTGCCTGATGTCATCCTCTGAGTTGGGTTTTGATGCTCATTTGCAGCCATCGTCTCAATAAGATTGTACGCCTCAGTATAGCTTTTAGCCCATAAGGCGCCTCCAGCTGCTGCATCGAGTATGGGCCGAGATTGAGCCCCCAAACCATTATAAAAACCAGTGATTACCATCCAATCCGGCATTCCATGATGTGGACATTTTCTCAACATTTCCTTGTAGCGTTCCCAAGCCTCGCACATAGATTCTGTAGGTTGCTGCGCAAACTGAGTAAGAGCACTCCTCATAGCAGCAGTCTTTGCCATTGGATAAAACTTCACCAGAAACTTTTTCGCAAGATCTTGCCACGTAGTGATTGACCCAGCTGGTTCAGAATGTAACCAGTCTTTAGCCTTATCCCTCAGTGAGAATGGGAAAAGCCTCAACTTGATAGCCTCATCAGTCACGCCATTATACTTAAAAGTGCTGCAGATCTCGACAAAATTCCTTATGTGCATGTTGGGGTCTTCAGTTGCCGCTCCTCCAAAAGAAACAGAATTCTGCACCATCTGAATAGTGCCCGGCTTGATTTCAAAGGTGTTAGCTTGAATAGCCGGATGAAGGATGCTTGACTGAATGTCATCAATTTTAGGCCGAGAAAAATCCATAAGAGCTGGATCAGCTTGAACAATATGATCTCCCATGTTTACTGGTTCTTTCTGCTCAGTTCCTGAATCCGAATCCTCAAAATCTAACTTCTCCGGTGTATCAAGAACTTCGTCTTTCTCCTCAGCTGTATCTAAGGTCCTCTTGCGAGCACGAGAACGAGTTTGCATAAACATTTGCTAAAGTACCTGAAACACAACCGAAAAGAGTAATTAACTACTACGTCCTAATCACTGAGTCCTAATGACCAATGATGGTAAGTACATAAACTAAACAAATACGCCGAGTCCCCGGCAGCGGCGTCAAAAACTTGTTAGGGCGAAATCACGCACTAATATTCACGCAAGTATACGCGTTCGCAAGTAATATAGAATACTTTCTAGTTCATTCCCTCAGAGACTCAGACTAATTTATTGTCTAATTTAACTCACTCACCAATGTATGATTACTTCTCAATGTTAAGATAATAACACTTAAAATTATTGATTAAATATTAACTATAATTAACTACTTAATTAACCACTTAACTAACACTTCAATTTATCAATAATAAAATACTCATGAGATCACAACTTCATTATTACTTCCTTCTATAGCCATAGTTATTACCTTTAGCATGTGACAGTGATGATATTAATCGAATAACACGAAACTAATAAAAGCCAACTTTCATTGTACTAATACCATTCTACCAAACATCCACAATTAAGATAGAAATTGAATAGTCATCAATTATGTTGAGTTCCTATATGTCTACAGAAATTGACAACACAACGATTTAAGCACAAGTTATTCCTTTTGATTACATAGGGCAAATAAAACTGTTAGAGTTACCCACTAATCATGCACAACGTACATGAACCTATGCTAGCATGGCAAGTTCTAAATCTCAAGATCCACCGTCGCTTCACAAGAGATTAACACCCTATCTTATATGTTCGCGACGCACATAAGACGAATACGCACAACCAATACTAGATATCATGCAATCATCACACACTAAAGTATTAAACAATTAACTAAAGAATTCCATAATAAATCCGTTGCAACCCCATGATCACGATTAGCCCATAATAGAACTTATCGTCATCATGGGTTCATATGAAATCATGATAAACGAACACAAGAAAATAACAACTAAACTAATTAGATTAAAACAGAGTACGTCACAAGAGTAAATAAGTCAAAGCAAGAAAACTAGCATCCAACGTTACAACGAAACAAGAATCACAAGAATTATATGCTTCCTCTCCGTTGCTGTGTGCTAAATCGGTCTTCTTCCTTATCTCCTTCGCTTCTTGCGTAACACAATCTAAAACATAATCCCCTCTTAATACTCTGTGAAAAACGTCTCAAATCTACTTATATAATAGTCCCATAAAACTCAGATTACATAGAAGTTGGAAGCCAAACAGAAGTAGAAGTCTAAAACAATATATTATTTTCCCCGACCCTGCGTGGCCGCTCAGCATTTCTGCGCAGGCGCGCAAGGCTGCTGCGCGGCCGCTCAGCATTGCTGCGCGGGCGCGCAGGACCCTACTGGAAAATTTTCAGGTTTGCTCCGTTTCTTCGCCGTAATCTGCCCGTTCTTTTCCTCTCGCAATGGTGAACACATGCCAAGGCTTATTCTTGATGATTCCTCCTCCGAAATGCAACTAATACCCTGAAATGCATAAACACTAGAAAAACGCATCAAATACACAAAATACTTGATTTCAAGACACCAATTTAAGCCATTTTAAGACGTTCTAAGTGGTATAAAATGCCACTTATCAAGAACACATAAATATTTAACTTGCTGCACATTAAAGATATAACACCATAACACACGTGTATATCATGTAATTTATTATTTTAGTTTTTTAATTATTAGAAACGTAAAACCTGAACCATTAGATTGAATTGTAATATAAAGTTAGGATTTTAAACTCCAGAATTCCACAAAAAAATATAGGGACTTTATGTATATGATTACTTATAATAACCATATCAAATTGAATATTATAAAATTTAGGATTTGTCTCACAAATATTTAAATTATAAATATATCTTTACTTAAATATTACAATAAATAAACTATTATTAATTTTTATGAAAAGCATCAAATGTCTTACCATTTTTCAAATAACTTGTTAATAAAATATTATTAATTTTACTTTATAGTTGTAGTTTAATTTTTTCTAAAGAGAATGAAAAAAATTGGATTTTAGTAGCACCTCTTTAGAAATTCACCATCATTGAATAACATTTTGAACCTAATTTTTTTAAAGTGAAACATTAATAAATAAGTCAATTTAGTATATCTTCGTAGTTTTAACGGAGCTTGTGACATGTCATGTCAAATTTTGAATATATTTAAATATTGGATCAAGTTCCAGATGTAGTAATATAAAACCAATTAGTTAGTAATTTTGATACATAATATCAATTGACTTGATCGTATAAACACCTCAAAATTTTTAATTTCTATTAATATAAGATATTTTAAAATTTATCCTTATTGGTAAGATATTCTCGTCGAACTCGTAATTTAAATTTATTAAACCTAGACAGTGATGATGTATTTTTGCCCGGGTCATGTAGTCAAATTTCGATTATTTTTTTAAAATGGGTAAAGTTCTGATTTTGAAATTAGTAATTTTGATACATATTTTCAATTGACTTGATTCTATAGATACCTCAAAGATATTAACTTTTACCAACATAAGATATCACAAAACTTTTTTTTGTTGGTAAGATTTTCTAGTCGAACTCGTAATTTAAGTTAAACCTAGGCAGTGACGTGGTATTTACGGGCAGGTCATTTAGTCAAATTTCGAGTATTTTTTAAAAAATGGGTCAAGTTCTGATTTTGAATTCGGAATAAATTGAAATACGCTAGTTAAAACTTATCTAAATATGTAGTACACATATATATTATTTATATAAGTGTATATTTTTTTAACATGTAAAAAAATTAATTATATGTACCATTTATTTTTTATTAAAAATATATATTAAAAATGTACGAGACATACTTTTCAAATTAAATATTGTTTAATAAATAAGGGAATGATCCGTTTATGTACTATGCTTAACTTTATATCTGAAATTCAATTGTTCAAAACTAACTCTACAAATATTTTAGTAATCATGTTTAAAGTTAAATTAATTGTTGCTATTTATGACACTCACATATTATGTGTATGTTAAAAAAACTTAAGTAATAGTGTGGTGTAGTTGTAAGGTGACATGTTTGTGAATGTAAAGATTCGGGTTCAATTCCTTCCAACAACTTCTTTTATATAAATTTAAAGTAAAGGGGTAAATTAGTCATTTCAATGAGACTTTTTAATCTCATGAATTCATCACCATGTTCTCCTATTATATATAGAAGAGATAGATTATAATATTATGATATTTTTAAGAAAAAGATAAAATAATTTTGAATAATTATATTTGTCGGCCAGCTAAAGGGGTCTTGCTTCCTTTATTTTATTTTATATGTCTTTCCTAATCTAAACCAATTTAACTGAAATATCAAAAATTACTAAATCATTGACCATGGACATCAACAATTTAAAAGTAAAGTACGATCTTTAAAGTTACGAATGTCTCAATAATTTAAAATAAAATTAATTATGTTCTTAAAACTCGACTTGTAATATAAATTAATAAAATTATATGGATTAAGAAACAAGTGTAGAGTGTGAGTGTGCGTATATAATTATAAAATGAAACTAGTACTTTATCTCTATATAACTTGTAAAATTATATATTATACTTTAAGGTTGGTCTATTAAAAAATATAAGCGAACTACTAGTAGACAACTCGACTCGGCTCGAGTTCGGCTCAACTTGGTTGTTCGTGAGCAAACTCGTTTTCGGCTCAGCTCTGATGGTTTATAAATGAGCCGATCGTGAACATTTTTTCGGCTCGGTTCATTTTAAAAAAAAATTATGCTCGGCTTCGGACAAATTTAGGCTCGGTTTCTGTTAGTTTGCACCTCTCTTTATACTTGTATAGTGGTATATTGTATTTGAAATGAAAATAAAAGGTTTAATAGACAATTTCATCACTGAAGTAATCTACAACTTTGAACCGGCTTATCGAGTCAAAAAATCTTTCAAACGAATCATTAAATAATTACAAAATTTCAAATTCATCATTCTTCGTTAGCTCCGTTAACTTTTTAACAGAAAACTTAAAAAATATTGAAAAAAATACGAAAACAATGTTATTTCGAAAAAAATAAAAGAAAATTTAAAAAAATACAGAAATTTTGGAAAAACGAAAAAATTTAAGAAAAATAATCCTAAAAAACTAAAATCAAATCGTACAAAAAATATAATTTTTTAAAAAAATCCGAAAAATCTGAAAATTCTAAAAAATCTAATCATTTTAAAACTCCGAAAAAAATCTGAAAAATCTTAAATGTATAACAAATTTAGATATTATAATATAATATTAAAATTCACAAGTAAATATAGCCAAAATATTAAAGTATTCTCCAAAATTTTCATTTTTTTAAATATTTTTCTATTTTTTCGTAAATTTTTATTTTTTTTCAAAATATTTTATCAAAAAGTTAACGGGGGCTAATATAGAATAACAAATTTAATTTTTTTTAATTAGTTAGTGATTCGTTTGAAAGTGTTTTTGACTAGATAGATCAGTTGAAGATTACTAGTGATAGAAATTGCCTATTAACCTAAAAGAAAATAAATACTAGTTGAAGCGTTTCCGTCAAAAAAATACCAGATTTAAAGCGTATGTTTAGGACTACTTCATAAAATTATTTTGGATCCAAATATCCTTGGAGAAAGTTATTTCTCCCGTACTTTTGCAAAATATTTTTTTAAAATATAAATTTTGTATCTTCTTTTAATAATTTAAGTTTTAATAATGTTAAAATATATATTTTGTCCCATCTATTTCTTTACATGTTCCTTTTTTGAATGTCTCTCTCATTTCTTTTTATTACAAAAGTTTCATGAAGTACTAAAAATTTATAATATTAAAATGAACTACATCCACTATTTTTTCAACTCAACTCACTTTATACATTATTACTCACGTTTCTTACTTCTCATCAATTAATCATATTTTTTAACCCCAGTGTCCAAACCCAATATAAATAATTGGATGGGATGGAGGTAGGCCTGTCAACAGATCGGATTGGCCTAAATCATCTCCAAATCCATTTAAATTTACCGGATTCTAATCGGATCAGGTCACAATCCGGATATTTTACATGTCAATCCATATCCGCTCCATTTAATTTAATGAATTACCGATCAGATTTCGAATATTCATTAATATATTTATATTTAGTAATAATTTTTAGTCAATCAATACTCACCCTTATTTAACATGAACAACACGGCATTCACTTCACCTGCAGGTCTGGCACCACAGTAAAGTGTAAAAGCACGAATAAAGGGAATTTACATGCAAGACAATGAAGTTTACCGACAAGATCATTAACTATAAATGAAGATGGCTAAGGACTCAGAGTCTCTTACTATATAAACTAAGCATTTTACTGTATAAACTAAGCACTTTGCAGGTTGTTGCTCCAATGAAAACTCCCCAAAATGCAACATCTGGCATATATACTTAGTCAAAAAAAGAAACTAATATCAGCAACAGACTACAAACATGTTTAATAGATTTGTGGTTGCGAGCGGAGAAAAGCGGACATGGGGACTCGGGTTTTACTCAAGTTGGTTGTATATACAAACATAATAAACTATACTTTTGGCTTGAAATGAAAATACTTCACTCACATGCTTTTCCAAAGTTGGTGTTTACATCTGAGTCGACAAACTGATCATGCACGACAATTATGAACATTGCATACAACTTCTGATGATAAATAAGACCTTTTAATCTATTTATCCAAACCAAACAATCTAATTATATCCGCTAGTTCCATGCCAACCGCTAAGCACTTTTTATCCCATCTGGGATGAAGTAGCAGTCTCCTAGACACATTAAAAAGTAAAATTTACACTAACTATCAGAAATCTGTTACAGAACATTAATCACCGCATTGTTAGATAGAAAAAAGATTTATATAATACCATTTTCTTTCTCCGGCCGTTAATGAATTGGAGTAGTAAACTTTGTTCTTCCTCTTGCTAAAGTTTTCAAACTTCCAAATATGAGCTCTCATAATACAATGGCCCTTCTTTGGCATTTGAACATTTGACAAACACACTGCCTTACTAGTCATGTTCTTTATAACAAAAAGTTCTACCCCAAATATGAACGAGTCATTTACAAAGTACCGGCTAGTTGAAGCATTACAAAATTCATCTACCGGCATCAAATTCAGAATCCCATGTCCACGCTTTAGCTTGTGAAATTTCTTCATTTGCACGGTAGAATGAACTCCTTTAGCAGGACCAGGGGCATATTCTTGTCCTTCTGTAATCTATAACGATCTGGAATCTTATCAATACGCAAGCATTTAAGAGCTACTTGTGAGTGACTGCAGAGCACCCCAGATGATTTAAAATACTTGCAGCTTGTTAGGTAATGAACTACATAGGGGGTGAATGTGTTTTAGTGTTTTTATGCTTTCCTTGAACTGTTTTGGTTCTGAACAAAGTAAATCAAATATTGTAGTAAGATGTGTTATACCAGAAGTTAAACATGCAGCTATGAATAGCTATGAATAACACTGATCTTTCAAAACTCACTTAAGTTTATATTAAAATTAAAAATGTTTTGCTACAAATTGTAGGCTCTTTGTTGATAAAGAGCTTAGCTTCTACTTGACAGAAAATACAAAAATTCCTGATCTAATTGTTACAAAATAACAAAGGACCAGTGTTAACTTTATATTCTAGTTAACTGCTGGTTTACACAGTGTACAATAAGATATTCTATTTACTTTAGTAAACTGTCACTAATCATTTCCATTTTAGGAAAAGTATATCCTCCATTGCTGGTTTAGCATATCTTTGCATACTATGTTAACTTTAATCTTCCTTTGTCAATTAATCTTCACCCTTGATCTTGCACACTTTTCAAGCTTCTTTTTGTAGACTTTTCAATCCAACTGGTTGGATTGTTTGTTGATTATTAATCTTGGATATTGAATTGGTCTGCAAATTGTACTTTGAGATTTTACCTCGAGATCTCCAGTTAGGCATATAGAGGTCTTGACATCTCGATAAGTATAATGACTTATCGAGATCTCTAATTCTCCATAGATGATTTAACATGTAGAGGTCTCTGAGTTCTCTATAAGAGAATTTGGCTTGTCGAGATCTCTCAGCTTCATGTCTTCACTTTGACTTGTCGATATCTCTGAGATCTCTAGTGACATTTTGACTTGTCGTTATCTCAAATATCTCTAGTGATATTTGACTTGTCGATATATCTGAGATCTCTAGTGACATTTTGACTTGTCGATATCTCACATATCTCTAGTAATCTCACAGCCAAAACTGATCTACATGCTCTTGTAGCAGTATCCTTGTCTTATAGCAAACTTATCACACTCTAAATTTTCTGTGGGAAAGAGAGAATCCATTACAGCACAGCCAAAGGACCCATCTGCATAATAAATTTTGACTTCCTTTAAAGATACAAGCCAGACACTAACTATTTCCTCAACTAGTTTTTGAAAACAATCTTCATCTGAGATGCACCAATTCAAGGGTAGAAAGTCATTTTTCTTGAAATAATTCCAGATAGCCCTTTCAGTGACTTCTATTTTTTCTGTAGGCTTGACTTTTCTAGGTTTCTTCCCAACATACTTGAAATTAATTCTGAGTGAAGGCTTTTCTAAAGGTAAGGTAGTGATATTCTTGAGACATGTTTGGTTTGAGGTGATTGGTGTTTTAAGAAAGGTGTTTACAGTTTGTTTGTATAGAAACTTTGGCTTAGAGGTTAGAGAAGGTGATGATTGAGGTTGTTGACTTTGGAGGTTGAGCTAGAGTTGTTTGGATTTTTAGGGTTCGTTGATATGTTTCTGAGCCATCATGATTCTTCTTGCTTCTCCTCTCACGCACTCTCTTTTTCTCATCATTCTTCTTCTCATCACCCTTGCTTCCAGCTGCCCTACTGGATTAACTTGGATTTGAGCCAGAAGGTTTTTGATTGTCATCCTTCTACTCATCATCATCCCCGTCTTCCTTCAAATTATAGTCTGTTGGGGGCAACATAGTTTCTACATTTTGTAGACATCTCCCTAAGATCCTGATCATTTCCTCATCTTCAGGATTTTTGTTAATTTTGGTCTTTAGATCAGTTTCAAGGGTCACGATCAATCTCAAGTTATTTCTCACACAGTGTTTAGGAACTGTGAAGTGTCTGCACTTTCTAGTTTGTGGACATATATAGGCAATCCCCCCTGCTTGGATGGAGATAGGCTTCAGGGAAAGCAGCTATCTGAGCATTTTTGAGTTCCTTTAGCAGCTGGATGTCCTTTGGAATAACTCTGTGTACTTTATCAATTATTACATCCATCTCAGATGCTCTCAGTTTTTGAAGATTGGTGAGAGACACTTGGAGACATCTGTCTAGTCCCCAGTCATTTACATTTGCCACTATTCTCTTTTCTAGAAAGTTGTCAACCTTGACTAGCACCACTCTGAGAAAGTTTATATTGTTGGCCAAAGCTTTCTTGTATGTAGCATAATTGTTGTGAAGAGACACCCTCAAGACTGTCAGAAGTTCATTAAATTCATTATCTTGACAAGGTCCTTATGCAGCTTTTAAGAGTCTTTCTTTTCCAATATCATGGGTGATTTGAACTGTTGAAGAGCTTTGACCATGTTGAGTTATAGAGATGACTTCTTTTGACTTGCCAGCATCCTTGGATTGTTGAATCCTAACTTTTATCTCCCCCTTAGTCTTGGTGACAGGCATGATTAGGGGAGTTGGCAGTTCTGGCCTCACATCTTCAGGCAATGCTGGCAATGGAATGTTTAGCTTTCCCATAATAGCTCCCAAGGCAACAGAGTTTTGCATTTGAATGTGCTTGTAGGAGTCCACCAATGTTTGAATGTCATCATGTTGGCTCTGCGCTAGAGTAGTGAAAGCTTGCACCTGAGCTGTGAGATTGTCATTAGAGGTTTGCAGAGTGGAGACGTGTTGTTGAAATGCTTGAATTTGAAGATTTGTTGAAGTAGATGCAGGTGGATGAGAGTTTGATATAGAGATAGCAGTAGACGATCCAAAAGTAACTTGCACAAATTTCTGAATTTCATCTATGACCAAAGGTGAAGGAGTGTATCTTGCAGTGTGCATTTGATCCAACTTCAACCTTGTGTCATTGGATTTAGTGATGTGATCTTGAACTACTTTGTGCAAGGCTACAAATGATTCTTAGAGTTGATTTACACTTTTATCTATCCCACTGAGATCATACCTTGACATTTGTTCTGAGAAGGATTTTAATTGGTTTTTGATCTCAGTTTGAGAGGGTATGATTTGGTCCATCTTTTCCCTGACCATCTTCATGATTTTATCTTGATGTCCATTCAATGTGATTTGTAGAGCTTTTCCAAAGTTGTGGAAAGCTTTGATTTGAGCTTTGTAGACCTCATTAATCGCATCATACACCTCTTATGGAGAGAGGGATCTGGCATTACTTCCCAGAATTGTAATGTGTTCCTCCCTAAATGTAGCTAGCACATCATCCATCTCAATTGTGAATTCCTTGTCCAACCAAGCATCACAGTTAGCATCCTGACCAGCTTCATCAATGATTTTTGCTTGATTATCTTCAACATCATCCTGGTAGGAGAGCATGATAGCTTGGTAGTCCTGATTTGATATGTTGGATGTGAGTAGCTGTTGTGATATTTGAGCAAGGCCTCCAAGTTGATCAACTCTAAGATATTCAATTGCAGAAGGTTGATTTTCAGTGTCTTGGAGCCATTGGGAGGTGAGGTGTGATTGAGATATGGAAGGTTGTGAATCAGAACCACCTGTGACTGAAGTCACAGTTTAACTCACAGATTGTTCTGTGGTTTTGACAAGTTATTGTTCCTCACATAAAGTAGGAACCTCCAATTGAATTGGAGGGGGTTTGACTTGGTTACTGTCATGTGCACCAGTCTCAAACTCTTGTGCTTCTTACAAGGCACTGTCACTTGAATGTGATAACCTTGCCTCCCCATAGCAGGATCATTGGCAATTGTACTCCTAGCATCTACTGCCAAAGCAATTTCTGCTAGGATTTTGAGAGGAGTTGTCCCTACATGAGGAACTTTAAATTAAATTGGAGAGGATTTAGATAGCTCCCCTCAAGAGTACTACCCTCAAACCTTACAGTCTATGAAGACTGATTTGCACATGAAGGTGTATTTAGTATCTCCACGGGGTCTTCAGTAAAAACTGATGAACTCCCCATGGTTTTGATGGTGTCATCAAGGTCTATCCCAACTAGCAGCCTCTCACCATCTGATTGTTGTGTCTAGGTGGTGAGCAAGGTTTCTTGAACTAAGTCACTTGATTTAGCTTACACTTGAGAAATGGATTCAAGTACTGTAGGTAAAGAAGAAATTTTTTATATTGGAAGTTGTTGCTCAGAAATGAGTGTTGGCAGCTCACCCTGAATGGATGAGGGAGCTTCAAAAGATGTGCCCTCACTGTGTATGTCATCCCTATTTCTCCTACCATACACTTGAATTACTTCAAGTGCAGGTTGTGCAGACTCTGTACAATGTGCATTGGGGTGAGTGCTCTTTTCAATATACACATCCTGTTGAGAGGATGTATCTAAAGTCTATTTAGTCCCCATTTTTATAACTGCATCATGTTGGGAGGATAGAGAGGTGGCTTGAGTGGTCAGCTCATGTTTCTTACTTTTCTTTGATCTCTTGACTAATGGTGACTCAGGTTCTGTTTGGTCCTCACCACTCTCGGTCAAAACAGTTAAGGTTACCTCCTTTCTCTTCCTCTTACTCACCTCATCCTTTTGAGAAGATGAGGTGGTTGGTTTCCTAGCTACTAATGGTTTTGAAAGAACAAGCACAACATGGATAGGTTCCTGTGGGTGTGCCTGTGTTTGTGCTTCCACAAGCTCAGGAACCATTGTTGCACTGAGTTGACTTGCACTAGTTCTCATGTCTGGCATAAAATAAGGGTAAGTCTTAAATCTTTCAATCATGAAAGGTGTTAACTTAAGACTTACTGGAACCTTATTCTTAGTAAGAAGTGATCCAAATAGAATTTTAGATACTTATTTATAGTTGCCAATTGATGACATGTTTACTCCTTCTAACATATGTATGTCATTAACCTTATAGTTTAAAGCTGACATAATAAATTTAGGTAGAAAAATTTCATTACCACTTGATTCAAATGGCATTGTTAGCCCGGTGCTCAATTCCTCCAGTATGCAGTGTCCTATATTAATATGTTTGTTGGTGTCCATTGAGTAAACCAGCTTCTGGACAACACTGGATATGTTGTCAAACCCTGACTTCCTATAGGTGAATGCCCTTATCACATAGTCAAACAGAAATGACCATTCCCTCCTTAGATGTTTCTTGTTCATGCTGGCCAGGTTGATCTTTTCAGAATAATTAATGAATTCCATGAATTCATACAGCTCATCCTGAGTTGGAGCCTCCACCAGTTTGTCAGTAGGAATGCCCAAAGCACTATTTACATCATCCTCAAGAATCTCCACATGTTGTCCCTTGATTGTGCAGTTTATCACAATGGTTGCAGCTTGATTCTCATGCACAACTGTCCTTGTTGTAGTTGTATTCCAGAAATTCCCTAACACATCCAAATACAACACAGGATTAGCAGTAAGAGCACCTACAAATAGGTCTCAGAACGGAACGTAACAAAGCATTGGAAATTCTCAGGTTCTTGGTTTGCATCCAGAAATGCAAGGAAGTTAGTCTCCTTGGGGATGAAGGGTAAAATATTATTGGCTGCCATTGATATGAGTATGAAGTTTAGTGGGTAAAAGAAATTGGTGAGAAAGAAGTGAAAACGAGAGAGAAATCGGTTTTGGATTGAAAAGCTAGGTCACTTGAGATCTCAAAAGTTGTAAGTATGTATATGTATCAAGATGTCTGGGTATTTATAGTAAAAGCAAATGACTTGTCGAGAACTCAAAAATGGACGTTTGAAATTAGTCTATCGAGAAGTCTTTTTAAGGAATGAAAAACATACCGATAAGTCATTTTAAATTATTCTTATAGAGAACTAAAAATTGACTTATCAAGATGTCAAATAAATACCCAGTTTGTCCAGAAATGGACTGAATTAATTCCAACTTTTATTTAAATAAATCAAAATACAATCAGAATAAATTTGCCAAAAGTATTTTACCAAAATAATGTATCAGATTAAATTATTATGGTTTTAAGTTATTGATAAGTCTAAAAATGACTCTTGTAGAGAACTCTGTAAGTTTATACTTGTAGAGAACTCTACAATGACTTATCGATAAGTCACAATTAAGCTTATCGAGAAGTCACTCGAGAAGTCAGTAAATTGACTTATCGAGAACTCATTCGAGAAGTCTTAAAATGACTTGTCGATAAGTCAATTTTACTTATCGAGAACTCAGTTCTCTATATACATTTGAACAATTTAAGTCTGCCTTGTATTAATTTTACATATTAATGATGTAAATTAACACTTAAGTAATTTACTTAGAATTTGAAAAATTCCAAGTTAAAATTTTGTTTTAAAAAATAAATATGCAGAGATTTCTGAAATATTTATAATTCATATTTAAGTTAATTTCCAATTAAATCAAATTAATTTTGATTTACTAGAAATTAATCTGTTGCAACACATTAGTTGAGTTTTTGCCTCGGGATGAAGAATTAAGCATTCCGATTTCACCTACAAGTCTAGTGAAAGTTGCTTCATCCAAAGGTTTATTACAGCTAATTATTTTTCTATTGGAACAAAAGTGAGCTCAATGGTATCATTAGTAGCATGTTCTCTAATAAAATGGTACCTTACATCAATGTGCTTTATTCTAGAATGATTAACTGGATTAGCTACTATAGATATAGCACTAGTATTGTCACACATGATAGGAATTTTGTGTAACACTAGACCATAATCCATTAGCTGATTTCTAATCTAAAGCACTTGAGCACAACAACTTCCTGCAGCTATGTATTCAGCCTCTGCTGTAGAAGTTGATACATATTGTTGTTTCTTGCTATACCAGGATACAAGACTTTGTCCAAGAAATTTGCAGCTTCCACTAGTACTCTTTGTGTCAACCCTACATCCAGCAAAATCTGTTGTGTAGCCAACAGCTTCAAAATCAGTTCCCTTAGGATACAACAATTCCAAGTTTGGAGTCCCCTTTAAGTATCTGAAAATCCTTTTTACAACCATCAAATTTGATTCTTTTGGATTGGGTTGAAATCTTGCACATAGACATGTTGCAAACATGATGTCTGGTCTACTTGTAGTTTAAAATATCTACACTCTTGCCTTTTCTATCTTCATCCAACTTTGTTGCTGTAGACATAGGTGTAGAAGCAGGTGAACAATCAACCATACCAAACTTTTTTCAATAAGTCCTTGACATACTTAGTTTGGATGATGAAGATTCCATCACTTCTTTGACTGACTTGTAGTCCAAGAAAGTAACTTAATTACCCCATCATAGTCATTTCATATTCACCCTGTATAAGCTTAAAAAATCTTTGGCAAAGCTTTTCATTTGTAGAAACAAAGATGATATCATCCACATAGATCTGACCTAGGATCATATTTTCACCATGTTTCTTCTAGAAAAGAGTCTTGTCTATAGTACCTCTAGTAAAACCATATTTCAGTAGGAATTCTGACAATGTATCATGCCAAGCTTTAGGTGCCAACTTTAGTCCATATAGAGCCTTGAGTAACTTGTACACAAAATTTAGAAATTCTGGATCTTCAAAGCCAGGTGGCTATTACACATAAACCTCTTCTTCTAACTCACCATTTAGGAAGGCACTCTTGACATCCATTTGATATACTTTAAAATTTGAATGTCCAGCAAATGCTAGAAAAATCTTTATTGCTTCGAGTCATGCAACTGGATCAAAATTTCATCATAATCAATTCCTTCTTCTTGTGAGTAGCCTTTTACAACCAACCTTGCCTTGTTTCTGGTAACTATACCATTTTCATCCATCTTGTTCCTGAACACCCATTTTGTTCCAATAATGCTTCTATTCTTTGGTGCAGGAACTAACACTCAAACTTTGTTCCTTTCAAACTGATTAAGCTCCTCTTGCATTGCAGATATCCAATCAGGATTCATTAGAGCTTTTTCAGTTTTCTTGGATTCTATTTGAGGCAGAAAGCATGCATGTAGGCACTCATTAGCAGTTGCACTTCTATTCGTCAAACCTGCAGTAGGATCACCAATAAATGCTTCTCTAGTGTGACTTTTATCCCACTTCCTTGTATGAGTTTGTTGACTTGTGCCTTCATCATTTTCTTCCTTATTGGTATGACTGCTAGATCCTTCTTCTCTTTCTCCCCTTGAGTTTATGCTATCAAATTCAGGTGTTTGAGATGAGCTTCCATTCACATGATTTTCCTGTTCATTAATTTCTTCATTCAACATCTGTTGTGCATTGACTTCATCTTCACCATCAGAATCACTATCAATATTGAGGTTTTCAAATGCAAGGTCTTCAGCTTAATTTTCATCAAGGCATTCCAAGCCTCAACACTTGTCAGCATCAAAAGTCACATATGTGCTTTCCATAATCTTCTTTTAATCAATCACATAGACTTTGTAGGCAGTTCTCTCCAATAAATATCCCAGAAAAATTGCTTCAAAAACTTTTGAATTAAATTTTCCCACATATTCAGAGTTGTCTTTCAAAATGTGACACTTGCTTCCAAACACATGAAGATGCTTTACAGTTGCTTTCTCTTAGACATGATTAAGTAAGGTGATTTACCATGAGCCTTGTTAATGAGATATATGTTTTTAGTGTAGCATGCAGTGTTAACAGCCTCTTCTCAGAAACTTATTGGCAACTTGGCATCTTGCAGCATTATTCTAGCAGCTTCAACTAATGTTCTGTTCTTCCTTTCAACTACTCCATTTTGTTGAGGTGTTCTAGCTGCTGAGAATTCTTGAACAATGCCTTTGCTTTTGCAGAATTCACTCAATGTTGCATTCCCGAATTCTGTTCCATTGTCACTTTTCAATCTTTTTACACAATTATGATCTTCAACTTATTTTTCTATCTTCCGGATGTGCTCAATTATGATGTGTGGAGTCTCATCTTTAGAGTGCATGAACTCTACCCAAGTGTATCTTGAGAATCATCTACCATCACAAGTGCATATTTGTTTGTTAAAATTGATAAGACATTTACTGGTCCAAACAAATCCATGTGAATAAGTTGCAATGGTGCACCTATAAAATTCACAGTTTTTGACTTGTGACTTGATCTTTTCATTTTTCCTTTCTGACAAGCTTCACAAACTTCAACTTGAGCAAACTCCAGATTAGGCATGTCTCTTACTAACTCCTTTTTGACCAAGGTGTTAATTGCCTTGAAAGTCAAGTAAGACAACTTTTTATACCATAGCTTGCTTTGTTCTTTTGATGCCTTGGTGTAGAAGCAACAAATATCATCCTTATTTGTTGAGTCCAAGTCTACAACAAATAAGATTCCTTTTCTTGCTCCTTTCAGAGCAACTTCACCAGTTTTCTTGGTGATAAAAGTGCATTATTCTTTGTTGAATAAAACTTCAAAACCTTTATCTGCAAATTAACTAACACTGAGAAGATTCACTTCAAGACCAGCTACCAGTGCTACATTATCAATGACAACATTTCCAGAAACAATCTTGCCATATCCCATTATGAATCCTTTACTGTTGTCTCCAAAGGTCACCAAAGGGCCAGACTTCTCCTCAAACTGTGATAGCAGGGCCTTATCACCTGTCATATGTCTGGAACACCCACTGTATATGATCCATATGATCTTCTTCATTTAGCTCTACACACAATGAGTTTTAAGCGTGTTTAGCAACCCAAACAGTGTTGGGCACTTTCTTCTTGTTAACTGATTTAGCAGAACTAGAATGAATTGTTTCAGATAAAATAGAATTCAATGACTGTTGTGCATTTTTCCTATCTGCTGTAGACCCAATTTTTGTTTCTTTAAGGTCTACTCTCAGTTTGTGACAACTTTTCATCACTTTCAAGTTGCAAGGGATGCAATCAAACTTTTCACAGAATGAGTATGGATCATTTGCATCTGCTTCATTATATTTGCAGGTTCCTTCGGCTGGCTTACTAACAACCTTTTTACAAAGGTGAGTTAGGTGATTCACAGAGCCACATTTTTCACATTTCTTTCTTAGAGTATCTGCAACATACGAAAAATTATTGCTTTTGTTTATTCCTATTTTTGCATTTCTATTTTTCTTTTTCTATCTTACATCTTCAGTTTTGATTTCTTTGCCAGGTGTCTTGGAACCTTGATTATCCATGAGCTTCTCTTCAGTTTTGAAAGATTGAGTTACTTCTGCATCTTTCTTCTCATTGTCTTCATCAGCAATTCCTTGCTTGATAATCAACTCTTCTTCACTGAACTTAACTTCACATGCCTTGAACATAGGTGAATCAACCTTTTTCAGGATTGTTGGAATATTTTCATTTTATGTTGCTTTCCCTTTGTCACCTATATTTTTCTTCTTGAAGGCATCATAATCAAGACCATAGCAATATTTGCACATGGCTTGTTTTTCGCATGGTATTGTCCAATTAACTCAGATGCATTCTTGAAGGACTTCAATTTAATTTCATTCTTTTCTAGCTTTCCTTAACACTGCTTCAATTTCACTTGCACACTTGAGCTTGTTCTTCAGATATGCATTTTCTTTTCTTACAACATCAAGATCTACCAACAATAATTCAGCTTCTTGTTTCTCACTTTCAAGCTTCTCATTTATCTTTTCCAGTCTGCTAACTTTTTCATTAGCAGCAACCATACTTGTATGTATGTGAAACATTTCTATGCTCATCTTCTCTATAGTTTCCTTATATTGACTCACATTTAAATCAATGGTGGTGAGAGTTAGTACATGTGATTTTGATGAGGATGACTCTCCTTGCTCCATGGCCATTAGTGCATAATTTCCAACTTCCTCATCTTCATCATTATCAGAATCATCCCAACTTTTTCCCTCTGCAATATAAGCTTTGCTTTGTTGTTTCTTCAGAAGAGCTTCATACTTTGCTTCCAGTTCAAGATAAGCTTTAACTTTCTTTATTTTCTTGGGTTTCCTACATTCTGTAGCAAAATGGCCTAGTTCATCACAATTGAAGCCCCTTATCTTTGATATGTCAACAGATCCAGTTTTGTAACCATTTTTGCTATCAGATGTGTACTTCCCTTTTCCTTTCCAACTACTGTCTTTGTTGAATGATTGTCCTTTACCCTTGAAGAATCTTGTCTTCTTTACTCTAATGTTAGAGAACTTTCTTTCCAGATAGGCCATTGACTGATCAAGCTCATCAAGTTCATCCAAGGTGAAACTCATCTTCTTCCAATTCCAGAATGACTTGTTCTTGTGAATCATTTATTCTTTGCTCACTTGTTGAGGCAACTAGAGTTTGGAATCTTGGCTCATCATTAGAGGTCTGGCTTTTATTGACAATTAGAGCACTTGAACCATCTACAACATGCCCTTGACCAGTTCTTAATAATTTTCTTTGAATCATTTCTAATTCATAAGTTTTTAAGATTCCATAAAGAATTTCCAGTGTTATCCTGCTTAGATCTCTCCCTTCTCTGATTGCAAAAATTTTCTGTTCCAAATGGTCAGGATGTGTAAGCAAAAATTTCAGATTCACTTCTTCAGCTTCATAGTATTTTTCATGGAGCTGCAAGTCATTTATCAGCTTATTGAACCTTTCAAACACATCAGTAATACTTTTTTTTGGCTTGGCCATGAAACCCTCATATTGTGAAATCAATATCCTTCTTTGATTAGATCTAACTTCCTCAATTCCCTCACAGAGTATTTCAATCTTTTTCCAGATCTGTTTGGCAGTGTCACAGTTGACAATGTTATTGTACATTACATTGTCAAGTGACTCTATCAATATCAGCTGCAAGCCACTATCTAGAGAGACTTTTTCTTTCTCAGACTCAGAGTACTCAGAAGGATCTTTTGGAGCATAATGAGCTGGAATAACCATATCACCATCTGTAGATTCCTCAACTCTAACCATAGGAGTGAAGGGCCCATTTTTTAGAATCTGAATATAGAGTAGATTGGTCATCCTGGTAAACAACAACATTTTCTTTTTCCAAAGAGTGTAGTTTACTTTGTCAAAGGTCTTGAATCTGTTTAATTTCAGATTCTGCTCTGATACCACTTGTTAGGTAATGAATTACACACAGAGGGGGGGTGAATGTGTTTTAGTGTTTTTATGCTTTTTTTGAACTGTTTTGGTTTTGAACAAAGTAAATCAAATCTTGTAGTAAGATGTGTTATAACAGAAGTTAAAATGCATCTATGAATAACACAGATCTTTCGAAAGTCACTTAATTTTATATTAAATTTAATAATGTTTTGCTACAAAATTTCTAGGCTCTTTGTTGATAAAGAGCTTAGCTTCTACTTGAGAGAAAATACAAGAATTCTTGATCTAATTGTTACAAACTAACAAAGGACCAGTTTTAACTTTATATTCTAATTAACTGATGGTTTACACAGTGTACAATAAGAGATGATATTCACTTTAGTAAACTGTCACTAATCATTTCCATTTTAGGAAAAGTATATCTTCCATTTCTGGCTTAGCATATCTTTGCATACTGTGTTAACTTTAATCTTCCTTTGTCAGTTAATCTTCACCCTTGATCTTGCACACTCTTCAATCTACTTTTTGTAGACTTGTCAATCCAACTGTTTTGATTAGTTGTTGATTGTTAATCTTGGATATTGAACTGATCTACAACTTTTACTTTGAGATTTTACCTCGAGATCTCCAGTTAGGCTTATAGTGGTCTTGACATCTCGAGAAGTATATTGACTTACCGAGATCTCTAAGTCTCCATAGATGATTTGACTTGTAGAGGTCTTTGAGTTCTCTATAAGAGAATTTGGCTTGTCGAGATCTCTCGGCTTCATGTCTTCACTTTGACGTCGATATTTTTGAGATCTCTAGTGACATTTTGACTTTTCGATATCTCAGAGATCTCTAGTGATATTTGACTTGTCGATATCTCTGAGATCTCTAGTGACATTTTGACTTGTCGATATCTCACAGATCTCTAGTGATATTTGACTTGTCGATATCTCTAGAGTTCTCTAGTGAAGAAATGACTTGTCGATATCTCCAATCTTCATATCTTCAATTGGCTTGTCGATATCTCTCTGAGTTCTCTAGTAGCTTTCCTGACTTCTCAATAAGTCATTTGGAGTTCTCGAATGACTTCTCTTTAACACTAAATTTGTGACTTGTAGAGATCTTGACTTAGAACATTTTTCCCAAAATAGAGTTATTCAACTCCAAGCTTCTTCATAATTCTTTTGAGGAATGATCTTCTTGATCTTCTTCCAGATAGAATTCTTAGGCTTGATATTGTTTAAAGAAAAAGACTCCAGTCTGCTTCTAGTGACTCGAATTTTTAAGACTTTGTAAAAACGTTTAATGAATAGTAACTCTGGAAGACGGGTAAAACTTTTTAGCCCACACTATGTTGTGCATGAGAAAATGAGTTTCGAAGTGTATATTATGATTATACGTACCAAACGAGTGTATGTAAACGCTATTAGTTTTTGAAGGAAACGAACTTTGAAAAATGACCATATTTACGAATGGTCGAGGATTACGATGATCACAATATAATTACGAATTTAAAACCCTACGGATCCATATCCAAGTACGATAATTCAAAACATAAGGAATAAATACGAAATGATTTACGTCGCGAACCGTTTACGAGAAATTATTACGAAAATGTCTAAGCGACCGAACGAACGCTTAAACGATTAAATAAACGTAACACACTAACTAACCGTGGTAGAAAATTAACCATGGTTACTTTATTAAATAGTGATCTAAGGAAGTAGAATGATCAACTAGGGCTAGAGAATAGTGAAGCTAATGGCTAAGCTAATTAGCTTAGCTTGTAATCTAAAAAGCCTAACTAGAATTGTCTAGAGATTTGGAAAAAATATCAATCCTAAGACTTATACTAGAGAATAATAATCAAATACAAGATATCACAAGTATTATTTCAAAGAAGCAAGCACAAAAATTCTATCTCTCCCAAGAATATCACCATTCAGCCAAACACAAAAACTAGGAGAAATCAATTTCAAATCACCAAGCTCTAGTCATGGAAAAATTCCCCCATTAATTCTCAAGCTTCATACCACCTAAAATAAGGTAAGATAAATCTTTGAGCTCTTTTTATCAAGATTTGATGGGTAAAATAAATTCAAGAAAGATGATAATGAATAGTATGAATAGTAACTTTTATTTCGTTTCTGGATTTTAATGGTTGTTTTAGGTTCCAAAAACCCTACTAAGCACTCCCAAGACTTCACCATCATCAAGAACACATCTCAATCTCTCAAGAAAGGTATAAATCTTTGAACCATCCTTACTTAAGATTTAAGTTCAAGATTCTTTTAGAACATAGTTGTAAACCTAGTTTTGGTGGAAGTATTGTTGTAATCTTGATGTTTAGCTAAGTAAATTTAAGGTTGATTATTGTTGCCTCAGGAACATGATGTTCTTGAGAGTAGTTAATGTGATGATGATGATATGTTGATTGTTGGTGGTAGTATAAATATTTAAGGCATAAACGAAACTCCGATCGTAACCGTAACCCCGCTAAAACGAACAAAACGTAACTTTAAGTTTCTGCAGAAATTCCTGAAGATGTAAACTGTAATTTCTTTAAAAATAACATTTTATTATGATATACAATGTTATAAGGATAATGTAGGTGCTTGAATCGTGTGATTCCGATTTACGGATCAAATGTTGTGCTCGTTTTACTAAAAGTGATTTGCGAGACAAAAACCGCTACAAATTACGAACTTTGAAAAAACAAATCGACTTAAAAATGTTCATAAATCATGAAATTTTTACAGAGAGTCGTAAATTGAGTTTCCTGGCTGACATAAAAATTTCAAATGAAAATAATGATTTTCAATTTTATAAAATATCGGAGCCGAGACCGCGCGATTAGAAAACCGTAGAATCCATAAGCGGAGCCGACGAGGAAATTGAAAACGGACTTACGACACTTCGAAAAGGGAAATGACCGTAATGTGAATAAGGACTTAAAGAAATGATAAGGGTAATATAAATTGAGAGGGTGCATAATAAGTAGTACATGAGTGTGAGTCGCCGTAAATTAAGAACGGGACCTAACAAAACGAATTTTGTTTATGATTATAGATTTTCGAGCGGAACCTAGAACATCCTTCACTTCGAGATACCCAGGCAAGTTTACGAACCCAACTCCATTTACTGTTGTGTTGTGAAATGATTGTTTTATTATCATTGCATAAATAGCATGCTAACCATGATATGTAGTGATTGAATTTTTGCATAATGTAACGATGTTGAACAATAAGCATATATCATAAAATGTTTAACTCCGCTATAAGCGTGACATATAATTATAAGACCGAGAGTCGGTCGGGATTTCAAAATATAAACTCGGGAATTATTCCGACGATGGTACAGGACGATTAGAAGTCCATAGTAGTACGTTTTAAGGGACTCAACGTCCACTTATGAAATATTAACACCTCGAACTTTTATTAAAGCAATTTCCAAAGATCGTATTCCCTCAACTATACTTTATTTCAAACTCTATTAAATATTAAAGATTATTATATTACTTAAACATAAATAAGTTGAGGAATATTATTTCAATATTCTTTTAAAGAAGAACTATTCGAGATTTAAATATTAAATAAATTATTATTTAATTATTTAATATTTTTGAAATGATTTAATATCATTTAAAAATCATAAAACCTAATTTAAAATATTTTCCGAGTTTCAGAAATTCATATTAATATTTTCAGATCGTCAAAGAATATTATATCGATGTATTTTAAATATTTTGAATATAGTTTCAAAAGAAACTATCCCCCTTATTTATTTATCTGTTGACAACGGTCAACTCACATCCTTAGTACTTCCTCTGAAAACTTCGGAAGTACATATATATATATATATATATGACAAAAAATTGTGTCTATCAACAAGCAAAACGCTTGAGGAAACTTCGATAGAGTTCGATGATTCCAAGTCTATGAAAGGATTCTTAAAAGGAAAAGGGAGGGGTAGAGATCCAGTACTTCGTGGACTGGGGAGACTACCATATTTATTTTCCGTATGAGAAGGTACCATGTATACTGAAGGACATACGAAGTATGCAGAATATACCCGGGCTGAATGGGGAAGCATATAAAGCCCGAATGTGGCTAGGGTTATAACCAGGATACGAAGGTGTTGTCCTTCTACATGTAGAAAAGGTTACTATTTCCTTAGTACGACTGATCATCGTATGCGGTGGCTCCAACGAATGTCATATTCTTCCAATTGGAATTGTGATGCAATACCGTAACACAAGCCTAGGTGTTGGGTTTACCATTAAGGTATTCGCAGGATAATAATCTATAAAGAATTTTTTCATAAAAAGGTGTGTATCACCGAGGAAAACTATTTTTGAATAAAAAATAATTATCATATATGACATTTTACTTGAGTTTATCATACAGTCATTTCATACTGTACATTATTATATTGTGCATTATAGCTCACACTTGTTTTCTTAAATTGACACAACACAACAGTGAATCAAGATGCTTATCATGAAACTCACAGCCAGGAAACGGGTAGGAAACGACCAGTTGTTCCGTAGGTTGTTTGGTGTTGTACCACAGGTAGATCGAATAAGCTGGATTGGTTTTCAGTTGTTTTAGTTCGGCTTATTTACAAGTATGACTTATATAAGGTAATAAATAAGAAACAAATATTTGGCCGACGGACTAGCCTTACTTAAAGGTTATTCCCCGGTAAGACTTAATTATTTTTGGGTTGTAATAATTATCACTTTGTGGTTTGATTTACTCTAGTAATGAATGTTTATTTTCAAAACAATAACCTATAGGTGTGTATGTGTGATAAGTGTGCGGTCGTAAAGTGTGAGTATTTATACACTGTGATGCGAGGTATGTGATATATAGTGATTATGATGGCGTGGCCTCCTAGATCCTTGACCCCGGATTTTGGGGCACCACAAAAATGGTATCAGAGCCCTAGGTTATCAAATCTTGGAAATGGTAGGATTAAAAATACGTAGACATAAAAATAATAAATAATTAATTAGAGCTCAAGTCGAGTACGTCGTCAGGCTACATGGGTAGTCTTGACAGTTTTACCCTCAAGGGAATTCCGACTCTAAGTTAGTAACACCTTGCCTATTGTGTCAGGTACTAGTGGAGCCTATGGGGGAGGATGACCCTGTTGATGATGTTATGGCCCCTGAGCGTGACCCTACTCCCGAGCCGGAGGACCCACCCATTGATGACTCAGATGATAATCGTACTGAGGATGCCCTAGAGGAGGAGACTGACCTTCCTGTCCCTATAGCTGATGATGTTGAGATGCACCAGGGAGATGGCTTAGGCTGGAGGGATATAGAGATGTACCCTCTCCCGACTGTTCACTCTCCTACACCACACCTAGGGATGCAGAGCCCTTTGCCCTAACTGATGATGACGAGGAGGATGGGATGGACGCGCAGACCTACGAGGCCTATGATATATCCTCTAGCGACCCAGACTCACCTCTACCACTCCCGACGACCATACATGTAGTTGTATATGACTGGATAGTGGCTCAGCTTAACACTGAGCTCACCGTGGCATCTGCCCACATCATAGAGCTGCGACAGGCGCTGACAGCTGAGAGAGCCATCAGACTAGGATATCCAGGGGACTTTAGAGCTGCTTCCTCGGCCATAGCCTGCAGGGAGATCGATGGGATCGAGCTTCGTACCCGGGTTCAGATGAGCATGACGGCGGTTGGAGGATACATCCCGGTAGTTGACGTAGAGCTGATGTTGGCAGGAGCGATGAGGAGGGTGCGAGACCTCACGCGCAGTGACAGTGACTGAGGGACTAGTTATTATTTATGAACCTTGAAGAAGGTTGGGTGACTTGTCACCAATTTTGATAGGATAGCTAGTAGTAGATAGCGTTCCTAGTGAAAGGAATATGTCCTAAGTCCAATCGTGTATTAGGATTTAGGAATAACTTTTATGTAATCTGTTTTGATTTCATTGATATTAATAAAGACTTGTTTTGTTTTTATTACGGGCTTTATCTATTTAAGTGTTTAAATATGATATACCATAGTTTAGAGTAAAGCTTTTTATGGATTATGATGAGATCATAATAGTGAGACCTAAAAGGATGATAACTCTAAACTTAAATAGTTCCTGGTCATAGGATTACTAACTGGTAATTAATAATCCGCAAAGATCGGTACATACTATGCTTGCTTCATTATGAAGGATGTCTGTTCTCATAGACATTTGTGTGGTGACACTATAGCTAGTATGTAGGTGTTTATTATAGAATAAGTTCACTGAACATGACTCGCACAGCTGAACAACTGATGGAGTTCGCTCACGTGTCAGCGGTTGTTCGCAGAGTGATAGTTGTACAAGTATCCTTAGACTTGAGGTCATCATAGTCATCTTGTGTACACTGAACTATGCTTTGGTTTAGTTCTTAGTCTCCAGGGACAATTATTAGGGCTCTTCTGGGTATAGGAATTTGTACACGAAGATAGTGTATGATCAATAAAGGATCTACCCCTTCCAGTGAAGGAAGCGAATGTTCAAGGCTGATCCACTTATGCTAGTTCAGGAATCTCTGGCCAGAGTGAATGAAATTAGAAAGGAGTTTTTAATTTGCATAGAACTACGCATAGTAAATGGTAAGCAAGTGATTGAATTAGATAGGCTTGACACGAGATCCATGCCTTGTATTTAATCGGGACATTGTAGGGTAGAAGGAGTTTATTGTACGGTAACTATTCACTGAATAGGTTCTTGGTATTCTCAGCAGTGAATTCATATTATCCGGATAGTCGCGATATGCTGAGAAGTATCCCTCACGATGTAGAATAAATGTGATTAATTAATTAATCATATTTAATAAATTAGAGAATTTATATAAATAATGATAAAATAGTTTTATTATTATTTATTTCTACTACCGGCTTAATAATTGAACCTACAGGGTCACACCATAAAAAGAGAATGATTTAATGGTGGAGGAATTAATTAATAATGGCTAATAATTATTTATTTATGAAATAAATAATTAATTGGTAAATTTAATAATTGATTAAATGAGATTTAATTGATTATAAATTAATTAAGAAAAGTTCTTAATATTATTAATTAAAGGATTTAATTTTTGGAAATTAAATCAAGAGAGAGAATTATTTCTAAAGTATTTAGAAAAAGGATTAATAATTAAAAGGTGTTTTAATTATTAATGAGAATAATAAATGGGATAATAATAATTATATTTATGGGAAAATTTCAGCTGAAAATTTTGCCTATAAATACACTATTATAGACCCTATTTTATTCTAACCCACATCAAACCCGAAAACCCAAAAAGTTTGAAAAACCCAATTCTCTCCACCTCCTTCCTCCTCCTTAACATCGTTTTCTTGGTGGATACCGGTGGAGTGCTTCACACTTGAGGAGCAACTGCTAAGGATCTCTGATCGTTGTCTCCAAATTATTTTTAAAGGTTAGATTCGATCCCTCGAATTTTTATTCATGATTTGTATGCTTTTATTTGGATTTTATATGTGTAAAAGTATTTTCCATGCCCCCGCTGCGTTTAAAATCCAACAATGGTATCAGAGCATAGGTTGTATGCATATAGATCAGTGGTAAAATTTTTAGAATTTTATGTGCTTGTATGAATTAATTATGATTTTTACAAGTTATATTATGGATTAATTTTGTCTGATGAGATATCGTTTCTCAAAATAATTTTGATTGTTGATCTGGGTTCTACAAGTGTTGTAGATCGTCTGGGTATTTTTTTCATAATTTTATGATGTATAGATTTTTTATTATGAATTTTTGAAGTTCTTACAATTAAATTCGTAATTAAATAAGTAAATATATGTATATAAAGTATATATATATATGTTTATATTTGTACTGCTGTGCTTGTCTGCTACATGTGTTGTGCACGGAAAAAAAAGTGACAGAGCACAGTACGGCGGCACGGAATTCGAGAAGAAAAAGCGGCGGCTGCTGAAAGAAAAAAAAGGGGTGTAACGCATTCCGGGAATGCGTTACACACCTGTGGCGTATTCAAGGAATGCGTTACACCCTTTAATGGCTTAAAAGGGGTGTAACGCATCACCGAAATGCGTTACAGGGCTTGTAACGCGTTCCTGTAATGCGTTACAGCCCGTCTGTTGATTTTAAAATTGATTTTCTGGGAGTTTCGTAACTCCGTTTTAGGCGTGCAATATACCGTTAGATTCGTTTTTCCGAGACGGATCTAATGGAGTGATCAATTTTAGTTAATATAAAAGTTTTAAACTGTTTATATTTCCATGAAGTGTTTTAAAGCTGTTTTTGACTGTTTTTAATTGCTTTTAAATGTTTCATGTGATACATAGAGATGTATAATGCTTAGACTAATGTGCTAGATGATGTAACATGCCTACCTTGATGTTTATTCATGTTGATATATGTGATATATGCTTAGTTTATCATGCGATGATAGATTTAGGTGAACTTAAATGAACATAAGGCGTTTGTTAGACAACCTAGTATAGTGAAATTGTTTCATAACCTTCATAACAATATTATGAATACAATCATGAGATTCTTGTGTTTGTGAAACACGTAATTGAATATGAATTTTCGATATGAGAGAAAGGATGATTCTGTCAACAATAGATTTCTATTTGTAAGAAAGGGTTATTAAGTGACGCCTCTTGACAATGCTCCACCCGATCTGGGAATCATCTGATTATTGATTATTGATTTGAAATATTTAATTTAAAAGGAAGAATTTCTTTATAATATGATTATGATTGTAACGTAATATAATTCCTCTAAAATTAAATAATATCAAGTAGTAATTGGCCAATGACACAACGGGCTTGTGTCGGTCATAGCCTTCCAACATGATAGAAAAGTAGTTCTTATTTTTGAATCATTGTCGGTTCGTGCTACAGCCGAGGGCTTTGATTTCAAAATAAGAAATACTTGTCTATTACATAGAGATGTGTACATTGAATAAGAATCTAAAGGTCGGTACATGCTACAGCCGCGGGCCTTTGGGGACTGATTCAACTGTACGGAATGTTGGGTTAGACTTGACTTAGAATATTGAGTTTGTCGTGCTACAGCCGAGACTCAATTATTCAAGAGGCTAAAGTTTGATTAGGGAATAACATGAGATGTAATTGACAAGAGTTGTCTGCCTATTGAACATTACATGGCGGTTCGTGCTACAGCCGGGGTCGTGTAATGGAATGTAGGATCCCTATTCCCACTAGCATTATGAATGCTTAATTTTTCACGTAGGGGGTTGAATAAATTAGGAAAACTAGTGGGAGCCACTTTTGAATAAAGACCCGATTCATATAGTGTTTTGAAATGAAATCGAATATTTGCTAAGTGTTGTTATGTGTTTATCATTTACAGATTTACTTTGTACATTATGTCTTCTGCACTATCACTCAGGAGCATACTGGATGCTCATAAATTGACTGGTCCTAATTATGCTGACTGGCTTCGAAACTTGAGAATTGTTCTCAGGATTGAGAAGCTGGAATACGTGATTGACTCACCTAAGCCTACTGAACCTGCTAGTGATGCACATAATGATGAACATGTTGTGTATCATAAGTAGATAGATGATGCAAATATTGCTCAATGCATCATGCTAGCTTCCATGAACATTGAGCTACAGAAGCAACATGAGCATATGGATGCTCACACTATCCTAATGCATCTACAAGAGTTGTATGATGTGGCGGGGAGGACAGCTCGATATGATATATCGAAGGAGTTGTTCGGTTGTAGGATGTCTGAGGGATCATCTGTGAATGACCATGTACTTAAGATGATCAATTTGATTGAACGTCTTGGACAACTTGGTTTTGCCATGGATGGGGAGCTGAGCCAAGACTTGGTCTTGCAATCGCTTCCGAGTTCGTTCTCGCAGTTTGTTATGAACTTTCACATGAATAAGTTGGATGTCAGCCTGCCTGAACTCCACAACATGTTGAAGACTGCGGAATCGAATTTTCCCCCTAAGAAGAGTTCTGTTCTTCTAATTGGTGAAGGTTCCAATCCTAAGAAAAGGAAGAGGAACTATTCCAAGAAGAAGAAAGTAGGTGAAGAAAAGCCGGTTCCACCAAAAGCTGAAGACCCCAAGAGCAAAGTTGTTTGCTTTCACTGTAACAAGGTGGGGCACTGGAAGAGTAACTGCAAGGTTTACCTTGCAGAATTGAAGAAGAAGAAGGGTAGTGAGACTACCGCTTCTGATTCAGGTATGTTCATGATAGAAGTGAATATGTCATTAAATCAAATTTCTACTTGGGTATTAGATACCGCCTATGGTTCTCAAATCTGCAATTTGTTGCAGGGACCAAGGAGAAGTAGGACTCTTGAGGAAGATGAGGTGATTCTACTGATGAAAATGGAGCAAGAGTTGCTGCTGAAGATGTAGAATCATTTCATTTACATATGCCTACGGGCAAGACTATTGTTTGATATAATTGTTATTTTGTTCCCTCGATTGTGAGGAATAGTATTCCCATATTAGACTTGGCTGGATTTTCATTTATTATTGAGAATAATGAATGTTCTATTCTTAGGGATAATATTCTTTATGGACGTTGTACTTTAAATAATGGTCTGTATATATGTGACATGATTTACTTCAGATTGAACAAACTAATAAAAGAAAAGGGATGATGAAAATATCACTTCATTGTGGCACTGCAGTCTCCATTTAGTAGACATGGAGAGAGGACTGCAAATTTGCTAGGAATGGTACACACAGATGTATGTGGACCAATGTCTAAGCAAGCCATGGGTGGATTTTCATACTTCATTACTTTCATAGATGATAGATCTAGATTCGGATATGTGTTTGATGAAACACACGTCTGAGGCCTTTGAAAAGTTCAAAGAATATAAGTATGAAGTGGAGAAACAACCAAACATAGTATTATAACTCTTCGATCAGATCGAGGTGGTGAATACTTTAATGGAGTGTTTCTAGATTATCTCAAAGTAAATGGTATAGTCTCCCACTGGACTCCTCCAGATTGGTATCTGAAAGGAGAAATCGAACTTTGTTAGACATAGTTTAGTCCATGATGAGCTAAGCAAATCTTCCAGTATTCCTATGGGGTTATGCATTGGAAACCTCAGCATATTTACTGAATAAGGTGCTTTCCAAATCTGTTCCTCAAACTCCGTATGAGATATGGAAAGAAAGGAAACTGAGTCTTAAACACGTTAAGATTTGGGGATGTCCAGCTTATGTCAAGTAAGTTGACCCAAATAAGCTGGAATATTGATCCGTAAGATGTAGTTTTGTGGGATATCCTAAAGAGACTTTAGGGTATTACTTTTACACCGATCATCGGGTGTTTGTCTCCAGACATGCTACCTTCTTGGAAAAGGAGTTTATCCTTGAAGGAAACAGTGGGAGCAAAATTGAACTTGATGAAGTTCAAGAAGCACAAACTACTACGGATCAAGTGGAAACACCTGTTCTGACTGAACAACCTTTTGTGGAACAGCCCATTCATAGATCAGGGAGAGTGTCTCGCCAACCTGAGAGGTAATATGGCCTTGTCATTGAGAATGACAATGAGTTGTCGATCATTGAAGATGACGACCCTGTGACCTATAATGAGGCTATGAGTAGTGTTGACTCAGAGAAATGGTATAGTGCCATGAAATCCGGAATGGAATCTATGTATACGGTATACGAAAGAATGATTAGAGCAGATGGCCAGGTGGAGACCTTTAAGGCCAGGCTTGTGGCAAAAGGATTCAAACAAAGGCAATGGATTGACTTTGATGAAACTTTTACCTGTAGCCCTGTTAAAATCAGTTCGGATTTTGCTTGCGAATGCTGCTTACTACGACTATGAAATCTGGCAGATGGCCAGATGGTTTTCTTTCCAAGGGAAATAAAACCTAGTGTGTAAGCTGCTGCGAACCATATGTGGTTTAAAGCAAGCTTCTCGAAAGATGGAACATTCGTTTTGATGAGACAATCAAAGAGTTTGATTTTATCAAAAACGTAGATGAACCATGCGTCTACAAAAGGGTTAGTGGGAGCGCGGTAACATTTCATGTATTGTATTGAATTAGAGTTGACACACATAACAACATAGCAGACCCACTCACAAAGCTACTTTATGAAAGTTACTTTGATCGTCATAAAGACAAGATGGGTATTAGATACCAGAGTGATTGGCTTTAGTACAAGTGGGAGATTGAAAGGAATATGTCCTAAGTCCAATCGTGTATTAGGATTTAGGAATAACTTTTATGTAATCTGTTTTGATTTCATTGATATTAATAAAGACTTGTTTTGTTTTTATTACGGGCTTTATCTATTTAAGTGTTTAAATATGATATACCATAGTTTAGAGTAAAGCTTTTTATGGATTATGATGAGATCATAATAGTGAGACCTAAAAGGATGATAACTCTAAACTTAAATAGTTCCTGGTCATAGGATTACTAACTGGTAATTAATAATCCGCAAAGATCGGTACATACTATGCTTGCTTCATTATGAAGGATGTCTGTTCTCATAGACATTTGTGTGGTGACACTATAGCTAGTATGTAGGTGCTTATTATAGAATAAGTTCACTGAACATGACTCGCACAGCTGAACAACTGATGGAGTTCACTCACGTGTCAGCGGTTGTTTGCAGAGTGATAATTGTACAAGTATCCTTAGACTTGAGGTCATCATAGTCATCTTGTGTACACTAAACTATGCTTTGGTTTAGTTCTTAGTCTCCAGGGATAATTATTAGGGCTCTTCTGGGTATAGGAATTTGTACACGAAGATAGTGTATGATCAATAAAGGATCTACCCCTTCCAGTGAAGGAAGCGAATGTTCAAGGCTGATCCACTTATGCTAGTTCAGGAATCTCTGGCCAGAGTGAATAAAATTAGAAATGAGTTTTTAATTTGCATAGAACTACGCATAGTAAATGGTAAGCAAGTGATTGAATTAGATAGGCTTGACACGAGATCCATGCCTTGTATTAATCGGACATTGTAGGGTAGAAGGAGTTTATTGTACGGTAACTATTCACTGAATAGGTTCTTGGTATTCTAAGCAGTGAATTCATATTATCCGGATAGTCGCGATATGCGGAGAAGTATCCCTCACGATGTAGAATAAATGTGATTAATTAATTAATCATATTTAATAAATTAGAGAATTTATATAAATAATGATAAAATAGTTTTATTATTATTTATTTCTACTACCGGCTTAATAATTGAACCTACAGGGTCACACCATAAAAAGAGAATGATTTAATGGTGGAGGAATTAATTAATAATGGCTAATAATTATTTATTTATGAAATAAATAATTAATTGGCAAATTTAATAATGATTAAATGAGATTTAATTGATTATAAATTAATAAGAAAGTTCTTAATATTATTAATTAGACGGATTTAATTTTTGGAAATTAAATCAAGAGAGAGGAATTATTTCTAAAGTGTTTAGAAAAAGGATTAATGATTAAAAGGCGTTTTAATTATTAATGAGAATATAAATGGGATAATAATAATAATATTTATGGGAAAATTTCAGCTGAAAATTTTGCCTATAAATACACTATTATAGACCCTATTTTATCCCACACAAACCCGAAAACCCAAAAAGTTTGGAAAACCCAATTCTCTCCACCTCCTTCCTCCTCCTTAACATCGTTTTCTTGGTGGATACCGGTGGAGTGCTTCACACTTGAGGAGCAAACTGCTAAGGATCTCTGATCGTTGTCTCCGAATTATTTTTAAAGGTTAGATTCGATCCCCTCGAATTTTTATTCATTATTTGTATGCTTTTGTATTTGGATTGTTATATATGTAAAAGTGTTTTGCCATGCCCCCGCTGCGTTTTAAAATCAACACCTAGCCCTTCAGGGTGCACGGTTTATGTATTTGCATTTCAGATCCAAGACAAGTAATGATGTATTATAAAAAGGCCATGTATGAACTCGGGTAGTTGTTTTGTCCCCAAGATATAATGGGAGACCCTATGGTATATATATCTAGCAGTTATAGAAATTGATTTCCATATTATTGCACTTGATAAAAACATGCTAGATAATAAATGAATGCTTACATATGAATAAATTAATCCAATGGGTTAAAATTTTTGCAACTAAATTGACAAATTTTTCATTCTCAGAACAATGCCACCCCCGTAGAAGAAGAACCAGGGCACAACCCGCAGAATCTGTTAACCAACAACAGAATGAACCTGACCTTGTAGTGATTGAAGAAAGTGAAGAGGACCTAGATTATAATTAATATGATGAGGAAGAGTACGTAGAAAAAGAGGCTGAAGGATACCCATCAGGAGGGCACCCCCTGAATGAGTTTATGGAACTTTTAAGGGCAAATCTGAAACAGCAGCCCATTCCACCACAGCCGCATGTTGCCCTACTGACAGCAGCCACTGCCTTTAGGGAATTCAAATCCCTCAAACCCCCAGAGTTTCTAGGATCTACCGACCCCGTTGAAGCACGGGCCTGGCTCAAGGAAATAGAAAAATCCTTCAAAATACTAGGTGCGGAAGAATGACACAAGACCATTTTCGCTTCTTACATGCTGAAAAGGGAAGCTAATTACTGGTGGGAGTCCAAACGAAACCTCAAGACAGATGCTGTGATTCCGTGGGATAGATTTACCTGATTCTTCTTAGACAAGTATTTCCTTAGGTTTATAGAAACCCAGATGGAGATTAAGTTTCTGGAGTTGAAACATGATAAGATGACTGTGGTAGAGTATGAGACCAAGTTTACTGAGTTGTCACGATTTGTGCCTGAGTTTGTGAATACCGAAGAGAAGAAAGAATGAAGGTTTCAGCTTGGTCTGAATTAGTGGATTCAGAACTGAGTGGCAGTACTAGAGCTGACAGATTATGCCACCTTAATACAGAAAGCCTTAATTGTTGAAGCTGGCAGTGAGCAAAATTTGATGGAAAAGGAAAAGAGGAAGAGGAAGATAGGAAGCCAAGGCGAAGGAGGAGGAGGAGGAGGAGTAGGAACCAGGAACAAGAGCCTTCCAAGCAGGTTCGTCAGGGGAGTGGTGTCCCAACCTGCGAGAGGCCCCGGATTTAGAAAGGCCCCTAACGAGAGTATTGGTCAGGGAGGCGGACAATCTAGGGCAACATTTTATAGCCAGCCCCGTGCCCCTATACCGGAATTTCAAACATGTGGAAGAAGACACCTTGAAGTGTGCAGCCAGGAGAGAGCCCCTCTGAAATGTTACAGGTGCGACCAACCTGGACACCTTGCCAACAACCGCCCCAACCCAGCAGGATATGTTTCCAATGTGGGAAGGTAGGGCACATGAGGAAGGATTGCCCGACATTAAAGCCCCCAGCCTCAGGGATGAGCAGAGCTGCATCCAACTGGCCCCTAGCTGCTAGGACCTTCAACATGACTGTTCAGGACGCTATCCGAAACACTGACGTAATAGTAGGTACCCTTTTGTTAAATTCCGAACATGCAAATGTCCTATTTGATTCTGGAGCGACCAAGTCATTTATATCTCAAGATTTTGCTAAAAAGTTAAAACTTAACGCCGTACCCTTACATGAGGCATTACAAGTGGAAATAACAAACAAATAAATAATTCCTGTGGGTCAAGTACACCCCAAATGCAAGTTGAAATTAGAAGGAAAAATCTTCGAGATTGACCTAATCCCATTTGCATTAGGAAAATTTGATATAATCTTAGGAAATGATTGGTTATCCAGTAATGGAGCGCAAATAGATTGTGAGCGGAAGAGGGTAAAGATAAGAGTGCAAAATAGAAAGGAAGTAGTGTTTAGAGGTCAACGACAGACCCAGAAATTTCTGACCATGCTGCAGGCAAAAAGATTGTTAAAGAAAGGTAATGAGGCCTATTTGGCTTATGTAATGGATACCAAGAAGGAAGTTCCTAACATACAGGACATACCCATAGTAAATGAATTCGAGGATGTGTTTCCAGAGAACTTACCAGGATTGCCACTTGACAGGGAGATAGAGTTCGCTATAGAATAAGCACCAGGAACGGTACCAGTGTCCAAGGCCCCTTATAGGCTAGCCCCAGTTGAGATGAAGGAATTAGCTACTCAACTGCAAGAGTTATTAGATAATCAGATGATAAGACCCAGCGTGTCACTATGGGGAGCGCCAGTACTGTTCGTAAAGAAAAAGGACGGCAGTATGAGACTATGCATAGACTATCGAGAATTGAACAAGCTGACTATTAAGAATAGGTACCCTCTCTCTAGGATTGATGACCTATTCGACCAACTCAAGGGAGCGGTGCACTTTTCCAAAATAGATTTGAGAACAGGATATCACCAGTTGAAAATCAAACCTGAGGATATACCAAATACTACTTTTCACACTAGGAATGGACACTATGAGTTCTTAGTCATGTCGTTTGGGCTAACCAATACACCCGCAACCTTTATGGATTTGATGAACAGAGTGTTCAAAACGTACCTAGATATATGTGTGATAGTTTTTATAGATGATATTTTAATCTACTCAAAGACAGAGCAAGAACATACAGAACATTTGAGGATAGTCTTCGAAATCCTGAGGAATGAGAAATTATATGCCAAGTTCTCGAAATGCGAGTTTTGGTTAAGGGAAGTTTAGTTCTTAGGGCACGTGGTGAGTAGCAAAGGAGTTTTAGTTGACCCCGCCAAGATAGAAGCGGTATGCAACTGGGAAAGACCAACTACCCCAACAGAGGTTAAGAGCTTTGTGGGTTTAGCAGGATATTACCGGAGATTCGTGCAAGACTTTGCTAAGATAGCCAGCCCACTGACTAGACTTACCCGAAAAACAGAAAAGTTTGTATTGACAGAAAAATGTGAGGAAAGCTTTCAGGAACTGAAAAGGAGACTGATGTCAGCACCAGTGCTCGCTCTTCCCAATAGAAAGGGAGAGTTTGTAATATACAGCGACGCATCGCATAAAGGACTCGGATGTGTACTTATGCAGCACGGGAAGGTTATAGCGTATGCCTCTCGGTAATTGAAAGAGTATGAGAGCAGATACCCAACGCACGATCTAGAATTAGCAGCCATAGTGTTTGCCCTGAAAATTTGGAGTCACTACCTATACGATGAGAAATACGAGATTTACACAGACCACAAGAGCCTCAAATATATCTTTACTCAGTAAGAACTAAACATGAGACAGAGGAGGTGGTTGGAGTTGATTAAGGACTGCGATTATGAAATTTTGTATCACCCGGGTAAAGCCAATGTGGTAGCTGACGCCCTTAGTAGGAAGGAAAGACTCAAAATGATAATGACATCTGAGGAGTTAATTAAAGAATTTGAGAAGATGGAAATTGACGTGAGAATGACCGGTAAAGGAACAGAAGGATTATTTGAGATTAAGCTAGTGTCGGAACTGACTGAAAAGATACAAGTATGTCAGGAAAAGAAGATGAGTGAAGAAAGAGGAACATTGACCGGTGAAGAAGTGAGATGCGAGAAGGACGAGAAAGGGATCATGATGTATGCGTCCCAAATTTGGATTCCAAATGTGCAAGAGTTAAAGGATGAGCTGCTGCACGAAGGGCACAACTCCGGATATTCAATCCAACCAGGAAGTACGAAGATGTACCATGACCTTAAGGAATATTATTGGTGGCCTAACATGAAAAGAGAAGTAGCAGAGTGGGTCAGCAAGTGCTTGACATGCCAGAGAGTGAAGGCTGAACATCAGCGACCGAGTGGACTATTACGGCCCCTGGAAATTCCGGAGTGGAAATGGGAGCATATAACCATGGATTTTGTGACATGTCGACCAAGAACAAAAACCAATCACGACGCCATATGGGTTATCATAGATAGACTGACCAAGTATGCGCACTTCTTACCAATCAACGAAAGGTACACCATAGACAAACTGGTGGATATCTACTTCAAGGAAATCGTAGTGAGACACGGTGTTCCTGTTGCCATAGTGTCATATCGAGACCCAAGGTTTAATTTCCGATTTTGGAGAAGCTTCCAGGAATGTGTAGGCACCAGACTAAACATGAGTACTGCTTACCACCCCAGACTGATGGGAAAAGTGAAAGGACTATTCAGACCCTAAAAGATATGCTACGAGTGTGTGCCATCGACCTTAAAGGGAATTGGAATGACCACTTATCCCTAATCGAATTTGCCTACAACAATAGCTATCACGCTAGCATAGGAATGCCTCCATATGAAGCTCTTTACGGAAGGAGATGTCGCTCTCCCCTATGTTGGGATGAAGTTGGAGAACACAAGATAATAGGACCCGAGTTAGTCCAGCAGACCAGAGAAATGGTGGGACTCATTAGAAAGAGACTGGTAGCAGCTCAAGACAGACAAAAAAAGTATGCCGACCAGACCAGGAAGGATAGGGAATATGAGGTAAGGGATTCAGTGCTATTGAAAGTATCTCCATGAAAGGGAGTGATGAGATTTGGAAAGAAAGAGAAGCTGAGTCCCAGATTCATAGGACCTTTTGAAATTTTGAGGAGAATAGGACCTCTAGCTTATGAACTCGCCTTGACTCCTAATCTGCAACAAGTGCACAACATGTTCCACGTGTTCATGTTAAGAAAGTACCATGTGTATGCGCGACATGTGATAGAATATGAGCAGGTAGATTTACAACCAGACCTGACTTACATTGAGCAGGTAGTAAGGATAATGGCCAAAAAGAACAAGTGCCGAGGAACAAGACTGTGAAGCTGGTCAGAATCTTGTGGAGGAATCAAAATATTGAAGAGTCAACTTGGGAACTTGAAGACGCGATGAGGAATAGGTATCCCCACTTATTTTCTAATTGATTCCGGGACGGAATCCTTGTTAGAGGGGAAGATTATAATGACTCGAATTTTTGAGACTTTGTAAAAATGTTTAATGAATAGTAATCCTAGAAGATGGGGAAAACTTTTTAGCCCACACTATGTTGTGCATGAGAAAATGAGTTTCGAAGTTGAAATTATGATTATATGTACCAAATGAGTGTATGTAAACGCTATTAGTTTTCGAAGGAAGCGAACTTTGAAAAACGACCATATTTACGAATCATCGAGGATTACGAGGATCACAATATAATTATGAATTTAAAACCCTATGGATTTATATCCATATACGATAATTCAAAATATAAGGAATAAATACGAAAGGATTTACGTCGCGAACCGTTTACGAGAAATTATTACGAAAACGTCTAAGCGATCGAACGAACGCGTAAACGATTAAATAAACGTAACACCCTAACTAAAACCATAGTTACTTTATTAAATAGTGAGCTAAGGAAGTAGGATGATCAACTAGGGCTAGAGAATAGTGAAGCTAATGACTAAGCTAATTAGCTTAGCTTGTAATCTAAAAAGCCTAGCTAGAATTATCTAGAGATTTGGAAACAAAAATCAATCATAGGACATATACTAGAGAATAACAATCAAATACAAGATATCATAAGAATTATTTCAGAGAAGCAACCAAGAAGCAAGCACAAAAATTCTCTCTCTCTTCCAAGAACATCACCATTCGGCCAAACACAAAAACAAGGAGAAATCAATTTCAAATCACCAAGCTCTAGCCATGGAAAAATTCCCCCATTAATTCTCAATCTTCATACCACATAAACTAAGATAAGATAAATCTTTGAGCTCTTTTTATCAAGGTTTGATGGGTGAAATAAATTCAAGAAAGATGATAGTGAATAGTATTAATAGTAACTTTTATTTCGTTTCTTGATTTTAATGGTTGTTTTAGGTTCCAAAAACCCTACTAAGCACTCCCAAGACTTCACCATCATCAAGAACACATCTCAATCTCTCAAGAAATGTATAAATCTTTGAACCATCCTTACTTCAGATTTAAGTTCAAGATTCTTTTAGAACATAGTTGTAAACCTAGTTTTGGTGGAAGTATTGTTGTAATCGTGATGTTTAGCTAAGTAGATTTAAGGTTGATTGTTGTTGCCTCAAGAACATGATGTTCTTGAGAGGATTTAATATGATGATGATATGTTGATTGTTGGTGGTAGTATAAATATTTAAGGCATAAACGAAACTCAGATCGTAACCGTAACCCCGCTAAAATGAACAAAATGTAAATTTAAGTTTCTGCAGAAAGTCCCGAAGATCTAAACTTTAGTTTCTTGAAAAATTGATAATGATAAAAAATATTATAAGGATCATTTAGGCACTTGAATCGCGTGATTCCAATTTACGGATCAACAGTTATGGCCGTTTTACTAAAAGTGATTTATGCGACAAAAACTGCTACGAATTATGAACTTTGAAAATAAAAAGGATCAACTTAAAAATGTTCATAAATCATGAAATTTTTACAGATAGTATTAAATTGAGTTTCCTAACTGCCATAAAAATTTCAAGTGAAAATAATAATTTTTCAGTTTTATAAAAATATCGGAGCCAAGACCGCGCGATTAGAAAACCGTAGAATCCATAAGCGGAGCCGACGAGGAAAATAAAAACGGACTTAAGACACTTCGAAAAAGGAAATGACCATAATGTGAATAAGGAATTAAAGAAATGATAAGGGTAATATATGTTGAGAGGGTGCATAATAAGTAGCACATGAGTGCGAGTCGCCGTAAATTAAGAACGGACCTAACAAAACAAATTTTGTTTATGATTATAGATTTCCGAGCGGAATCTAGAACATCCTTCACTTCGAGATATCCTGCAAGTTTACGAACCCAACTCCATTTACTGTTGTGTTGTGAAAGGATTGTTTTATTATCATTGCATAAATACCATGCTTACCATGATACGTAGTGATTGAATTTTCGTATAATGTAGCGATGTTGAACGATAAGCATAGATTGTAAAATGTTTAACTCCGCTATAAGCGTGACGTATAATTATAAGACCGAGAGTCGGTCGGGATTTCAAAATATAAAATCGGGAATTATTCCGACGATAGTACAGGACGATTAGAAGTCCATAGTAGTACGTTTTAAGGGACTCAACGTCCACTTACGAAAAATTAACACCTCGAACTTTTATTAAAGCAATTTCCAAAGATCGTATTCCCTCAACTATACTTTATTTCAAACTCGATTAAATATTAAAGATTATTATATTACTTAAACATAAATAAGTTGAGGAATATTATTTCAATATTCTTTTAAAGAAGAACTATTCGAGGTTTAATTATTCAATAAATTATTATTTAATTATTCAATATTTATCAAATGATTTAATATCATTTAAAAATCATAAAACCTAATTTAAAATATTTTCTGAGTTTCAGAAATTCATATTAATATTTTTAGATCGTCAAAGAATATTATCTCGATATATTTTAAATATTTTGAATATAGTTTCAAAAGAAACTATCCCCTTATTTATTTATTTGTTGACAACAGTCAACTCACATCCTTAGTACTTCCTCCGAAAACTTCGGAAGTACATATATATATATATATGAGGAAAAACTGTGCCTATCAACAAGCAAAACACTTGACGAAACTTCGATATAATTTGATGATTCCAAGTCTATGATAGGATTCTTAAAAAGACAAGGGAGGGGTAGAGATCCAATACTTCGTGGACTGGGGAGACTACCATATTTATTTCTGTATGAGAAGGTACCATGTATACTGAAGGACATACGAAGTATGCAAAATATACCCGGGCTTAATGGGGAAGCATCTAAAGCCCGAATGCGGTTAGGGTGATAACCGGGATACGAATGTATCGTCCTTCTACATGTAGAAAATGTTACTATTTCCGTAGTACGACTGATCATCGTATGCGGTGGCTCCAACGAATGTCCTATTCTTCCAATTGAAATTGTGATGCAATACTGTAACGCAAGCCTAGGTGATGGGTTTACCATTAAGGTATTCGCAGGATAATAATCCATTAAAGAATTATTTTCATAAGAAGGTGTGTATCACCAAGGAAAACTATTTTTGAATAAAACATAATTATCATATATGACATTTTTCTTGAGTTTATCATATAGTCATTTCATACTGTACATTATTATGCTGGGCATTATAGCTCACACTTGTTTTATTAAATTGACACAACACAACAGTTAATCAAGATGCCAATCATGAAACTCACAGCCACAAAACGGATAGGAAACGGCCAGCTGTTCTGTAGGTTGTTTGGTGATGTACCACAGGTAGACCGAATAAGCTGGATTGGTTTTCAGTTATTTTTAGTTCGGCTTATTTTCAAGTATGACTTATGTAAGGTAATAAATAAGAAACAAATATTTGGCCGACTTACTAGCCTTACTTAAAGGTTATTCCCCGGTAAGACTTAATTATTTTTGGGTTGTAATAATTATCACTTTGTGGTTTGATTTACTATAGTAATGAATGGTTCGTTTCCAAGACAATAACCTATAAGTGTGTGTGTGATAAGTGTAGGGTCGTATAGTGTGAGTATTTATACATTATGATGCGAGGTATGTGGTATATAGTGATTATGATGGCGTGGCCTCCTAGATCCGTGACCCCGAATTTTGGGGCGCCACACTGCTCCTTTGACATTTTTACAGACTTTAAATGTTACAAGTATAAAATGCAAACTAAGATTACAATACAACTTACTTAGGGTTGTCAATTTGACTTAGTCTTGTTAAAGTACATGCATGTCTTGCACAACATAGCTGCATTCCACTATGCCATCCATCGGCAGAGCAGTAACAGTATAACATATTTCGAACTGCCAAGACCTTGTAACTTCATAGGTGATTTCAAGTCCTTTGTCACTTAAATCTCATATCTAGCTTTTTGTAAATTTTCTCTTTTCTAGCCTTTATTGATCTCAATAACTCTTGTATATCATATGATTTCCATATATATGAGCACTAAATATTTCCTCAGAGATAACTTAAGATAAATTTAAAAATTTATACAATTTTACAAGTAGCATATACAAAGTATGTTTCAATCATCAAAATGAAACAACAATATTTAATTTTGGAGATCCATCTATCTCTGTTACTTCTAAAATCACATCTTCGTCACAATTAACTTGGTTTTACTGGTTTGGATTGAGATTTAATTAACAATTAACAGATTCTACAGATTCATCTTAAGGTTGCCTGCCATCGTAAAGTAAAACACAGAACAGAGAACAGAAATAATTGAATTAAATCATAGAAAGGTATATAAATCAAAGAGATTAATTATCAAAATCTTTCAACTCGGTGAAAGATTATAAATTATAAGTTATTTAAAGTTTAAAAAACACAATGAGCACACTGGCTTAGTAAGTCTTAAAGTTGTGAAATACCATAAACACCATAAATTGCAGTATTGCTAAAACTTTATATCGACTAATTGTCATTGCTATTGAATTCTAATATGCTAAACATAACTCTGACACATCATGGATTGTGCTAGTCTGCCATTTGCAATATCACCTCTAATCAGCTTGGCTCTAGACTTTCAGACTACCAACAAATAAAGTAAGAAAGCCAAAAATTAAATAATATGAAAATGCAGAGATAAAAAAGACATTATATAATTATATAAGAAGAATGAGATCACAACAAAAGAGTCACCTATATTCATGATTCACATAACAGAAGGAATTTTTGCACTTGTTTCTTCTCTTTCATTCGAGTACATTTTTAATGTTAAATCTGGAAAAAGAAGTTAAATCATAAAAATATGTGTCAAATAAAGAATAAGATTTAATCAATCATATCTAACTAAAACATTAAAAGCAGCTTACTTCTTGTTGACAGGATTCGGTCGGATGTAGTGATCAGTGCTTCCACTACATCCAGAAGTAAACAAGAACGACTTTCATCAATTACTCTGCCACCTATGCTAAAAGATGATTCGGACGTAACTGTTGTCGCTGGTATAACTAGAACATCTCTTGTAATCTTACTTATCGTCGGAAACCTTGAACCATTGACTGCACACCATGTCAATATATTAAATTTGTCAGCCATTAGATGGGTTTCCTCTTCTAGGTACTGATCAAATTCTGATTTGGGAACATGTCGAGAACCAATCAACCGTTCTCTTTCTTTCCACTTTTTGAAGTCACTTAATTTATTACCTCTTATAGTAATAGAGTGTGTTACACAACTACTATACATAAGATGACCAGCCCCAATATCACCAATTACGCTTTCTGTGGAAGTAACTCTCCCTCCATAATCAATGTAAAGATCAAAAAAAGATGTTCGGACTTTCTATACACGTGAGTACGAGACATCCTTACCGTACAACCTGTTATAATAATATTCAATAATATCCATCTTGTATCCAGGATCAAGAACAACGGCAATAGCTAAACACCAACTACATTCGTCCCAATACTTTGAAAATTTTATGCTCATTGGGTCTGCCATCAACTGAAGAAACTCTTCTGGGCTGGTTTCCAACTCCATCAGTTGTATTTTGATGTCACATATATCTGGGATAAACACATTTGCAGTAGCGTACTTGGTTACACTAAAATATATAGTAGCGTCCTTAAAATATTTTCAAACAATCATGCACTAAACGAGCAACTTTCCACTCTTTTTTTTGAGGAATTAAACTTATAGTTCTTATCCATGCCCTCTAAACTCTTAAATTCTTCTTCATAATTCAAAGCAACATCAAGCATATCATATGTAGAATCCCACATATGTTGGACATCCATCAGAACCTGTATTTTCCCTTGTAACTTCAATTAACTCACGACTAAAATAAACTTTTGTTTTTCATAAGGCGACTTGTTTAAATACCCCACTGTTCCACATATATTTTATAAAAGTGGTTTAATTAACAAAATCATCTAGAACAACCAAGTTTAGAATACAACGTACATGAAAGAAGTCACCACCACGCGGAACTCTATCAGAAAGCCAAGATTTCAAATGCCTAGCCATACTATCATTTGAAGATGCATTGTCAACAACCATAGAAAATAATTTCTTATCTAAATTCCACTCCATGATTAATTGCGAGATAAATCTGAATAAAGACTATCCATCGTATGACCATACAATCCATTTATAATTTAACATTGTTTTTTGTAACTCCCACTCATTATCAATATAATGTGTAGTTAGACATGCATATGCAAAATTTTGTGCCTCAGAAGTCCAAATAGCAGTCGTAAGTGTGACTCTACAACCTATATTATCAATCTTTTCGTACACCCTTTTTTTCATTTCTCCATGCAATTTGATTATATCAGATCTCACTGTGTTTCGAATCACAAGTTTAAATTCTGGTCGTAGGCCTTTACAAAAATTCTCAAAGAACTCGTGATCAACTATATTATGGATAATTATGCTTGATCACCATTTTCGCTAGATCCATTCTACTCCTCTCTTGATCAAATTTAAATGTTTCAATCTGAGTAGAACCATCCGATTTTTGCATAGTCATAATTGATTTTTTCCCAATGTCTTTATAAATTTTTGCGTTGCACCTCTTAATATGTTGAGCCAAATGACTAGTTCCTGAATTACTATCTCCGTTAAATGATCTTTTACAGTGCTTACATAACGCCTTATCATTCCCCTTAGCATCTTTATACTCTGTAAAATCAAGTCATACCTTTGATTTTTTCTTCCTCTTTTTTTAATATCCACCACCGCGTCTATATTTACATCACCATCCGCATCCACTATAATCAGATTTTCAGCACTTTTATCAGTTGGATCGTTACCCATAACAGTATCATGACTTCCACTAGCCTGAAAAAGAGAACAAAAGCAAATACAAAATCAAAATTAGATATATTGTTTAATAGGAAAATCAAAAAAAGAATCAATAAATAAATGTATCATGATTAATAATGAAGATTAAGTTTTAATTTTGGATTGAACCTGTCGACCGTGCTTGTGCATGAAACTTGATTAAGGAACATATAAGATCACGTGTTAGGTTTAGGGTTAGGCCTCTCAACTAGTTAGATAATTAGATATTAGATTATATATTATTTATTATAAATATATTATATTATGTTATGTTATATATATTTATATAAAATATATATTATATATATAATTAAACGAATCGGTTCATGAATAACCGAATCGGATCGACTTAAATTCATATCCAATCCATTTATTATTCGGATCTCCCTTATCGGATCAGGTTACGGATCAGATAATTTTCAGGCCATTCCATATCCTGTAAAAAGGACCCGGATCGGATCGGATCAGATGCCCGCTCCATTGATAGGCGTAGATGGAGGAGTACTATATAATTCAATTGGAACATTTCTATAATAATTTAAAATTTTAGATAAACTCGGTTTTTTCTTAACAACTAATTCTTACATTCCTTAGTTTAGTAGGATTAAACTTAGATATGAATATGTACTAATATAAGTAGCGGAGAGGGGGACAGCTTACATCCAAAAAACAAGAGGTAATATTAAAAACAAGAGGTACCATAATAAAAATAAGAAGAGTAATTAGAACAAGAATACTGTTAAGAAATAATACATTGTATTAAGTGAGTGTGTAGTAGTAGTGTGTACCCATACACCACAGTGGATATAAACTTAGCAAGAATGTAAAAATGTACGGGGGATGGAGTAAATGTAGATGACATATAAGTAGTAGAGAGGACAGTTTACATCCCTGTGGTTCCTGCTTAGTGTTTGCTATTTTCTGGAATAAGGAGGACAAGTCACATTTGCCTGCAACCCCATGTGATATGCCCCTGTTTTACACATTACTCTTCACTCTACTTCAATGCACCTCATTTTCTTTTATTTTTTGTTTCATATTTCATATTTATTACTAAAAGTTATCTTACATCAGTAGATCATGTGTTTGGACTACTTCATTGTTTGTTCTTACAATTATTATTACCAAACCGGAATCTTGGTGCTGCAAGTAGAGCAGGATGACAACCAGATTTACATGATACATATGATCTTTTTAAATTAGGGCCGTTAAAATTTCTAGGCACAAACAAAAGATGTATCTTTTCCAAAGCTCATTTTCCATTTACATTCAAGTTCAGGTCCATCTTTTCTCCCAAGTTCAAGCCCTCGCTTCAACTTTATCTTAGCAGCTTTGTCTGTACAATACACGTGTTCTGTAAATGAAAACAAAATTACGAGAAATTTCATTCATTTGAAGAAAAACAATTACTTTTACAATACATGAGTTCCGTGTTTTGGAACAGAATTACCAGAAAATTCATTCATTTGAAGAAAACACTAGTGTGAAAATGTTTACGGAACACGCACTCGTTTTCCACAAATATAATTCTCATTTGAGCCCTGTCCTCTTGCACACACTAATAACGTCAAAGCTCAAACACCTCTGAGGAAAATATTCAATCCACTTACTATTGTAAATTTGTAATGTATTATTAAACCAACCAAAACATTTCCTGTACATTGCTCAAAATTAAAATATAAATTTGCAGTAAAATCATAATGTGCAGAAGAACTTCAAATGTGGCAACACCATACTGATCTAGGAATATATGCATTACTGAGAGAAAAGATTTATAAATATAAAAGGATTGCATCAGCAATTCACTGTTAGGCCTGCCAAAAAAAATGGAAAACATCCAGCCCTAAACCCACATTTCTAATATAACAAAAAAAAAAAAAATCTACCCTAGCTCTTTATAACAAACTAAAACAGAACTAATCACCTCTAGTATATGTATAGACAAACTCAAGACTCAAAGGATGGCAAAGAGGTAAGTAAAACTACGAGGCCAGTACGGATATCTGATTTGATAACTTGCTAGCTTGTATCATAGCATATGGCTAAAGGAGTTACATTTGCCGAAGTTTTAGCATCTGTTACAAGTACATACAAGTCATTAGTCATTTGCTAATAAGAATAATTCAGAAAGACAAACGAGAGATAAACTAACCTTCTGACTCATTCTGCAGCCAATCCTGTGCACACATCAAGGCTTGCACAGTGTTAGACCTCAACAAACTCCAATATGGATCAAGGACTCGATCGCCAACATCAAAGGCAGAGTCTGATGTAACTTTTGACATAGGAATACCCAAAATGTTGAGCGCCATTGTAGAGAGAATGGGATACCTCGGAGTGTGAACTTTCCACCAATTTAATATGTTAAATTCTATATTACGCGGAAATAAAGGCTCTTCCAAGTACTTGTCCAAGTCAGATTTTATGTTCGGCCCTTGTGAGGTCTCATGGAGGAACCTGTCAAAACCAATCAGCCTATCTCTAGAATCATTACCGGAACCATCCCCTACCTGACCATCAGAAGCTAAGTGTCCATTGTAAAGTGCCTTCATGCAATTGGAAACGATATCGATACACTCTGGAGCACTGTTGCCATAAATTTGAGGATAGTAATATTCTATTAGTTTCATCTTAAATCTAGGATCTAAGATAGCGGCAATTGCCAATGCCAGGCTGCATTTTTTCCAATAATCATCAAATTTAGTTTTCATCTTCATTCCTAAAGAACTAATAAATTCATCTGATTTATGACACCAGCCAATCAACTGCAAATGAATTTCACAAATTTCAGGGAAATATATATTTGCAGTTACGTGTTTGCTTCCAGTAAAAACATTAGAAACTTCAATGAGGAGCTTCAAGTAACTAGCAATAGTACTAGCTCTGTCCCACTCTTCATAAGAAGGGCAAGTGGTGTAGACAGGGTCATGTTCTGGCAACAGAGAAAATGCATCCTTCAACTCTAAAGCCATATCAAGCATGAAATATGTGGAATTCCACTGCAGTGGATTATCAAGAAATAAGCACTTTTGGCTATTAATTCCAACTAGTTGAGCCATCTCATTAAACTTGTCTTGAGTTCCCTGTGAACTTTTAACATGTCGAATACTTTCACGAATTTTATCTGTTACCTCAGTTATAGCTGCTAGTGCATCCTGAGCCATGTGCATGATTAAATTAGCTGCACAGCGTACTTCAAATAGTTGACCATCGCATATAAGAAAATTGTTCTGGGAGAGCCGAAGCTGGTCTCTAATCTTACATACTATGTTGTCATAGGTTGGACAACTATCAAATGTCATTGAAAACAATTTCCGATCAATATCCCATTCCATCAGACTCATCATGATCACATCCGAAAGCATGTCTTCAGTATGAGAAGGATCAACCAATAAAAAATTTAAAATCTTCTTTCTGAGCTGCCATTCATCATCAATACAGTGTGCTGTCAAACACAAGTACTTGGCATCTCCCTTGCCAGTCCACATATCAGCACTCAGACTAATCTTGCCAGGCAGTTTATCTAACAAGTCTGACACCTTCTGTTTCTCTTTATGGTAGATTTGCATACAATCACCCTCAACTCCATCAAACGTAACAAGCTCAAATAAAGGCTGAAGATTTCTAACAAATATTTTAAAGCCAACATCCTCAACCATTTGCAAAGGATAACCATGAAGTATAATCATGCGAGCAAGATCGAAACGACTACGCTTATGATCAAAGTTGCCGTTAACCAAGTGACCAGTTCCATAATTTGAATGAGCATACTCACATTTAGGCTGCACAAGATTGGCCACTTCACCTGTTTGTTGCTCTTGATCAAAAGGAACTGATGCAATAGCAACTGTTGCTTCTTTCTTCTTACCCTTTGTTGCAACCAATGGTACTACGTCATGATTTAATCTTCTTCGACATCTGACTAAATGATTTCTCAGATGTGACGTTCCACTGGTGCTTGAACCACTAAGTTTCTTCTGGCAATGCTTACAAACGGCAACACAGGTTTCACCAAATCTAATCCTATCAAAATCTTTCCACACAACAGATTTCAACCTACTAGAATCAACAAGGACAGCCTCATCCTCCATTGTTTCAATTGATTAGTTCACAGTACTGTTTAGAACAAAACAAAAATAAGTTCTTCAAATAAAAAAAATATACACTATTTAAGGAATTAAATTAAACACGAGAAATAACCAGTCATGCGTAGACAATTCCAGTTCACAAAAAACAATTATGCAATAAAAATGTTTAAGAAAGTGCTCAATCACATAAAAAATTTGCATGGTAAGTAGTTTACTGAATAATATTAAAGCATAATTTATTCTACACAACACAGTCATTTCGAGAAGCACATGGACAAAGGAGATTATTAAGCTACCACATATAACATTACAAACATTCCTCACATAAAAGAACACCAAATACCAAAATCAATTTCACTTGCTCTGTAGAAAACACTTTTAACGTGAAAACAATTATTCTGCACTTTTCGTACATGCTTCAAAAAATTTATAGTACACAACAATTGTCTCTCACGAGAACAATTATCGCGTCCGCACGAGCTTAGAGTCTCCCTCCGGGAAGCACATAAGCAGAGAACAAATATGTAGAAATGATAGAATGCATACTGAAATATGTAATTCTAAGCTGAACATAATCACATTACACAACATAAATC